>NW_021604602.1:3238183-3254179 GCF_004785775.1 Grammomys surdaster | reverse complement strand
CGATCCATCTATCTATCTATCTATCTATCTATCTATCTATCTATCTATCTATCTATCTATCTATCTCTATAGGAGGGTATAGGTACCATGTGAGTGCAGGTACCTTTAGAGAACAGAAGGAGGCACTGGGTCCCCTGGAACTGGAGTTACAGGTTGTTGTGAGCCACCATATGTGTGCTGGGACTAGAACCTAGGTTCCCACCATCGAGTACTCTTAACAGCAGTTAAAAGCTGTATCTCCAGCTCCTGACTACTGTTAACTTCCCTGAACTCTGTAGGAAGTATATTTGTATAGGCTCCTCCCAAGTCGCCAGCCATGTTACAAGGCCTGGAGAGCAAGAGCCTGAGGTCTTGTGAACTGGCATAAGGAGAAGTGCTTCTAGGCAAGATGAAGCACACAGACCACCCAATGTTTCTAAATAACCTGTGGAATGTCCACCGACAGGCACATGCCTGCAGATGGTGGTGTTGGTATGGGAGGTTCTAGAAACCTTAGGAAGTGTGGTCTAACTGGAGGAAGAAAGTCCTCGGGTAGGTGTGGGGTCCCTAGCCCTTCTGGACTTACTGTTCTATTTCCTGTCCACCAAAGTGAAGAACTCTCTTCTCCACATGCCCCTGCTACCACGATGTTCTTCCCAAGCACATGGGACCAAGTGCTCATAGATGCATTCCTCTGGAACCATCAGCCCAGATTAATTTTCCCTCCCAGAAGTTTTCCTCTTAAGAACTTGGTCACATTATCAAAATGACTGAGTTGACACTACTTCCCTTCAACTCAAAGCAAAACAAAGCAAAAGGAAGATAGAAACACACAATTTCTGATCAGAAGCAATTAAGTTGTGCCCTAGCTCTGCCCTTACTATGTGACTATCCTGTCATGACTCTTACCCTGTGACCTTTGTCATGCTGCCTTGGCTTCTTTTAGAGCCCTCATCTGACATAAGAGGCTCCTGGGAAGAGATGTGTCTAGCATTTCTGGACTCACACTTGGGTGGGAGGACATGTGGGATTGAAGTGACAATATTTTCACAACCCCCTCCCCCTTCTCCTAATAAAGATTAACACCAGCTGTCACAGCTTATCTTGTGACTGTGTTCCCTGAAGGTCTCTCAAGTTCTACGTGCTGTTCTCAGGTGGTCTGACAATGTTCTAAGGCTGAAGTACCAAACTGGAGACTCAAAACCACAGAAATCCACCATCTTACTCCAGAGGACAAAAGTCTGAAGTCAAAATGTCTGTCAGGATGCTTCTTTGTAGAAGTTCTGAGGGAAACTCCAGCTGTCCCTCTACCAAGCTTCTAGTGGTTACTGGCGGCCATGTTGCCAGGCTTGTAGGCATGTCACTAGACCTGACCTTCTTCAGCGCATAATGGTCCCTGCATATGCAATGAAGCGCCCCCCTCCCCTGCTCTGTGAGGACACTTACCAGTACCCAGGAGGATCTGGCCTGAGAACCAGAGGTTTGTGGCATCAACAGAGCTTTAAGACCGCTGGCCATCTTGTACAGATGTGCAGGGAGATATCGTCCCATCCGAGGCTGAGGAAGGTGGAAGAAATTCTAGTCTTACTTGTCCCTTCATGGCCCAGGCAAGTCTGTCTGACTTCAAAACTGCCTTTAACTATGGAGCTGACTGTCCCTTCCTTCCCAGATTCAAACGCAGCAGCTATGGTTTGGGACAGGGCTTTCTTCCCATGAGCTTTGGGAGGTAATAAAGCTCTCAGTGTCACACAACCCGTGGGGCCCCACGCTACTTTGGAGCAGCACTGAGGTGTTTATCGTGTGGAATTCTCTCTCTTTTAAGCACCCACAGGAGTGTTGGAGCTGACTGGGACCTTGGTATGGGTAGCCTCAGCAAGGTGGCTTCTCCCAGATATGGCCTATGTGCAGCCCACTCCACCTCTTCCCTCTGATTCTAGCCCTCCTGATACACTTTTCTGCATGCGACAGACAGGGACACTGGGAAGGGAGCGATCCCGTATTTTATTGCCTCTTTCTTTATGGCTGTCTTCAGGAACCAAGTGATGATTAAATTTGAGCCTCCTCTTGCATCCGTCTACACCCAGGCTACGTTCTGACCAAGCTGTCTGCGCAGCCCACATGTGTTCAGAACTCAGTTCTGTCACTTGCTTTGGATCACAGGGGCAATAGCATTCCGGACTCTTTGATGCTAGCTGTTTGGATTCATAAAAATTATATGGAAAGTTATAAAAGAGTGATAAGGCCTTCCAGTTTTTACCACTGAGTGGAAAAGCCGTCCACACAAAGACTTTACAACCATCTTGTAGCAGTTGTGGGCTTCTGCATGAGGTTAGCAGATTAGATATTAAAGGATCTTTGAAACAGCGACCTTCAGTCTCATAAGGACAAGATGGCAAGGCAACCACCCAGCTTCCGTGTGGGGCCTGGGCTTTCTCACCTTGGTTGGGTATCCATCTCCTCTCTGTCACCTCCTGCCCCACTTAGAAATAGTATCAATCAGAAATGAGCCTGAACTTGAGGGTGAGAAGTAGACTGTAGCTGTCCTGGTAAACTGGCTTCTTTTCATCTGAGTGTTTTTTTGTTTTTTGTTTTTTTTGGTTTTTTTTATAGCAGCGTTTGTCTGAGCCTCAGTTTCCACACATGACAACCGGCAACCTTCACAGTGTCACTCCAAGTACTGGGTCAGGTGTCCAATGCAAGGTACAACTTTGTCATTTTATGGGCCGACTCATATTTCTGTTAATATTAACATCGGTTAAGACTGTTTAAATAAAATTCTTGAATTACGCCTGTCTACAACCCCGTAAGCCTTTCTCCCAGACAGGTGTATATTTAAACGGCTCACTGCTCGTTTCAAAACCTTAAATTTATTTACTTATTTTTTTTTTTTTTGCTCTCTGATCTAAAAATTGTGTATTCACACATGTAGGTGGGTTTATTCCTGGGGACACTGGAACAAAGTGTCACAGACAGATGGCTGAGGACAACTTGAATCTATTCTGTCATAGCCGTGGCAGCCAGAAGCCAAGGTCAAGGGGATGAGTGTGTTCCCTGTGAGTGTTGCAAGGAGGAACTGTTGGTGGCCGCAAGTGCCCTGTGTCATATAGCCGCATCCCTTGGTAGCTGCTTCTGTCTGCTCTCAAGGCACCCTCTTTCTCTTATACAGACACTTGTATTGTATGAGGGTCCATCCAGGCAATCCGAGATGACTTCATCTTGAGATTATTTTAGTCAGTTTTACTTGTAAAACCTTTCCCCACACAATCACAGATTCAGGATGGACACATTTTTGGAAAGGCCACTTGGACGGTTACGTTGAATACCCATAAAATATGGGGGCTTGCCTTGGGTCAAGACAGCTTTGCTCTGAAGGATGGCTGGCCTCTGTGATCACAGGCTGTGGTCTATGGGACAGGAGAGAGAGCACAGGTTCACTCTGAAGGCTTGCTCTGAGTGAAGACAGGCTGCAGTCTATAGGCATGGGAGAGCACAAAGCATTCAGTTTTTTCCCTTATATTTTACACTGAGCTCTCTTCCACGATAAGCCCACTGCAGAGTGGATTTAGCAAATGTAGCAAATTTGCTAGGTACAGTACAGATCATGGGAAGCTGTCCAAACACACCATGGTAAACAAACCCTTCCTGGGTTCCATAGGGTCTCTTCACAAACAGCGGCATATGTCCGTCTTCCAGGGACAGGCGGATAAAGGCCAGATGAAGAAGCCATTACCATGGGAATCCATGGTCTGTTTGTCTGTACAGTGCTGCATGTAGCTAGCCGTGAGTTGCTTCCCCGTGGTCGCTCAAAGAAGCTGAGCAAAATGAGGCTCATGGTTGGAGGCACGGAAGCTTCTGAGGTACAAGCTAGGGGGTGGAAATGAGAGTCTACAGGAGCCCTTCGGACTCTGTCATCACCCAACTTTCCGGAAGTGTCTTCAGGGGCTGCAGCTTGCTAGGTACAGTACAGGTCATGGGAAGCTGTCCAAACACACCATTAAGGCATACCCAACCCAGTACTGCCTCCCTGAGGCACACCCTTATTTCCATGGCAACTGACTCACTGCCTGAATGTTACCGTAGCTTCTAGCCTTCTCACCCTCCCCTGCTTGGTGCCCCCATGGTTTCTATGAAACAGCATTGTGACTCATCCATCAGACACTGAAGGCTCTCCCACCTTCGTTGCTCAGGTCACGTCCGGCCATCTTCCAGGGCAAATCTCTTTTGTTCCTGGTCGCCCTCTGAGAAACATCTGATTGACTACATGTCAGGGTGCTGGCTCAGACCTGCCCCTTGGCTGCCAGCCTGCCTTCTGCTCTAACTTTATATCCATGCAAGGCATCCTTTGAGAAGTGCCTCCTTTGAGAAGGCACTCTATTCTCCCCTGCTGGCTTTCTAATGTGCTATCACCTATGTAAGGCTATCACCTATGTAAGGACCACCTTGGAGGCAGTCCTGTGGAAGCCCCGCCCCCTTTTCTTGACACTTGCCCCTTCCACTCTATGAGTCAGTGCTAGGAAGATGTCAAAGTCCCAGGGCTAAATTTTTAGGTCTCTGCCTGGGAATGGGAGCTGACTACTAGATGCTTAGCCAAAGATGTTTTCTCAGCGAGTGAGAGATGCCCTTTCCCCAGCCTGAGTGCCGCCTCTCCAGCTTGGTCAGAGGCTCACCCCTGACAGTCTTGGTCAAACCCATGCCAGGCATAGCTCAGTGACCCCCATCTGACCTCAGCACTGCTATGGGCCTACAAGCAAGTCTCAGGGACCCAGAAGTCCCCAGCACCCACAGGGTCTGTATGATTCGGGCTCCTGTGACTTGTGGGTAGCATTTGCCGATGACATCACCCTCAGCTGTGTTCGCTTCAGAAATGGACCGAGAGATTGAAAGATGAATCCCAGTGAATGTCATAGAGTCCATTTCCAAGCTGATTCCTTTGAGCCTGGGTCCCTCAGGCCCCTGTCCCCTTTTGACCATGGGCTAGTCACTCCTGGGCATCCTTCCCTGATCCCCAAGGTACTTGTGACAGGCAGTTAGAAGTACTGGGTCACAGTCATTTAACCATCACTGGGAGCCTTATTCATTCTATCTTCTAAGTGCAGAAAGGCATGAACAGGGATTTCAGGAAGGCAGTGGAGGTCCACCTAACAAGTGACTGCTCGGCAGGGCCCGCACCTCATCCTCGGGAGGAAGTGGGAATCTCTGGGTGCCTGGCCTGGCAGGACAGAGTAATTGACATCACCTCATGAGTGATTCCCTTGCCGACACCTCCCCTCCCAGGTTTCAGAGTCTTTCTCTGACATCACTCAGTTCCAGGCTGAAGTCATCTCTTCCCTGAGCTCTCAGAGTGACTTCTCCATGCTCCATGCTCACCCAACCCTGCTTGACTGTGACCACACTGTGAGGGAAAAGCTTCTGCAGACAAAACACTACCTTCCTATGCCTCCTGGCTTCCTGTGCTTCACAGGAAAAAGGTCATGGACCCCAGGAAGCCCACAGGGACCATGTCTCTTCTCACCTTTCTCCTTTTGCTCCTTCTTATCTGCCTTTAAGCTGTCTCTTGACACCAATCTTACCTCAGGGCCTTTGCTCATGGTGAGCTATGCCTAGGCACTCTGGTCCTTCCGGGGCAGCTCCTGGTTCATTTCTTATCTCTTTGCAGACTGCCTGGAGCAGGTTCCCTTGCTATCAGCTCTCATGGCCCCCATGTGCCATTTCTTCATAGGTTCTAATACGGCCACATGGTTATTTCAGTTTTGATCATATGATCATGTGGCTGATACATGGTACCCATGTGACCAATGACCTAGTATGTGCATCAATGATCTGGGGACGGATGCTGCATAGTGTTAAGCAAATTGTGTGAGAGGAATGTCCCTCACACTCCAGAGCCTGACGCCTGGTGTATCTAAAGAGCTTGGGGGTGTATGTCTGCTGAATGAATAAAAGAACACATCAAATGTCTCAGCCTGCTAAGGAGGCCTGATTAAAGATAAAAGATAAAGGGACACAAGTCTGTAGTCCAGGGACAAACAAGAGGGTCCCCGTTCTCAATGTGACCACACAGAGAACAGCATACATTACCAAGAACTCAGACCTCAGCTTCCTGCTCCAGGCCAAGAGTCCCTTCCTCTGTCACCACATAAAGTGTTCATTTTCTCTGCCCTCACCTCCACACAGATTCACAGGGAAGAGAGAACACATCTCTTAGTGCCAACTCCACATCAACAGCCACCATCTGGCATGTCACACCAGGCTGTGAAGATGGAGGGCCCTCTGCTTTCACACCCCAGGAGCTGGGGGTCCCTCAGACACTATCACTGTGGGATTAAACATGGACTTTAAAAAAAAAACCCATAACCTGGATCACTGGGCTCTCAAATGATCACCAGTGTTGAATGTACTGAACTCAGTTGCTACTGAGTAACCATTAGCTATTTAAAAATAAAAGTCAATTATGGCATTCTCTTAAAAGGTGGCCCAGGATTTGAAGGGACACCGCCACAGGGTCAGAGATTCACAGGTTCACATGGGCCGGCAGCTTTGGCTGTGAACTGCTGGCACCCGTTCTCAGCAGGAGCTCTTGGGTAGCCATGCATGGCTCCCCACTCCTCTGGCCGAGATAAAGCTGTAGAATCTAATGTATTCTGAGTCAGACCAAGTGCGGCTCATGAAGGGGGAAAAAAGGGACCTGCTTGAGTAACTGTAATAATTGGAAAATTATTTTGATAGCCTGAAACAATCTAATATATTACAGAATTTTATTAAAATAATATCAAATCAAATTAACTGCTATTCCATAATGAATTAGGTAACAAGGTGGGCAGATATTAATCGGCCCTAGCTTCTAGGCAGGGGAGCCCGGAATTTATTAGTTCTTGTGGCTGGCATGAGGTGAAGGCAGAAACCGCCATCGCCGCCGGAGAGGGAACCCCTTGAGACAGGCCCGCTTCCAGTTCTCCGTCTCTCCCCTGCTTCCATCCCCTAATCCACCATTAAACACTTGTATTCCTTTTATGTGGGGTCTTATGAAATTTTTAATTTTTTAATTGCTTTGTGATTTAATAATGAGGACTTTTCATTTGGCCTGAATAAGGAGTGAGATGTGATATTGATTTTTTTTCTCTCCTTTCTTCACCCTCTTCCCTTCTTCCCATGACTTTCACTTTCTAAGACTAAAATCTTATCACTGAGGGAACCCAGTGCCCAGTAGACGGGCCTAGACTGCCTGAATGCCCATTCGCTTCTTCGGAAAGCACGTAGACTCAGCTGCCCACATGGCCGTGGCCAGTCTCTGAAAGGGTATTGTGATCGAGGGCTAGGTTGTCCATAGGCTTGGTGAGTCTGGCTTCTGCATAACCAAGCACCAGTATTATTACCCTTAGGGGATTTTCTCCACTCTGACTCAGTGGTTTTGTTGAGGAGAAGCTGGATAAGAGTCACTCAGTGCATTGGGAGAACAGGCATGAGCCGCCTGGGCTCCATCAGCTCTGGTCCTCCCGATACCTGGTCATCTCTTGGATCCTTCGGGAGCTACCATGGACATCACTGGACTGTTCCTGCCGTCTGGCGTTAGGCAGGTAGCTGACACTGTCTCTCAGAGCCTTGATTTGCCCCTTTGCAAAATGGGGATGAATCAACTTAGTGAAATCCTCACGAGGGCTCGAAATACCGATGGAAACTGGCAGATACCCAGGCTGCACTGGCTAAATGGCATTTTACTCATTACCAAGATGAGGGAGGACCGCTGAGGGAGGAGGGTCTTGACAAGCCCATAAGTGAGGCACCTCTTGTTTTACAGATAAAGACGGAGGCTTAGAACAGGAGCCGGGTGCCTTGCGCCTGGAATGCTGGAGCCAGGCTTCTGCCCACATTTGTCCCTGGCTTGGAGCTCTTCAGAAGAGTCGGAGAAGCCAGGGTTGCTCGGATGCTGATTCCATAGCTCTCTGTGATGTGACTCCTTCTTAGCCCAAACACACCTTGCAAAATAGATAGAAATCAATGCAACCGTCTCTTACCGGGTGACGACAAGGCACGGAGGACGCTCTTCTGTGCCTTGTTACTGGTGGGAATTAATTTAAAACACCACATGTATATTAAAATCAGACAGACAGACATGTCATATTGGAGATGCAACTTCAAGTGCAACTGCAATGTTAGTGTTTCTACTGTGCCCTGTGGAGGGTGTAGAGGGTAGCCTCCTCTACCTCTGGCCCAGGGCCCAGGGGCTCATCACAGAGACACCAAGGCTGGAGGACTTTGCGGTCTTGAAGTTCTTTCTTATTGGGATCTGGAAAGGCTGAATTAATGCACCGTTAATTGAAGACTTTGTATTGTCTCAATAGGCAGATTAAAAACAAAAACGGTCTTAGGGATGCATGAGGAGATGTGACGTAAATGACCAACACTCACCCTGTCTTCCAATGAGGGCTTCTTCAGTGGGCGACTGAGTTGAAATTCACATGGAAGGACTGACCGGCACAGGCAAAAACAATTTTGCACATACATTTTTTTTTTTATTATTGTGGCTTGGATATAAATTGCAACTCAAATGAAGCAAACACCTCTCTTGTGGGTAATCACTTCTAAAAGAATGAATACCCAACACCCCCCTTGGTGCTTACATGGGAAAAAATAATAATAAAACGGATTTAAAATTAAGGACAAAAGGAATAAAAGGGTAGATAAAATCTGAGAAGCATCGGAGGGAAGATAAAGAGACTTTTTGGCAGGGACTTTAATAGAAGCTCGGCTTCAAAAGTCATCTGGCTGAGGCGTTCATCGCCATGTTCTTCACTAACGTTGGCGAAGGCGGCTCCCTGTCATTACCTCGGTTAAAACAGGGTGTATATCTCTAATCAGAATGAGCTCGGACTAGTTATTGCCGTGATTCTGAGTTTCCCATTTCCGTCGACGGGTAATAAAGGGTCATGCTGTTCAGCCTGTTTTGGAGAAGATTATGAAATGGTCTTTTAGTTTTGCAAGTCCGGGGTTCTGGGACACTCTTGTGCACATATCTGCTTAGCGTTTCCAGCGGCTCGGGGTGGGTGGAGCAGGAGGCTCAGGTGACGCAAAGCAGAGATTCAGGGCCTGGGCTGGGCACCGGGAAGCTTTCACAGTGGGTCTTCTCGGTGCCTAGGGGTTGTATAATATTCTGGGAAAGAGGGGGCTGTAGGGGGTGTGTTAGACAGTCTCCAGGGTGGCAGTGACAATTGGTCCGTGCCTGCTGTGTTCTTAGTGTCTGGTGGGCCAGAACTCTGACTGTCTAACTGCCCTTCTTTCTACCTGGAACACTTCCAAATCTGTAGCAGGGAGTAGCCTCCAGCAATCCTGGAAGGGAGATTGTATGGTCGGCATAACACAAAAACTGCTGGATTTGCCAAGAGTCACTCTGTCTGATGGGAACCTTGCTTACTTCATCTGCAAAATGGGATGATACTTGCCTTCTAGGCTTTGAAGATTGGATGGCAAGACTCCACAGAACACCACACATTACTCGAGCCGGAGCCCACTGTCCATTTTATAAGTTTTGTATGTGTATGTAGGGGTGTGTTAGGCTTTATAGCCATATGAAGGTGTACTTTCCACTTTACTATTTCAGACAGCTTCTTACTGAATCTGATTGGCTACCCTGACTGTACACAGCACAGAGGGGCTTGCGCATAGCTGAGTGTCTGGTTGTTAATGCCCTCTCTGGGGACAATAGAGAAGGACCTCTGCTAGGGTTTGCCTTGTGACAACAGAACTTCAGTTTATCTCTCCTGATGGGTCTCTGTGTTCAGATGTCCCCTCCTTCTTAAGGACACTGATCACACTGTATTTGGGACCTGCCCAGATGCAAAGGAACATTCTCTGTACTGCTGACATCCCCACAGACTCCTGTTTCCATATGAGGCCACACACTGAGTCAGGGAAGCACAGCACTCTTGACAGTGAATTGGAAGGATGGATGCTTTCAATCACAGCAATGGCCAAAGTAGCCATGGAGATGCCTGTAAGCTTCAGCTTCCTCTCAGAAAGCCTCAGCATCTTAGCTTACCCAAGAACAACGCAACAGCATGAAGTAGAGAAAATGGTGTGGGCCCGCAAGATGGTTCATCAGATAAAGGTGCCTGCTGCCAAGGCTGCCGACCTGAGTTCAGTCCCCACATGGAGGGAGGAGAGAAAGGAATCCTGCAAGTTGTCCCTGACGTGCCACACTCATACCACCCCACATGTATAAATAAATGCAGGAAAAATTAAAACACCTTGGGCTTCTTTTTGAAACTATTTTTTTAAATTATCATTTCGCTAGGTTAGTATATAAAATAATAACCCTGTTACGGCCTTCTCTTTCTTGGGGTGCGTATGTATTTGGAAATGTGTGTATATGTTTATGTGTGCACATGTGTGTGTGTGTGTGAGTGTGTGTGTGTGCTCTGCACATGGGAGGTGGAAGGTCACTGCTGGTGTAATCTCAGGTCCAAACCTCAGCTGCTCTAATATTGGACATGTTTAGACAGTTTCTCTTGCTGAACCCGGAGTTCAGCTGGACTAGGTTCTAGCGAGTTCTAGCGACCCTCAGGGGTCCTCCTCCCTCTGCCTCCCCACACTGGGATTACAGGAGCACACAGCCATGCCTGGCTTTTTACATAAGTACTGGGTCCTCAATTCTTGCTCATAAGCATTTACTGACAGAGCTGTCTCATTCTGACAATTCCATACAAATTATACTTTCTCTATTGGTTTCCCCTTCCACCACCCCCTGCACATGCCCCTTCCCCTTGTAGTTGGTTTTAGCTTCCACTTTTCCTGGATTGTTTAATTGAGGTACAGTGCATAGTTTGACCATTTTTTTTTAAAAACAGAGACACACATCTGTAGCTCCTAGCACAGAAATTTCCCTCATCTTAAGGAATTCTCTCACTTTCTCTTAGACAGTCTACCCAAGAAACAACCACTACTAACAAGAGTCCTTTGATCATGGATGAACACTGTTCCTTCTAGAACCTTCTACACTTGAGTCTGTGCAGCAGGTGATCTTGGCATCTGTTTCCTCTGACTCAGGGTCATGTTCTGGAGACCCATCCATGTTGCTGTGCTTAGCCACAGCCTGTTTCTTTTTATTGTTGGGTAGAATTTTACAGAATGCATTTTCCACAGACATGTGTCTCTAGTCACCTTGTGAGGGACAGTCAATGGTTTCCAGGTTGGAATGTTGCCGGGAGAGCGGCTACCACGATTACTCTGTGAGTGTTTATATTTGAACATGTGTCTGTGTCTCTAATGTTGGCGTAGAATTACTGGGTCACGGGAAGGGTGTAACTTTAGCTTTACACCAAGCCGGCAGTTCCTAACAGTAGGTAATCTTGCCTTTTGTGCTTCTCACCACGCGCCCCTGGCTGGTGTCACCGGTCTTTCAACCACTCAGAAGCCCGAGTTCTTATTTCTCTCTACAGTTTTAATTTCTGTGTCTTTGATGAAAAATAAAAGCCACAGTAATCAAAACAGTGTGGTGTCGGCTGAGAGCTAGATCCATTGATGAGGCCAAGACCAGAAATAGATGCATAGTTACATGGTCAATTGATCTTCCACAAAAGCACAGCGCAGTTCAGCAGAGAAGACCCATTAACCAAAGTGTTGGGCCCGATGGTTGCCCATATGGAAGATAACACTTCATATACTTCATGAAAAGCAATTCAAGAAAAGACAGACACACATATCAGGAATCTTTTTGTGAACTTGGGACAGTGGTGTGCACGAGTAACACACACACACACACAAACACACACACACAGCAGGATATTTTTGTGAACTTGGAATACTGGTATATGTATATATTCTAACAGAAACAACTGGGACTTATTAAAATATTTCTCACTGAGGAAAAGAAAGGGTAAGCCACACACTGTGAGGAAATATTTGCAACACATATGGTATCGGCAAAGGACTGGCTTCCAGGAGCTATAAAAATCTCCTACAAATCAAGAGTTAAAAGACAGACAACCTAATAAAAATACACAAAATATCTGAACAGACACTTCAAGAAGGAAAGCAAGGTTTCCTGGCTCCACTCTTTCTAGAGTTAAGGGTAATGGTGGTTCCAGGTCTGACAGGGCCAGGGTGCCATTTGTCCCAAGCAGGACTCAGCAGTTTCTCTTGACTGATAAGAGCATACACACAACTCTCAGATGTCATTATAGAAGTCTTTTCTGCAGGAGATGGTGGTGAGTGCAGGAACTCAGGCCGGCCAAAGCATGGAAAGGAAACGCCCGTGGAGGGCTCAGGCACAAGTAGGGTGTCTTTGTCGTGGCTCTTCCTCCAAGTATCAGGGATCATTTCAGATGTGACAGAAAGACTGTTGAGGCCAAGGTTGGGTAGTCCTGGGGTGACACAGGGACTTCTGGACATGACAGGACCGCTGTGCTCACTGATTCAAAGCAGCTGTGGCACCCACATAAGAGCTAATCAAGTTCAAGGCAGTCAATGGTCCAGTGCACCTGTGAGTGTGTATGTGTGTGCATGTGTGCATGTGTGCTCATGTGTGTGCATGTGTGTGCATGTGTATAGGAGTGTGTATGTGAATGTATATGTGTTTGCATATGTGTATGTGCATGTGTGTGCATGTGTGTTTGTGTGCATATGTTTAAGAATGTGTGTGTGTGTGTGTGTGTGTGTGTGTGTGTGTGACAAGCCCACAATTCTAGCTGAAGAGTTATTGACAGTTGATAGATCCTGGGGGAGGAGAGTCTGTTTCCTTAAGAGTGTGGCCCCTGATGGTTTGACAATGCTGTGAATGGCTCTATACCCAGACTTGGTGAGCCAAAACCAAACCAAACAAACAAAACACAAAGTTGGGAGGTGGTGGTGGATCTGGGGAGTCAAGGGGAGTAAGGTGGTGACTGTAAACCAAACTGCATGTATGAAATTCTACAAGAATTGATGCAATGAGTATAGTTTTCAAAAGAAAAAAAATGTTATGTGCTCCAAACTGAATCTGGGTGTTTGGCTGGTCTAGATTTGAGTGGAACTGTAGTCAGCTGAAGTTCACAGTTCCAGATAGTCCTGTGAACCGGATGTCAGGTACAAAAAGTCCAGTTGTGCCCTGAAAGCCTGAAGCCCTGGAAACAGAACTCTATCCACCCTAAACCTGGATCCACACAGCCCCTCCTTCCCTCCTCTCTCATCTCCTCCCAGTTTGCAACCACTGATCATCAGATCCTGCCCAGGGCTATCACACACAGTCCTCTCCATCCCAAGGCCATCTCTTAGCTCAGTTAGTATGGTGGCAGTAATCTCCTGGGGGAATACCAGCTCAACACCTTTGTCTTCCTCCTGTACAAGGGTTATCTGCCAGACTGTTTCCAAGTTATAAGGATGAAGAAAGGCACAGTTTCTTATCCCTCTTCTACTGCAAGCCCTCTGCTGGGTGCTGACTGGTGTACAAGTGTTCAACTTCCAGGCCATGGATGTGCTGTAGTTGGAACGCCTGCCCGCATCCATGTCCACTTCCCTTCTTGTATCCCGTGAGGAAGCACTGCTGTAGACGGCTCCCGAGGTTTCCAGTGACTCCTCATGTCCCAGGAGAGACTGTAAGAGTTGCCTCAGGAGGTGCTGGCCTTCACATCCTAGAGTCCCTTTCTGGGAACCGATCTCATCCCCCACTCACCACCCACTTTCTTGCTCCGGCATGCCCGACTTCAAAGCATTCTTCAAACTTGGAGGACTAGACAGTGTGATATGTTGGCATAAGTAGCGTTTTCATTAGTTCTTACGGCTTACCACCTTATTTTTGTGTGTGTGTGTGTGTTTATGTGTCTTCATTTTCTACGACTCCACTGAGAGCCACCACACAAGTTGTTGAGTGTCTCACAACTCCTATGAGTCAAGTGACAGAGCTGCCTGGCTGGACCCTCTGCTTAGGCTCTCCCTGGGCTTTGGTCAAGGGGTTTGGCATTGGTTGGGAGGGTTCTTCTTTCCTATGTGTGGTTTTTGGAGGCACAGTTCTTGCAGGCAGGGGTGGGGACTACTGTTCTTGCTGGCCATCTTTTCTTCCTAGATGGTTCACAGTTCTCTGCACATGAATCTCCCTATGTATGACTGTGTTTGTCTCCTTACTGCTGGTGACACAGAGGAGTTCTCTGTTTTGGGTGCTGTGTTCCTGTACAACCTAACCCTCAAAACACACCAACCAGTCCTCACACAGCACAGCTGTACCTCGTGGCTCGAAGAAGAAGTGAGTGGGTGTTGGTGGGAGTGGGAGGAAGGTTATCGTACAAAGGTGTGGATCACAGATGTGGAGTCACTGGGACCACTTGAAGAGTCTGTCTGTCATCTCATCAAAACTATCCACCACCTCTCCAAAAGTTTCCCAGATTATCCGAAGGAGGCTTGGCTCCTCATCCTCCCAGGTTTCCATGGTAACATTGTATCAACTGTCCATTCTTCTGAGTTCGCATTCAAAAGAACACGTGGAATCTCCCTGTAGACCCTCACCATCTGAGTAGTTTGTTTTTCTTCACCCATTTGCAACAGATGAGGTTTGGCCACAAAATATAAAGCCAGGACTTATGCTCACAGGTGTCCATAGTCCTATTTGGCATAATTCATCGTCAAAGAGACCCGGTGTGCAAGCTAGCCCACCCTCCTCCCACGTCCTCCATCGTCCCGTTTCCTTTGCAAGGCCTATGGTCCCCTGCGAGCCTGTCTCTGTGAGTCAGCTTGAGTCAGGGTCTGCCAGCTCCAGGACATCTGAGACAATGGGAGAGCCATGGAACTACAAACCGAGATGCCTCTGAGCATGAAAGACAAGGCCAAGGTCAAAGAAGTCTGCCTCCTCTACCCCTTTGTCTCGCTCTGCCTCCTTCACACTCCCCTGAAGCCTGTCTCCCTCTCTTCAAACATTTCTTAATAATCTGTAATTTTGTGGAAGGGATAAAGGATAAGGGGAACCCAGAAGGTGGCTGGATTTACATATGAATGTTGGGTTTTCATTTTAATTTTGACAAAGTGTAAAGGTTGATAATAAAAGTGTCATTAGTGCCTTGCCATTTCTCTGATGGACTACGGAGCAGATTGCTAAGATACGGAGACGAATCCAGGGGTCACTGGTTTTTACCAGGAGCTATCCTTCATGCTGTAACAGAAAAACAAAACAAAACACCATGACAAAAAATTTTTTTTAAAGAGGATAAAAATAATGACATTATTTTCTGGGAACTTATGGCTACTGGGAGACTTCCCTAGAGGGAATGAACACGCAGTTGGTTTCAGAGCAGGTTCTGTGCTCAGCCAGAGATGTAGCTGACTGTCCCCCAGGCCACATGTACCTGTATTTTCTAGTAAAGAAGTTTTGGGTCAGCATCTGTTATAGGCAAATCAGGGAAGAGGCACTGTCCTGAGGATGAAGCTTCAGACCTTCACTATGAAGGTAATATTCCTGAAAGAAATTGACTAAGAAAGAGCAAATGGTGAGCTGGGGGTTTTGGGAGAGGTGGAGAAGGGCATGAGTCCTGAGAAATGGACCCTGTTGTACTCACTCTCTTGGGTTTAAAGACAGTAGCAGCAGACTTTGGATGTGGACCAGTCTTTGTCTGCTGCCTGCTTCCTGTGGTAATGCAGACAAGTCACAGTTCCTTTCTGAGCCTTGGCTTCTACGCTGGATGACACCAGAATCTTTCAAAATATGTGCTCCTAAAGACCCAGGGATGCTGACCCTGACTAGGGTCTGTGCAGAATGTCACAATGTCACAGGGCACGGCAGCCATCTGTCTCTCCTTGTCCTGTCATAACCAGCGTAGCTCAGCTATTGACTGCTCCAGTAAGATTTCCTTGGGAGAGGGTTTCCATGGATTGGAAAAACTATGGAAACAGTGGATACGGGTCTCCAGAAGCTTCTGCTGCTGTGGTGTCTGCTGCTACCAAGTCATTGCTCCCTCAGCACTAAGAGCTAAGCTTCATGCACAAAACCGAGGGATGTGTGCATGTGTGTATTTGTACCTGTGTGTGTGAGAGACACAGAGACAAAGAGAGGTAGAAAGAGAT
>NW_021604602.1:3216693-3238173 GCF_004785775.1 Grammomys surdaster | reverse complement strand
AGAGAGACAAAGACAGAGAGACAAAGACAGAGAGACAGAGACAGAGAGACAGAGACAGAGAGGCAGTTAGAGAGAGACAGAGAGTCTTTTATAATCAGAAGACTTTTCCATAGGAAACTCGATGGTCCCAGTCTATGCAGTTCTCCTTCAGGTAACCACAACCCCTGACAATTTAAAGATAATGGGTGTGTCATATCTGGAGGACAGTGTGTTACAGCAGACACTTTCGTGTCTCCCTGAGTCTATCCTTTCATTTCTCACGTCCAAAGGAGATTAGAGGACAGATGACACCCTACATATACAGACTGCCAAGTGTCGAAAGCATGCAGCCTCCTCAGAGTGCTACGTGCTGAGTCCTGGCCTTCAGAGTGCTACGTGCTGAGTCCTGGCCTCCAAACACTAAGCTTTTCATTTTTCCTAATGTGATGCCCTGCCCAGGACACTGTGAAGCTGAGATGGATAAAATTGTCTCCCCTTCTCCAGGGTGGAAGGACTATTGTCTATACATATATGTGTGAAATATCTCAGACATCTTGGACTTTAGCATATTTGATACCTGGGGCACCTCTGTGAGGGGAAGGACCCCATAAGAGGTGAAATGTCAGAGGTTGAACCATCAAGCGATGAGTGCAGAGTTGTAGGATGGACCTTGGTGGGGTTGGAGTTCGGCAATTACCCTGTGTAGCTTCAGAGCCTGGTCTCTTTCAACACTACCACAGCATCTCTGGGTGAGTAGAAGCTGTGCTGGGTTCTCTGCTCCAAGTTCTAGGACTACACAACTCTCTTCCCCTCTTCTCCCCCAGCCGCTGGGCTTGTGATGGGGAGAAGGATACTGGAGAAGTCTTTCATTTTGACTCCCAGAGATAGAACTGCGGTATCCTAGCAAGGCTCTCCCTGAGTTAACAGAATGTGGAAGGACCGGAAGGGCATGCAGGGAAGTGCATGCTGGGAAGTGTGTACTGGGAAGTGCATGCTGGGAAGTGTGTGCTGGGAGGTATGTGCTGGTCTAGAGTGGCTTTGCTGGTCAGGAAGAGAGCGCAACTGACAACTTCTTTATCTGTACTTGCCTTTGAATCATCTCTCCCTAGAAACCCTATGGGTTGATAGCCTGGAGAAGACTGTTGGGACATAGTGTTCTTGGAAGATGTGGGCCTGATACAGCAAGCATTGGGAGTAAGAGCCCAAGTCCAGCCCCATCTCTCCTTTGCTGGCTGCTGCCTGGCTGCTGCTGTTGTAGACAGTTGAGGGTTCCTAGCGTTGGAGGGCTGGGTCTCAAGGCCAATGCTGATGTCTCAGGAGAATGGCCTGTGATGGAGGTGACAGAGATGCTGCTGCCCACCCTTGTTCTTTGGGTGAAGCTGGAAGCATTTCCCTTCTCCCCTCAGTTCTACATCTGGGGTGGAAAGAGGACCAGCTGTGGCTTCAGGAGGCTGGCGTTCAAATGCCTACGTGGGGAAGGTGTTCCTCAAGCCAGCTTCCTTCATCTGCAGAAGCACTGAACCCTACCACTGTGACAACAGGAAGTGCTTGTCTTTGTGAATCCTACGGCTTATAGCAACAACACAGTTAGCACTCTCCTCCTCCCAGCCTTTTTCCTGAGGGAAAACACACACACACACACACAGACACAGACACAGACACAGACACAGACACAGACACAGACACAGACACACACACACACACACACACACGTTCGTTCACCCACTCACATATAAACCCATGAAATGCAAACCTAGAACTATATACATGCACACGTGCACGTAAAGACACCCGTGTACCCACACACATGCTCACACCCACGGCCCCTCTCTTCTTGTATGCTACTTTCCATGGCTGCCTCCTCTATGGCACCTGTCTGGCTTGTGAGCTGCTCACGGAGGGAGTTATGGAGGTGTGGCCAGAGGCTTGTCCTGGGCACGAGGACATCAGTGCCGCTTCTCCTGGTTCTGTGGTTCTGGGAGAGAGCTCCTGATTCACGTCCTTGTCACTCAAGCGTCCAGCCTTCTGCCTCAAACTTCCAGACTAAGGTTGGTGCTGAGGACACAGGGCAGGGATGCTTCAACATCCTTGGTCCCCTGGGCAGGACTAGAGCCCTTTGTTTCCTAGGGTTACCCCATCCATTTGCAATGTTTCTATTCTGGGGCTAGAACCCTTCTGGCTTCTTAGCCCATCCTCACAGTCAGTGTGGGAAGCTGCTGCCTGCAAGGCTGGTGTCCGTAAGCTGTCCGTCTGAAGCAACAGGGAGGTCAGAGCTGCCCACTCTCTCGGAGAGGTGCGTGCCTCTGTTTGCTTACCCCTTCCCCCGTTTGCTCCCTCTCCCCGTCCGTTGCAGGTAACAATTTTAATATTAATCTTCACTTCCAGGGAAATAATTAGTGCTGTGCGAACTGTGATTCTATCTCTAGCCCTCTCTCTCTGGCTTGCTAATTTAGTGAGTGGAGGGAAGTTCTGGAGTGACTGGGTGGCAGAGGTAACTTCGAAGACTATCCCAGCCTCGGACAGACCTGTAGTGGAGGGGCAGGAGACCCCGACTTCAACAGGGAATTCCAGTATGCAAGGGGTCTCCAGCTAGTGTGTGTCACAGGCCCCTCTAAGTGAGGCTAGTCTACCTAATCACTTGAGTCTTGGCACTGCAGAAAGAAATGGTTTAGAAAGAATAAACGCGTCCCGGGCTGTGTCTCCTGGGGCTGGGATCTGCAGGGCTCTGTCAAGATACTTCCTTCTGCCCTCTCTGCTCACTTCCTGGCTGCAAACCTGGGATTCTGGGTCTCATCTATTTGCCTCAGCCCCCAAGGACCCAGAGCCATCCCCACCTCTGTGAACCTGGTCATCTACTCTGAGCTCTCTATGGGCTTCCTGATCGTCAAAGTCTGTGTCATATAGAAGAGGAAGCCAAGACTCTGTGAGGCTGCTTTGACCCAGAAAATGGGAAGGCAGAGCTCATTCAGACTCCTGCAGCCCCGAATCTCAAGCTCTCAGCCGTGAGTTTGCATTGGTTGTAAACAAAGGCAGTTTTCTGTTTGAGCCCAGCACTGGTACCCAGGAACATGACAGGCGATGTAGTGATGGCTCAAAGCACCAATACTGAGGCTAGTAAATAAAAAACGGCAGCAACCCCTGGGGAGCCCTCTCACCCGGTCAGAGCCTCCAGCTCTGGCTGGTGACCTTGTGGGAGTTGAATAGCCTCTCTGACCTGAAGGTCGTCTTTTTTGCTTATAAACCAAGGATGACAGCAGACTTTTCAAAATGAACCGTGAGCAAGAATTCGACTGACATGTGAAGGACACATGGCTTGACCTACCCAGAGTACCTAGTCCAGTGACAGCCATTGGGACTACAATTCATTCATTCATTCATTCATTCATTCATTCATTCATTCGCTCATTCATTCATTCATTCATTCATCCCACACTGTCAGTGTCTCCTGTGTGCCAGGAGCATAGGGTGTTGACTTCCCGCCCAAGCATCACGTGACTCTCAGTCTAAAGAAACTGTCTGATGATCTAGTGGCCATATTTAGTTGACTGCGATAAGTGACCCCTTGACAGATGGGAGCTTTATTAAGGACTTCCTTGCCAAGGAGGAGTTGAGGCAGACTCCTTTCCTGCCTCCAGGGACAGATCTTCATACGTTTGACCTAACTCCTTCCCAGTTTGCAAAGGAGACATTTTCCATTTCCCTTTGTAAGACAGCTCTTGGAGAAGTGAAGTCACTTGTCTGGATGGAAGACCCTTTTAGCCACCTGATCTCAACAGGGCCTCTGTATTAGCTACTTTCTGTTGCTGTGATAAAACACCATGACCAGGAGCAGTTTATAGAAGAAAGCGTTCATTTTAGCTCACAGTTCCTGAGGGAGAGTCCATCATGGCAGAGGCTGCGAGGCAGCTGGTGGCTCCAGGAGGAAGCTTCAGACAACAAGTAACTTTTCCAAGTGCATGGTACAACTCTGTGACCCACTGCACACCAGTGTTTATGGCAGCATTGTTCAGAGTAGTCTGACATAGGAGCCACCCAAGCGTCTGTCCATGAAGGGCTACATGGAATTCTTTTCATCTCTAAAACTGAAGGGATTCTCATGTGTGCTCTGTTGTACTCGAGCACTGAAAACATGCTAAGTGTAAAGAATTCACTGAGAAAAGGAAATTCTCCGTGACTCTATTACACAAGGCCCTTAGTCTCTGGAAGACAAAGAACGGGTCGGTGGCTGCCTGGGACTGAGGGACAAAAGATAGAGGTAATGTTTACAGGGCCTGGAGAACAAATCGAGAAGGTAAAGAAAGTTCTGGAGATAGTGGTTGTGGCTCCATAGCAAAGCTAATCTGCTCACTTCCACTGAGAAGCATCTCTAGAGGAAGAGAGCACTTATTAGATAGTGGGAAGACTCAAAATGAAGCGAAAACACCCAGGTGAGCAGGATGCTTGCTCTGCAAGATCAGGGGCCTGAATTCTGATAGCTAGCACCCACGTGAGAACAACAGGATGTGCTCCTCCTAATGCCTGGGGGAGAAGCAGATAGATCCCAGGGTCTCATTGGCTGCCCATTGTAGCCAATCAGTGGGCTCCAGGCTCAGTGGAAGATTCTGTGTAAAAAAAAAAAAAAAAGAAAAGAAACACAAAGTGAGATATGACAGATGAAGAGGCCCAATGTGTATCTGTGAATTCGAGCATGAGTGCACAGACAGACAGACAGACAGACATAGAGGCACACACATAGACACATATAGACACACACACAGAGATAAACATACAGACATGGACACATGCCCACAGAAATACACACACACAGATATATTCACACAGACACATACACATAGAGACAGACATACACACAGACACAGACATGGACACACAGAGAGACAGACACACAGACACATACACATAAACACATACATACAAACACACGCGCACACACATACACACACACACAGAAACAAACACACACCCAGACACATACACACAGACACACAGACACACAGACAGACACACAGACCAACACACACACACACACACACACACATACACACACACACACACACCAGGGAGTGTAACTAGCTTCAGAGTCACCGTAAAAAGTGAAATCAAAGGTCTTTGTAGCTGTCATACGTGGACAGTCAGGGTGTTTGGCAGTTTTAGTAGCCATATACACTGGCTAGGGAATTTGGGGACAAGCTATCTTTGTGGCCACTAACCCCAGGTTGATGGACTTTGAGATATTGCCTTTCTATCTGACCTTCCTCTCTTTCTGGTGGACCATGTGTGAGTGTGTGCCTACACACATATGTGAAACCACAGCCAGATGTGCATGTGTCCAGTCTCTGCTTGACCTCAGCAGATGATTTCGAAGAGCTAGGTTTGAAATCCACGGCAGACCTTCTACCTACAAACCCTTGGTGGGCAGGGGTTACCAAGGAGTCCAAGTCTACCATCTGGCAAGCTCACCTGATCTCTGAGGCCAGCAGACTCTCAGGCAGCCAACACGATCATCCAGCAGTAGAGCGTGACAGTTAGCATCACAGTAGGAATGCCACTTCTTGATCCGGACGTGGCCATACCTGCCTGGGCAGAGCCTTGAATGTGACCACCCTGCGATTCAAAGACACTTGGAACAGAATGGACACACACACACACACACACACACACACACACAAGGCCCAGAGCAAAGCCCTTCTCCTTCCGTGTGAAAATGAGAGTCTAGGGTCTAGGCTTCCTTTCGCCACTGTTCTTCACTGACCTGACTGTTCAGTCCTGTGCTTTCTTTTGGTCTTTTTCAAAGAACTAGAAGAATGGTTAATTTCACTTAATGGAATAATTGAATGTCATAATTGTTTTTACTTTTCAGCACCAACGTTTGAGTTAAGCTGCGCGCACTCTCCCTCTCCCGGGCTAGAGCTCTTAATAAGAGGGCTTCTCAAAGGGCCTCCTATCTCTCTCCACCTCCGAGGCTCCTCCCTGGACTGTCTGGGCTGGCTGCTGGCAGCAGGCTGCTGGGGTGGGGGAGGTAGTGGCTAATGACTGTTTTGGTCTTTGGTTGTGCTGATCTCCTTCTAATTCACTATTTGTCAGGCATGAGAGGCACCCCAGAAAGGATCGAGAACAATGTCCTTTATGCTCCCCTGTCCCTCTTTCTTCTCTTCATCTTTATTTTGGGGGAGAGACTGGAGCTGGAACCCAGGCCTGAGACAACATTCTGAAGTCCCATTTTATCCCATACATGGCCGAACTTAGCCAGCAAGGTCATCCATTTCTTTCTTTCTCTCCTGATTGTTGTTGGGAGGTTCCTGGCCTGGCCTAGGTGTCAGGTATCTGGCGGGCACAGCATTTGGGTGAATGGAAAGTCAAAGCACAAAGGTGGGCCGAGGAAGTAGCTCAGCCGGTAAAAGAGCTTGTAGCACAATCACGAGGACCTGGGTTTGATTCCCAACATCTCCATCAGAAATGAAAAAGGCAGTGTGGCAATGCCTGCTTGTGGTCTCAGAGATGGGGATTCAGGGACAAGGAGGATCCCCGGGGCTCACTGGCCTGCCTGTGTAGCCTACTAGTTCCAGTCAGGAACCTTGTCTCAAAAAACAATGGAGATCAAGGAATGGTTCCTGACACTGATCCCTGGCTTCCACAGGCACGCTCGTGTCATGTTGATGCTATGCAGGTGCATCCCACCACGGAACCACCATAGACACAAACAGGTACATATGAACATGCAACATCTCCCCGCCCCCATACCATGCCAAGGAGTGACATACATAGGTAGTATTAGGGAAGACAAGTTTTGTGGACAAAACAGAATGATCAACAAGGCCCTGAGGTTCAGGAGACAGTCCAGAGGTGTGGGGATGTCAGGCAACAGCAGAAGATGTGATGTGGAACCAGGTACACAGGACCCCGTAGATCAACAAGCTGGAATTTGGATTGGTCCTTTGATCCCCTGTGGTGGACAAGGAGGTATCTCAAAAGGTCTCTCCCACTTCTGTGCAGAGGGGACAGCAGAGATAGGGATAGCCTAGTTAGAGAGCTGCAATATCCTCCTTGAGAGGGTCACTGGGGGTTGGGACACGGTGGATTCAACGGGAAGAATGAAAAGCAATTAGGTTCAAAAATACCATGGATATATATCTGACAGGCCTCAGTCATGGGCTGGATGCATGTCAGGGTGGGAGACAAAGAGAAATACTCTTACATGTTGGCTTAAGTAGCCAAGTCATACCCATAATTCAGGTTGGAGAGAGAGAGACTGTATCTGTTAGTAAGAGACAGGCTGCACTCCACTAACAAATCAGCCCCCCTGATCTCAGTGGCACACTGTCTGTTTGGTTCACGGTTCTCATGCAGTGCAAGGGGTGAGGCAGAGCTATCTTGGAACCATGCCTTCAGAGGCATGAGGCCTCTGCAGTCACTGCTGCAGGGAGGAAGAGGGTGGACTTGCCTCTTGCAGGTCACCTGACCAGCCGTCACCCTGCCAGACAAGTGGGAGCTGGGGAGGTGAGCTTGATGCTGCAGGGAGAAACATTCCTGGACGGTGGGTCAAGAGATTCACCCGGTGCGGTGCCTGTTGGAGTTTGAGAAGAGGGAGAAGCAGATGAAGGCTCACCCTGTGCCTGGGGAGGGACTGGAAAGGACGCAGAAGTGCTGCCCTTTGGATGGTCCTCACTCAGCACAGGCAACAGAATGCCTTTGTCCTCTGGGGGTTTGTTTAAGCAAATACAATATCCACATCCATTTCCACCTTAAGGCCTCCAGCGTATCTAGGAAAAGGTTCCTTTGCCCTGGCCTCCCCTCAGAGCCTCACATCCAATCGGCTTCCATCCCTGTGATTAACTCGTGCCACCCAAGTAAACTGACCCTTGTTCCAGGGAGATGACAAGTTCGTGGCTTCTGGGGTGTTTGTCAGGGCTAGCATTTCCCCTGCGTGTCCTTGTTGGTTCTAACTGCTTGGAAAACTATGTACTCATCAGAGCCGCTGTCCTGGAGAAGCTGGTGCCCAGATCACACTGGTCTCCTCACAGAGCTCCATGACTCTTGCCTAGGCTTCCTGTAAGTCTCTATAGCACCCGTGTCACGATAGCTCTCTCAGCTGTTAACCTGTGACAGTCCCCCACCGGATCTGGATCTGCCCGAAGGGGTGGCTTCTTTTTTCATTCAGCTAACTCTCACCAGATGAAAGTGCTGGTTTTGGTCATATGTGGGTGCTGGCTCAATCAAGGTCCCCGTCTCCACAGCAGATGAATTGGGGCTTGGTCACCACAATGTCCTTCTCTGGGCACAGACACCTACTCAGCCCTGTACAGTGATTTGAACTTTTGGGGTGGCTTCCAACTGGCTGCTCTGTCCTCATGGTCTCTCTCTAGCTCCATTTCTTAAGAATACAGCACCTCAAAACACCTCAGAACAAGTGCTCTGATCTGTAACTTACACGTACATCTACCTGTTCAAAGCCAGGGTGAAATCACGCTGCCTCTCACCCCTTGTGACTTTTCATCCACCTTCCATCTTACAGTCACTAATGATGCTTTCACAGTGACTAGCCAGAGGGTCCATCATGACAGTGCCGTACCTGCCCCTGGCCTCTTCCGTTGGGTGTCTGGTTTCACCTCCCACCCACCTGCCGCCCTGCTGGGTTCATAGCAAGTGTTCTGTAGCTTCATAGGGCTTCTGTGCATGTGGCCCTCTGAGGCCCACATCTGTTACGGATGAACCCATTGCATGCAATGCTGTAAGGAAAGCCTGACAAGAGCCTGGTGCTTGTCACATGTGGAGAAGGTGATACCACCGGAAGGATCGTTCTGACATTTGACAAGAGGAAGGATCTCTTTTCCCTTTGCCATGGAAGACTTTGTGTTGCTTTTTATGAGACAAAACACCTGCCAGAGAATGACATCAATTGTTAAGACCAGGAAGCCTTGCACGTGTGGTGGGCTCCTTGGTCAGACCAGGCTGGCCTGACAGCCAGTATCCTTAGCAGACGCCTCCTGTCTGGGCTCCCAAGTCTTCTCCACCTTCCACTGCTGGTGTACCTCACATCTCACAGAGATTCCTACTGCAGATTTGCCTACCTTACCAAAATGCAAGCTCCTTGCAGCTGAGGTCATGTCTTGACTTGGGGTCATAGTTCCAAGTAGAGACAATGAAAGCATTTGTGAATGAATGAATGAATGAATGAATGAATGAATGGCGTTGTCTCTACTTCTCAGCACCAATTAAAATAAGATGTTTCCTCAGACTGTCAAGCCAAGACTCAGGAAGTGATTCTCTCTCAACCTACAGCATCTGACTTTGCCCTCAGAGCACACCGTGACTCATACAGGTAGGGACCACATGTGGGCATTCAACAGCATCTCAGAGGAAGGATCTCATACCTGTTTCCACACCAAAACTTTTTTTTTAATCAGAGAGAATTGCATGGGGATGTGGTGGATGACAAGAAATGACAGGAGCAGTGATCCCACCCAGTTGCTGTTTGTGTTTAGGAGAATATTGTATGATCCCAGGTCTAGGAAAGCAAGCACTTAAGCATGGGTCAGTGAAATCACAAGAAGAGACACCGCCAGGGCAGTGTTAAGAAAGCAGCTTGAGAATTGAAGCAGCACGTGCCACAATCAATAAAGTGCATACAATAACAAATAATATGACTAAAATATTGTTAATGATATTGGAGGAAAACTTAAAACAGTCTCCATCTGTATCGGTGGAAAAGGCACAGAAATAGAGACCCAAGAGGAAGACAATAGTCACCAGGGATGGACCAACAGTGCCTACTGTGTGGTGGGATCTGTGCTCCACAGACAGTATTGTTCACAGACACCATTCAAGAAAAACTTTCCCTGGAAAGATGGAAGAAATGCATTCCTATCAGTAGATCATATTGTCTTCTAAAATCTGATCCAGGGCATTGGAACCCGAGCTCTTTTGTGTCAAACCCTGGACTTCAGCAAGCTTCTTCACACATCTCAGCAGGAAGAAGAATCAAGCTGTAAACTTTCCAAACCAGGGAGCAGGATCGTGAGCTCTTTGGAGTCAGAGAACTGAAGAGTTAGCTGGGACCTGTAGGCTGTGTTTCTGGTACAGATATAAGGTACAGATAACTTGGAATGTGCAGTAGAGTATTCTAGTCCTGGGAGAGTCGGGAAAGAAGTGACACCTGTGTTAAGATGAAGAGACTCAAATGAGGAACGGACAATGTTGGGGACAACTAAATCGTCCATGTCCAAAGACAGGACACAGGACGCTGCAGAGAAAGTTACACCTTGCCCAAGATGGTGGCCATGTCTACTCTAGGTCTTGCAAGTAGGTGGATTGAGGTTTGAACGCTGGTTTCTCCCTAAGTATGACAAGGATAATAGAACAAAGCATGGAGTGCCTATCGGGCAGCTTATTCTCAGGTAGGGTGTTGAATGCCTTCCTGGAACTATAAATCGATGGAAGACCTTATCAAGCGAGGTGTCAAATCCAAGATGGACGGTCCTTTTAAAGGGCTGGGCTTGAGTGCTGACACGGCCGATGAACCAAAGTCAATAGCACATGGGAAGAAGATCCTGAAATATCTTACAGATCCTGCTGATATTGAAAGAATAAATACCCCGAGTGTAAGTCAAGGACTGGAAATATTTTCCTACAAAGAGTCAGGTGATAAACACTTTAGTCCTTGCAGGCTATGTACCCTTGCTTGTTAATTAATTGAATTTTAAATGTAAATTATGTGTAAAGGTCATATAGAGTTCAAATGCTATGTAAAAACATGGCTGGCAGCAGAACCGGATGGCTTTGGCTTCTGGGTCGTTATTCATTGGCTCTTGAACTCTGCCACCATTGTTGTCTGATCCACTATCAAGTCTGTGGGTCCACAAGGTCCAAACTTTGAAATAATACCCCGATTTTCTACACTGCTGTGTCTTGGGAAAGGGTGACAATGTGGCTTTAAGTGGAAACAGAGGGGAGATTCAAGCCAGCTCTCATGAGTTAAGGCACAGATAAAGCCACTCCAGGTGTTGACTCTCAAGAAGACTGACCAAGATGGTGGCCCCTCTACAGATGGCGGCCTCTTGAAGGAGCTACCTTTGACCTGATGAATGAAGCTTTGATTTCTCTCTTGGATGTGACACCTGAGATCTCTGTGGCTTTAGGTAGGCCGTTCGCCACTTTGAAAGTCACTTTTTTTTTTTTAATTGAGAAATAGAGGAGTAGAGTGTTCTGGGTAGTAACCTCATTGCCACCCATTAGTGAGAACTTTGCTTTCTTAAAAATCCCAGTTCTGTTATGTGAGTATGTGTCTGTTTTAATCCCAGGTGTGGGATATGGGGCTGCTTCAGTTTTTCCACAGTCATTAACTTGTCTCATGTTCTTGTGCGTGTGTGTGTGTGTGTGTGTGTGTGTGTGTGTGTGTGTGTATTTTCTTCAGCTGCAGATAGTTTAATTCTGGGGACTTTGGAGAGGGTATAAATGCAAGAGTCCCAAGAGGGCCTGTGGCTATCCCCCCTACCCCACCCTGCTGCTGCTGGTTCATTGCGTTTGCTATTTCTGGATTGCTGGATATTCTGATTCCGGAGATTGGACGTGTTCCTCGGAACTCCATGGACCTAATCAGCAGGAAGTAGCCTACAGATTCTTCTGTCCACTCTCCACTCTAACCTCCTTTCTCTCCTACCTAGTGTTTAGGGTTGGAAGGGATTGGGGTGGTAGATATAAGAACACAATGAAATAATAAAACAAATAAGCCAACAGCCACTCTTAGTAGATTGTTGTATAATGGAAGTGTTTTAGTAATGCCCTCATTGTCCAGAACACATGGCATCCCAGAGGTTGGTTTTTAATTCATCTACTTGTGATTACGTATACAAGATATACATATGTAATATGTATATTACATATACAACATTCCCTCATGGATATAGGAGGAGCTCTCAAGTCCCCACCACTCCCTGGGGATCTATAGGTAGTTAAAGGTTTCTGTGGGAAGGAGAGATATTTTCTTCACTTACTGGTATGGTGCCCACCTTCTTTTTTATAAGTAACCCATGACCCTCACTCCTGTGAGCAGCCCTAAATAAATTCATTTGGATATCCTCTGCAAAAAGACATTAAAGTTGAAGAGTTATTATTTGGGAAGAACAGAGGGATCAATGGGTTGAGGGTTGTAGAAAGGATGACTGAGGTTATGTAGACTCAAAATACATTGTATACTTGCACAAGGATGTCGTAATAAAGTCATTCTTACGTATAATTGATATATGCCTATGAAAAACTGAACAGCGACAGTACACAAATCCACAAAGGCCCCCTCTGGAACACAGACACAGTGGACTAAGGTGAATTGAGCATCAGGTGCTGGTCTGGGAGAGGCCTTGATAACACCTGGGTGGTTACCAAGAATGGACACAGGTCAGCCCCTCCTCCTCAGCGAAGGACATCAAATTGTAGCTAGTCCCCCCTCACATGGGAGTGAAGAGAAGAGCTGTAGGGGTGGGTGGTCTCCCACTGTTCACTGGGATTGAGGCAAGCATGCTGGAAGATCAGGTTGGTGAGAACAGACTGACTTTCACTTCCTGGGCAAACTCCCCAGACAGCCAGGCCTGGGAATCCAGCCCTGGAACCATGCCACCCAGCACTGAGCACCAACAGGCAGCCAAGAATGTCACTCCACAGGTTCTCTGCCTGCCCCTCGGATCCCTGCCCCAGGCACTGTGGAACAGCATCAATGGAAGGAGAAAAATCAACCACACCAGAGAGCAAACCTCACCTCTTATGGCCACTCAGAGGTCTGCTCGTCAGCTTCAGGCCTTTGCTCATCTCTGGTCTTCTAGAAAGACATTCTAGCAAGGGCATTCTGCAGCGGGAACAGAAATCTCACAACGACGGCGGCAGGGTCCAGCTGTGGTATTCCTGCAGCGTAGCTATGTAGGTCTTCACTTTGGGGAAGAGGCATAGAGAGGGTGAGCTTCTTGGCCAAGATCAAGCAGAAGGGCAGCAGAGAAGAGAGGCTCCCATTTTCAGCCACCATGAACTCTTTTGGCCACTCGAGCCATTAATGAACAGGGAGTTGAGAAACCGGCTGATTCTCTTCCCCTCTCCATAATGGAAAGATTCAAAGTACTTAGCTCAGGCCAGGGTGGGGGCAGGAGGAGCCGAGCCATGCCGGAACATTCTAAGTCGGACTCCGGGATAAACGGAGATTTGATATTTCTGGATAATTCCCGCTGAGCACCCTCCCCCTTTAATTATCTTGTGGTCGCCCTTTCAAAGGTGATTAAAGCTATTCTTCAGTAGATGAGGTTATAGATTGAGTGGGAACCTGGTCTTTCTTGTGGTTTTTATCGTAGCAATTAAATCTGGCTGGCTCGCAGAAGCTGTGTGGCAGGAGGGGTTTTACCAAGTGAAACGATTTTCCCCTTCGGGCAATGTTAAATTTAGGAAAAATACAATTAATTATACCAGACAGGTATCTATTATACACTATGCATGTACCAGAGGCTCTGAGCTGGTTCGCTCCGAGAGGCCCCTTGTCCCCAGCCGGGTCCCAGGGCCAGCCTTGTCACCTAAGCAGGTTTTCTCCCCTGTAAACCTCACCCCCATTCCTTCTGTTTGGAAGCAAAAGTGAAAGGAGCATTGCTTGCCAGAACTTTCTCTGATGCCCTCAAACACGACTGAGGTGTCTGTGTTGCAAAACTGGGGTCTTCTGACACTGTAGACAAAGGTATCCCCCTGCCTCTGTCCTGGCTCACTGTGTAAGCCTGGAAAGGTTCCCATCCTCCAGCATCTCCAAAGCTCCCTTTGCACGTCCACAAAACCAGGGCTGACTCTTCCAACATCCCGCTCTGCTCGGAGGAAGGAGTGCAAACAAAGCTTCAGTGGAAAAAGAGCCCCAACTTCTTGTTAAAAGACCAACTTGGTGCTTGCCCCTCAGGGTTTCTTTCTCTTCCCTTTGATCCCTCTCTCCTTCTCTCTCTCTCTCTCTCTCTCCCTCTCTCTCTCTTTCTCTCTCTCCCCCCCCTCCCTCCCTCCCTTTCTCTCTCTCCCTTTCTTTCTTTCTTTCTTTCTTTCTTTCTTTCTTTCTTTCTTTCTTCTTTCTTCCTCTCCTTTCTTTCTTTCATCTTTTTTTCTTTCTGTATATGAGTGTAAGTTTGTGGACCCCTTGTGCATCTGATTCTGGAGAAGGCCAGAAAAAGGCGTTCAGTCTTTTGGAACTGGATTTCCAGGTGGCTTAGAGTCACCACATGGATGCTGGTAATGAAACCTAGGTCCTTTGGAAGAGCAACCAGAGTTCTTGACCCCTGAGCCATCCCTCCATCCCCTGATATTTGATGGCCCACTCTTTACTCTTTGCTGGAAGCTTCTTTAGGTCTCAGAGCTACTGGAAAATACAGATGCTTATTATTCTAGTTACGTCTGTGTGTACATAGTCGTGTGTGTGCAGCTACACATGAGTGTGTAGAGGGCAGAGGACAATCTTTGTGTCATTCCTCAGTGCTCCTCCATCTTGTTTTTTTGTTTTAGTTTTTTGCTTTGGTAAGGTCTTTCACTGGTTAGCCCAGGCTTGGCTACAAGCCCCAGGGATCTTCCCCTCTCTGCCTCCCCAGCACTGGGATTCTGGGATTATAAACACACATTACCGTGTATTGCCTTTTACGTGAGTTCAGGAAATTGAATCCAGGTTCTCATGTTATCACCCTCATCTCATACAAACACACACACACACACACACACACACACACACACACACTCACACAGAGAGGAACACAGAATATTTTTGCTGATTAACAGGTGTCTGTTCTAACATGTCAGTGATTTGGAGTCCTTCCCCTTAGTGCCAGGCTTGTCACTGCCCACATGATCCAGACACATTTGTACAAAATGTGCTCTGGATAGGGCCGACCAACGGTGAGGAGCCAAGCCAGCTGGCTTTGATGCTGGCCAGAAAACTTGAGCTTCGTTGTGTGGTTCTGGCCCCCTGCTCCACACAGCGTCTCTCTGTGGCATTGTTTCTCTTTCCTGGTGAGTGGGGGACAGATTTACCTGCCAGCTGTCTCATGAGGGTGTTGTGAGGATTAATGAGATAATATTTTTTAAGTACTTGGAGATCTCCTGATGAAAGACACTACCCAAGTACGGAGTGTCACTATTACTGTGAGTAATGGCATTTCTGGGCTTTCAATATGCACCTTGGGTTAGACAAAGCAGGCAAGATCCCTGCTTAGGACTCGGCTAAGTGTGAAGAAAACAGGGCAAAGGAGCCTGTGTGTGGCCAGGGAACAGGTAGCGTCACCCTGGGTGCAGCAGGAGGCAAATAATGGGGTCTATCCCAAGATGGGAGGACCAGTGGGAAACCGACCCACACCAGTACACGCAAGGTGTCAGCCAAGATGTAGTCCCTTTGCGTAGGGAGGCCTAACATATCAGCTCAGGACCTGAGACCAACCTAGATCCAGAAGCAGAACACTGCCTAGGGTCAGATCGTACCAAGTGGTACCTCTTGCTCCCGCTTGGGCTTGCACAGAGAGTCCACACCAGACTACCGTCCCACCTACCTACCCTGGCATGCATCCATATGCCAGTCTCTCTACCAGGGAGCAGGGGTCAAATCATAAAAGATACAGTCTCTTTGGCCCAAAACTGAGTCTGGTGGGGCAACAGGTCAGTGCACAGGGTGTTAGAGCTGGAGGCAGCAGAGCAGTGGGAGCTGAGGAAGGGGAAGAGAAGGCCTGTGGGGTCCACAAGCATGGCAGGTGAAGAGAGAAAGGAGAGAGGAGAAAATGAGGTGGAAGGAGATGGAGGGAAGATGGGAGAGGTACACAGAGGGGGCGGGGGAGGGAGAGAGGAAGGGAGACTCAGACAGAGAGGGAAAATGAGCTCCTAAGTCCTTGGACATGTAAGTCCATAGGTTCCTGCAGTCCTCCTGGCACTTCCATTTTGCTCCAAATGACTGTCAAACCACCAATTGTGAACAATGGGAGAACTCAAAACTGTCACCTTTTTCTGGGTTTGATTACCATCACCTTCATCTGCAGGATACATCTTATTTCAGCTAATGAAAACCTGCACGGGGCTTCCCAGTGGTCAGTCCATCCCTTCTGGGTCTGCCCACTGTAACTTTCTCTGTAATAGCTGGCACCTGTTAATTTTCAGTTTTCTGCCAGAAAGATGTTCAGAAAGGGTGCGTTCTCAGAGGGGAAGGAGCTAGCAGGTGTCGCCGTGCTTAGAAAGCTGGTTTCATAATCCCATTGGTTAGCCTTGGGGTATCATTGGGGGATTCTGGCTGGGTTTTGGTTCCTTATGTGGAATCCAGTCTCATCACCATTCTTTCAATGTATCTCGGACTTCAGTGTGGAGTCTTGCTCTTCTCTGTTAAGGACACCATGAATGTATCTCACTCACCCTTGTGTGTGTGTGTGTGCATGTGTATGTGTTAGTGTGTGTGTGCATGTGTGTGTGCATGTGTGTGTGTGTGTATGTGAGTGTGTGTGCATGTGTGTGCATGTGTGTGTGTGTGTGTATGTGAGCGTGTGTGTGCATGTATGTGTATGTGTGTGAGTGTGTGTGTATGTGTGTGTATGTGTGTGAGTGTGTGCATGTGTGTGTGTGAGTGTGTGTGCATGTGTGTGTGAGTATGTATGTGTGTGCATGTGAGTGGGTGTGTGAGTGTGTGTGCATGTGTATGTGTGCATGTGTGTGTATGAGTGTGTACATGTGTGTGTGTATACATGTGTGTGTGTTTGAGTATGTGTGTGTGTGTACACTTGAATGTACAGGCCAGAGGCAGTTGTTACTCAGGAGCAGGTAGCATTTTATTTTGAGGCAGGATCTCTCCTTGATTTGGAACTTTCTGAACAGGCTTGATTAAAGAGCCCCAGGGTCCATCTGTCCTGACCTCTCCAGCACTGGGATGGAAAGGATTCACTTGCTTGCATTTTCATCCTTGATGATGAGAAGTAATTTGACAGCATTATTAAAATTTTGAAATAATGAGTATACATATGTACATGGCCATGTATGTATGTTTATGAAAATGCACGTCTCTAGACATGCATGTGTTATAAACATGTGCACGCATGTGTGTGGATACGTTAGACCAGAACGTTTTCCCTAAATCATTAGGGTAACTGAACATTTGCAGTGTCTGGTGCAAACTCTACAAGCATGTATCAGAAAAGTGTCATTTTGATATCATTTCGATATCATTTGTCAGATTTCCAGTCCAGGGCAAACTGTGGGACTCCTTTAAGCTCCTGTCTCTGCATGGTCAAAGTAGGTCAACCGTGTCTTCCATGTAGAGCAGAGACAATGCCTGCTCACTGGATCCCAATCCCAGTGTGTTAGTTACAATCCCCAACAAAACGATCACAGCTAGTTCCAATCTATGTGTGCCTATGTCAGCCTTTGGAATAGTGTCTTCTTCAGAAATATTTAAAGAAAAAAATTTAAAAATTAAAAAAAAATCACCCAGATAGTACTATCAATGCCTCCTTGGGTCCTTTCCTCTCCCTCTCCCTCCTCTGCCTCTCCCTCTCCTGCCTCTCCCTCCCCTGCCTCTCCCACCCCTACCTCCCTCTAATTTTCCTGCCCCAATCTGTTCACTCTAAACCAGTCATGTTGGGGAATACGTGTGGGGCACCCTTCAGCATCTGGAGCAGTGGCACTGTCAACCCAGGAACAACGGGACCAGTGCAAGGCTCAGCACTCTACCCTTTCTCTCTTCTGTGTTTTGTGACCACTGCCCTACCTTGATGTCACCAGGGATGACCTGCCAGGTCAGCTGTGTGACTGTGTCTTTACATCCTGATGAGCCCCACCCCCCATCCTACACCTGTCAAAGCATCTCTATTTCCCAATTATTTTTATCTTCCCCTATAGGAAGAGTGGGCTAAGTCAACGTTCTATTTTCAGATGGTGTCAATGGGACAGGAGAATGATGACCTAGGAGATAAATCTCTGAGCATGTCTGTGAGAAAGTTTGTAGACTGTGTTAAGCAAGATAGAAAACTTCCTCCTAATTGTGGATGGTGTGATTACATGGGCTAGGATCCTGGCATGAATATCAAGCTAAGACTGGCCTTCACTGTTGATACAATGTTGAAACAATGTTGATACACTGTTGATACAATGTCGATACAATGCCTTCAGCTCTTGCTACAGTGACTTCCCTGCTATGATGGACTTTGGCCTTGACCTGTGAGCCAGAATAAAACTTTCCTTCTCTTAAGTTGCTTCTGTTAGGCATTTTATTACAGAAACTAAAAGTAACTAACACAGCATGTAGTCGACACGATACCCTGCTAATAACCTCTTCACAGAACTAGCTTTCCAAACATGCTCTGAGCTTGGCTACACCTGCATACATTTTCCTTTCAAGAAAGTCTGGCAACAGGAACTCACTAAGATTAGCAAGAGAAACGCTAGAGCAACAGAAAGGAACTAGAAAGCACTGGATTTGTACATGTGTATTTAAAAATAGTTACCATCCCATCCAAAGTGGGATAATCCCAGATCATAGGCCCTGGGCCTTGGTTTCTTCCTTTGTGAGTTGCGTTGGGACTTTTATAGCTCCTTGGGCCACCGGAAGCAGATGACTTCTAAAGGAGTCAGGGTTTGCCTAGTCCTGATTCCTCCTGGTTGATCTTCTATACAACCCCTCCCAGTGAGCAATAAAGGATGCTCTAGATACCATCTTGTGATTTATAGATGGGGACTCCAGTCCAAGTCAAAGATACATGTGGAGACTTCCCAGTGAGAGGCAGGCAGCATCAGAGACACATTCCAACCTTCTTCTTGACCCATCTGCATCCACCTCCATGGGGCTGAAGGGCCCTCCCTTTTTATTTTTTTTTCCAGCTTAAGATGTTTCTGATTCTAAACCGGACAATAAATTAAAGGGTGAAAAAAGACAAAAGAAAAGAAAGAAAAAAAGAAAGTACACTTCACCCAAAGTGGTTATGCATAAAATGTCTGTGGGATGAATGAAATTCTTTCAAACTGGAGCCCCAGATGCAGACCCACTCCTAACACTGGTGCAGAGAAATACTGTTCCAAGCATGTGTTGGTAATTAGCAAGTCCTGCCTTTAACCCTCCTTACTAGTGGCTGCGACTAGGCAGCCAAACTAAGGGAAAGATACTGCATGGGGGTGGGGGAAGGGTTGCCCTCCGGCCTTGACCTGGTCAAGAACAAAGGTCATCACTTAAGATCTGTAAAGCTGAGGCTTAGTCCTCCGCTCTGCCTTGCTCAGTAATTTTGTTGCCAACACGAATAGCAAGGATTACTGGGAAAGTGGTTAAAAGGCTGGCTGGCCAAGTCCACGAGGCTACAGTAGGGGAGGGCATCAGGGTGGCGAATCTAACCAAGACAGAGACTCATTAAGTAGGGGAAAGATACATTTCTATACTTATTAAAAATAAACAGATAAAACCCCCAAACAAGGACTGGAAAATTGGATGGGGGTGATGCAGCTTTAATGGGTTTAATATGAAGAAGACTTAGAGATTATTAGTTGACTGCAGGGTTGGTCCTATTCAATATTGGGACATGCCTGATAAAACAGAAATGAAATAAGATGTCAGCTTTTGGTTGTTTTAGGAGGAAATGTGCATTTAATGAAGGAAGAAATTGAGTAACTTTCTGGTTTTGCAATAAAATTATGTGAGTATCAGAAACTCCTGATCCGATTGGGAGGAGAGAGGCAGCTTCATTTTTTACTGTGCTTTCTCCAACTGTCAAAAACTGTGGTCCAGCAAAGAAAACATGACCAGATGAACCTAAGGTGTCTGGATAGAATATCAAAACCATCGAAAGTAGGGAGAGATGGACCAGAGGGTGCTGGAGAGACAGAGAACTAAGTGCAGCCTTGTTCCTTGGCAGTGTCCTGTATTTACTGTAGAAGAATCTGGGTAAAGACTTAGGGACCTCCTTCTGTCTCTGTCCTCCTGGTGGTGAAGTCTAGGACCCTTTTTCCCCTGCCCCAGGCCTGCACACAAGTTTCAACTCTTCCCATCATTTTTGCTTGGCGCCTGGACCAGCACTGCCAGCTGCTGCCTCAGATGAGGGAGCATGGTCATGGCTTCTGTGTGTGTTCCCTTTACACTTTCTCTTATCTGCCTGAAACGCCCATTGTCAAACATCAACATATCTCAGGGCATCCTTCCTAGAAATGTTCATGGGATCACATATATGAAGGAACTGGGTGTGTTTGTGTGTGTGTGTTTTCTAGAAGACCAAGGGTTTCTGATCCCAAAATGAGTACAATAGGAGGCAGCCAGGAACATGGACCTATGAGTTCTTTAGGGAACTCTGAATGCTGTAGCAGATGATATCTCTGTAGCAGATGATATCTCATGCAGGATGCATGTCCTCTCCATGTCTCTGTGACATGTGAAAGAGATGTCAGGAATGAGAACTGACCTTTTGGTATATTGTGTCTTTGCCTTTGTGACTGCTTTCTCTGTGTTATTTTAAATTGTCTTCCCACATACGTTATTAAGTATCGCCAGTTCACCCCACCCCCACCCTGTGCTGCCTTTGCTCCTTTCTGCGTTAAGAATATAAAACTCTTAGCTCATAGTAGGGTCTTTGTGGAAGCTGTACTTCTCATGTATTCATTGAATCAGTCTCTTTAAATATAATCTAAACATGCGGTTTTACACTGATTTCCTATTAATTACCTATTAATTAACTAATCGATTCAGTTTATTTATTTGGTTGTTTGTATTAGTCCATCAAAAGCTTACCTTATGAGACAGTCCTCTGAGATATTCCTTTAAAGGCCTACTGTTAATAGGTGCTTTAAATATTCGTTTATTAAAAGCAAGGTGCTTTTCTATGAAAACATAGGGGCCTGAGTTCATACCCCCAGCACTTCACTTCAAGGCCAGCACGGTGCTGTGCACCTAAAGCACCCCATTTCACAGACAGCCATGGTGCTGTGCACCTAAAGCCCCGTGCTGGGATGTAGGGTCAGCAGCATCCCTGAGGATGCCTTGATCCCAGCAATCTAGCTGTAATGACAAGCTCCGAGTCACACACAGAGATGGAGACAGAGAGAGAGACAGAGAGAGAAAGAGAGAGAGAGAGAGAGAGAGAGAGAGAGAGAGAGGGAGAGGGAGAGGGAGAGGGAGAGGGAGAGAAGGAGAGAGAGAGAGGGAGAGAGAGATGGAGAGAGAGAGGGAGAGGGGGGGAGAGAGGGGGGGAGAGAGAGAGAGAGGAAGAGAGAGAGGAAGAGAGAGAGAGGGAGAGAGAGAGGGAGAGAGAGGGAGAGAGAGGGGAGAGAGAGAGGGAGAGAGAGAGGGAGAGACAGGGAGAGAGAGGGGAGAGAGAGAGGGAGAGAGAGGGAGAGAGAGAGAGAAAGGGAGAGAGAGGGAAAGAGAGAGAGAGGGAGGGAGAGAGAGAGAGGGAGAGAGAGGGAGAGAGAGAGAAAGGGAGAGAGAGGGAAAGAGAGAGAGAGGGAGGGAGAGAGAGAGAGAGAGGGAGAGAGAGGGAGAGAGAGAGAGGGAGAGAGAGGGAGAGAGAG
>NW_021604602.1:3209860-3216593 GCF_004785775.1 Grammomys surdaster | reverse complement strand
GAGAGAGAGAGAGAGAGAGAGAGAGAGAGAGAGAACTAATAATGAAAGAAGACCCATCCTGAACATGAGCATCACCATCCCAAGACACTGGGTCCAGACTGAACTGGGGAAAGGTGGCTTCTCCTTTCTGCTTCCTGCCTGCAGATGCCATGTGACCAGCTGCCTCGCACTTATGCCACCATGCCTTCCCTCCACCAAAGACTGCACCCTCCAACCGCCAGACAAAACACACCTTCCCTTCCCTAGGTTACTCTTCTCGGGTATCTTGTCACAGCAACCGTTACTATAACAACAAAGTAACACAAACAGTGACTGCCGTGATGACCATGGAGACATTTCCCCTCTTCTGTGCTCAAGGTCTCCAAGGGCATGTTGCAAATGAACTCTTAGTTGCTCTTCTCAGACCTTTCCAATCCCAGGAATTATTGTCCTTCAATATTTTTGAAGAGGGTGGGTACCTCTGGGAACTTCTTTTCCTTGATAAGAATAGCTGCATCTCGGAGTCTTAAGCCCTTGTTGTTAGTGGACGCAAGGACAGGGAAGAAGGAATGAGGTTCCATGAAGGCGGCTGCAGCCATGGTTCAGCCAGATAATCCACTGCCAAACAAAGCACTGGAGGCAGAACCTACTGCCAGGGGAATGCCATGAACCCAGTCACTGCCCCAGTCGGCTCACTTGTGTAAAGTCAGGGAAAAGGGACCACTGGTATCCTTTGTAGCAGGAAGAAGGCTGGGAAACAGAGGTGACAATGGGAAGGCTTTGGATGGCCGCAGACATTGTGATGGACAGGGAAGCTTCCCATCCCTGCATGGAATAGGAGAGATAGCTAGAAGTCAGGGCGCACTGGAGGAGGCTCAGGAGTTGGACCACGTACAGAAACATGTCAGGTTTTCAATTCTTCTATCTTGGAACCCTTAGGAGGTCTTGGCTTTGCAAAACAACATATTACCTCGGAATCTGAGTCTCCGAAATCCTGGCAGGGGGGCCGGTCCAGCCGGCACTGTTGCCATATGTGTTTAGAATCCCATGCACAATAATTAATTTCCATTCTGTAAAAAAAAAATGAATAATTAATACCACAGCCCACGTCCATTGATCCAAACAGGAGCTGACACATATTAAGAGGCGCACGATGCTGAGCAAACTTTTTAAAAAGAAGCCATTTGATTAACAAAGCAACTTTTAAAAATTCCCTATCTTGTAGACAATAGGAATTGAACAGAGTCCAACACCGAGGGCAGGCTGAGCAGGGGGGCGTTGAATGGTGATGCAGAAAGATGGGGGAATGGGAAGGCTGGGCTCTTCTGAAGTTGCTGGTGGGGGATCTGGATAGGAAGGTGACCGATGCTCCAGGGAGGGAAGACAAGAACAGGATGACAGCCTTGAAGGGATTTCAGAGCTGAACGAACGCTCTACTTTTGAGGGTTTTTTTTTTCCTTAGAGAAATATGGGTGATTGCGATGGTAAAATAAGAGACATTGAAAACCCCATTTCAGAAACTCCTCTCGACAGATGCCAGCTCGTGCATGCCGGAGAGTTTGTCATCGTCCCTGCCTGATTCGAAGTTTCTCCCAGGAAGTTGGTTGATGAGTTGACTGTACGATAGCAACTTTGAGAAGGCGAGGTGGGCACACAGGCTTTCAGATGCGCCGGTGACTTGATGAGGGGCCACAGGGCCCTTTTCTATCAGTTTCACTGTGTGGTATATTATAATTGAATTGTTCTGACTTACAAGGCTGCTGCAAGTTATTGATGGCAATGGTTCTCATCTACTCAGAGGACCCTAGGCTGGAACCCTGGGAACTTAAAACGTACCTGGAGAAGAGGGCTTCAGGGCTGCTCTTACACACCCGGTTGAGGATGGTAGGAACAAGGATGTGATCTGGTCCCCAGACACAGACACAGTGAGGAGGCTTAAGACTATAATGTGAGTCTAGGTCTGTGACCCCTAGTCTAGATATGTTTGGGGGGAGAACTGTTTTTTTTTTTTTTCAAGAAGATAGGCCTGGGTTCTAGGAAAGGAACGCTGCCCATATTGGAGCAAGTGAGAGAGGCTGTGAAGTTAAAGATTCCTTGGGATCTTGAAAGTTCCAAATCTATAGTACACTGACTTTTGCAAACCCCAGACAGGCAGTGTGGAGTCAAGAAGGGTTTGGTGCCTTAAAATGAAGTGTGGGCCTAGGATGATGGAGGAAATGGATGTGCTGGGGTATATCAAGCATCTCTTGGGTTTCAGTTGGCTCTGTGCAGTGTAGGCTAGATTTCCAAAAGGGCAGTGGGAAAGGCCCACAGGGATGAGGCAGTCAGTCGCCTGACCTTGCTACATGTGGACAGGTAAAGGTGTCCTTTGGTGGCCTGAAGATCAGCCTTCCAACGCCAAGACTGTGCTCTCTGCTTCCTGAAGAGTCCTACTTGGTTTTCTGACTCATTTCTTAAAACTAATTGAGGTATTCCTGGATGATAACACCTGAGAGGAAGCTTTGACTGAAGGAAAAAGTTTACTGTCAGAGGGATGTCACAGCCTACAGGTTCAGAGAGTCAGGGTTGGGATGGGGGGGAGCAGGATGGTAAATGGCTACTCCTGAGAGCTGCTATGGGAGAGACACAAGCCACCATGTACTGGATTAACCAGGAGCTGGAAACCAAGAAAGGGGATTCGGGATAGCAAGGGGAAAGCAGGGAGCCGAGTGTAGAAGTAGTTGGAGATGTCTGCCACATCCTGGGCTGGGTTCAGATGCATCGAAGTGGTACCCATGGGGATTGACAGAGTCAGGGCAGTTTTGGGCTCATGGTAGCCTGTGAGATGCTAGGAAGAGCTCAGGAAACTTTGGTTCTGACACTCCTAGAGCATGTGCACACATGCCTGGATTCCATTGTGCCGTTTTGTTCTCTTAGTGATTCCCGGGTCCAGAGTTTCTGAAAAAGCAGGTTCCCTGTTTAAGGCAAGTGCGTTGCATCCTACAGTATGGCCACATGGACTCAATTAGAGGCTCACAAACAGTGTATTGATTCTTTTCCTTCTTAAAGAAAAGAACAACACAAAAGCCACAGTGTTGACAGAGCCTGGCAGCCCCAGCGCAGGACTCTGCCTGATTAAAAATGTTAATGTTACCCATGCAACCACTTCAAGTGGGAGATTGCACTAAACAGTATCCTGTATTGTGTCCAGTGTCCTACAGGGTGCTGAGTTATTTCAAGAAGCCTGGGTCTGAAGTGCACAGTGACTTGGAAATTATATTCACTAAAGCAGTGTGATGTCTCAGACAAATGTTAAAACTAAACAAAGCAATACAGACAGACAGACCTGCATGGAAGTAGTTCATGGTGATGGGAGGCTGTCTCATCACCAAACTCAAATAAATCACTCCCTAAACCATGGCCAGTGTGTGCTGTTGAACAATAGAGACACAGAAAAGAAAAAGCCTTGGGAAGGGTCACAAGTTTATAAACCTGTACTAGGCAGTGCTGAGAGTTCTTTCAGCTCTGTAGAATATTTGTATATATAAATACAAAAGATTTACCCATGTGAAGTATACACACACACACACACACACACACACATGCATACGTGCACACATACACACAGACACAGAGGCACATATATGCATAGACACACATAGTAAGATACAGACACATACAGAGACAGACAGATACATATAGACAGAGACACAGAGACATAGACACACATACAGACATATACAGAGATACACAGACATAGAGACACATACACATAGACACACAGAGACAGACAAACGGACAGACCAACAGACAGACAGACAGACAGACAGACACACACACACACAAAACTAAGCATTGAGGACCTAAATCCTGTTGAATACATTTTAGAATAATTTGACATGAAACCAGAGTCCAGGGGGCTGCTGGAAGGAGAGACAAGGTGTGTGGCCCTTGTGTACAGGTGCAAACACAGATTGCACATAGTGTCCATGGGCTCCTGGGTGCACACACAACACAGAATGCAGACAGTGCCCATGAGCAGGGTGGGGACAGAGACAGGTTTGCATTAGGCACCTGCTCTGAGGGCAGCTCTTGGCTTTCATGAAGTTTGCTATTCCTCCGAGATTAAAGACATCAAGCTTGGGAACTTTCACTTTGGCTGGCTTTGAATAGCGCTGCATTTTAGCAGAGTGTTTTTTTTTTAAATCTTCTTAAATAACAGAAAACCATGTTCTTTAAAATAAAGGAAGGGTAGGAGCCTGTTGCTGCCGAGTGCCGGGTGCTGGTGGGGGTGAAATGTGGAAGGCATTTAGCTAGTTCTCAGCCCTCATCAAAGATCCACGGCTCACACACGACAGGTTCTTTGCATTAAAACCTGTGACTGTAAAATTTCAGAGGGAAACATTGATCTTCCCTTTGCATGTTAACCCTTCACCGCCATGCATGAAGACTCTGAACCATCCCATCCAGTCTTGCCCTGTTCCGATTTTCATTTCTGGCCCCAAATAGGGTTCCAAGCCTCTGAAAGGTCTCCCAACATCCATTCAGGCACGCTCAGAGTAAGCAGGCCGGGAGGGTCCCTGAAGAGTCCTCAAGAGGAAAGCCACCTCTCTTTGGAAAGCTCTGAGTCTGAGGAGACAATCTTCAGACCTACAGCCATACCTGGACATGTATTGCCTCAGACGGAGCACCAACATGGGGGCACTGAACTGAACATTTGGGAGTAAGATCCTTGATAAATGCTTTTCTGACTTTTGGCTTTTCTTCTCTTTAAAAAAGTGATAAAATACATAATACCACAAGGTTTACCATTTTAACCTTTTAAAGCATTCAGTTCAGAATGTTAAACAGTCCTCCTCATCATCCATCGCAAACAGAAACCGGCACCATTAGAAGTCATCCTCTCTTTCCCTGTCCGTAGAACCAAACTCTTCTCAGGTCTAGGAATGAGGCTCCGCTAGGGGAGCGTATACAGTGCACAGCGGGATTCCATATAACCTGTCTTCTTTTCATGGCCGAGTTTTGTTCTCACACTGGGCATCATGTCCCCAAACTAGACCATGCTTTGGCATGGTCTTTCCTTCTAAGGATAAATAATATTCCACTACATGGGTATGCCACTTGTGTGTATCAGGTTTGCATATGATTTTCCGCTGTTGTAAACTATACTATTACAGGTGTAGGTGCGTGAACATGGGTCCCACCAAGTACTGCCTATACGTTAAGCCACAGTGCTTTAGGCTACATTGCCAGAGGGGCATTGTCAAGCCACATGAGAAGTCCTGTTTAGCTTCATGAAGATCTCTAACCATGAAAGTTGACTTACGAGTCTCAGGATCAGGTGCACAAACTGTTGTGTGTGGATCTTTGCACAGTGGTAGCTGGCTCTTTAGAGGCTAAAGGGCCTCAAGGGGTTTCAAGGACTTTGCTCCCTGTGTGGGAATGCTTGTTCAGATCCATGCTGGTGCGTATGTGGCTCCAGCAGGATTCATTTTTTGTCTCGTTTGAGTTTTCTGGAACATGAGATACCAGGAGAGTCCTCTGACAGAGCTCCCACAGAGATCGTTTGGCATGTTATGGAGAGCAGATGAGAAATGCAAAGCTCTGGAGACCTGCCCCAGATGCCCAAGTCCTGAATCAGCCTCCTCTCTCTCAAGTTGGGCTATGGGCATGAAAAAATAAGCCTTTTGGACTTCAAGTGGCAGGGTCTGGGAGTCGGGGACAGAGATGTTTTGCTCTTGTCCTGAGGTAGACTTGAACCTGAGGAGCCAATGATGAAACTGAGGCTTGGATCTGCACTCTGGGACTGACGAGTACCTGGCTTAGAACATAGGTGCAAGACTCAGTCGTTCTGTATGGAACTTCAAATACCCTCTTCCCAGGGCAGCTATAAGGAACCCGCAGGATGGGGTTTGTGCAGTGTTTGCCTGGTGCTTGGCATGGATGTACATTGGCTAGATATTCTGGGCTGTGGGAACACTGGAGGACACTGTCTGCCTCCAGCATGGTGCATTATATCAGGGCCACATCGCCTTATAGGAGCCATCAGGAGTCTCAGAGAGCTTCACGAGGTTTCACAGCAAATTCCTGGGTCCGCATGTCTCTCACTCTGAAGTGTTTGCCCTTCTTGGATTCTCATGGACCAGCTGCCAGACCCCTGCTGTGGGGAGGACATTTCTGAGAGATCTAAGGTATGTCCAACCATCCCTCCCCCAGCACCGACTCTGGCCCATTTCAGGAGTGTGGGCAGTGTCTGGTAGGAGGAGGTTGGTGGAAGCTGCCTGCACTGCACTGTGTCTTAGGGCTGACGCCATGGCTGGGCCGCCACTGTCTCTGCCCAGTTTCCTGCGTCTGGATGGGTCTGAGGTTGCAAGCGGTTTCCTGTTTCCCTGTATCTCAGGACTGGCCTAATTGGAAAGACATGTCAGACTGATGTGTCCAGCATGCTGGAGAAGAAAAGGAGGAGGGGGGGAGGTGAGGAGGAAGGAGAGGGAGGAGGGGGAAAGGACAAAGAAAAGAAGAAGAGAAGAAGTCTAGTTTGCTCAGTTCACCTCTGTAGCGAAGGCTGAGATGACGGAGACCAGAGATCCCACAGTGGAGGGAGCTGGCAGGTGACTCTCCGGGGGCTTCTGCGGACCACACAACCCACAGTATTTGAGGCAAAGAGTTTGAAGGAGGATGTGATCTGCTCTTGTAGAGTCTCTCTCTCTCTCTCTCTCTCTCTCTCTCTCTCTCTCTCTCTCTCTCTCTCCCTCCCTCCCTCCCTCCCTCCCTC
>NW_021604602.1:3204178-3209760 GCF_004785775.1 Grammomys surdaster | reverse complement strand
GCATGCAAGACGAGGTCCATTTCTCTGCAGTAGACAGGGAAGGCAACCCTGTCAGTGGCTTCTATGTTTAGTTCTTGTTCCATAGAGCAAGAGACAGGGCTTGCGGCTTCTGCTATGCAGAATGACCAGCAAAGGACTGCCTGGAGGCTTGGTTGTGACCCGTGGACCTGTGCCCTCCAGGAGATACATTCTGTCTTTCTTAGCACCCCTTCCACAGGCCTGTGCATCTGTCTGCCCCTGCCCCTACCCCTGCCCCTGCCACAGGGTACAAGAGGGAAAAGGCAGATGTGGACTGCTCAATTTCCTGCTGTTAGGTCACCTCCCATATGCCTGGAAAGACATGGCCACCACAAATAGGATTCCATTCCCTGGCCTGTGGCAGCTGGCCACAGGGACTTGAGTCGGGCTAGACATGTGTTGGCATGTGGCTTGATCTCCCTGCTGGGCGCTGCAAGAGGGATATCCCTTGTCTTAAACTGCTTGTTCCCTGACTATAATTTCCAGGCATAGGCAAAACTCAAGCTCTGTGTTCCTGCTGGGTATTACTGGGTCACCCAGCTGTTGGCTTCTGCCCATAGCCAGTATAATGGAGCATTCATCCAGGGGTCTCCCAGGATCCCCGCCCCCACATGTCTGAGATGGTGGTGTGCCAACGGGGCTCTCCCACTGGCTTCAGGCACAGCGAAGATGTAGGATCTGTTCTCATGTGAACTCTGACAGTAGAACACGCTCTCAGTGCCTTCTCTCCAACCCACGGGTCTCTTCTGTGACAGTGGGATTGGCATGTGCTCTGTGTGTACCCACACTTGTGCGTGTGATAATGAAAGAGGTTCCTGAGCCTGTCCTCTTCTTTAAAAAATACCTATTAAATTTATTTATTTGCTTACTTGTCGTGTGTGTGTGTGCGTGCGTGTGCGTGTGTGTGTGTTATGTGTCCGTCCATGTGTGCCTGTGCATGTCACAGTGTACTTGTGAAAGTCAGAAGACAACTTGCAGGAGTCCGTTCTTGGCTTCCGCCGTCTGGGACCTAGCGATTGAAAGTCAGGTTGTCAGGTTTGGCTACAACTGCCCTTAACTGCTTAGTCAGCTCACTGACCCACTTTGTCCTGTTTTCTCTCTCTCTCTTTCCTCCGGTGAGTTGTTAAACGTCTCTCGAACTCTTTTTGAGAAAGCATTGAGCACCTACTGTGCGCTGGACACCACAGGAAGGTGACTGAATGTGTTCAGACACATCTCTTCCACAGTTTCCAGAGATGGATCCAGCCACAGCACGGAAAGCCCAGAGGACATGAAAAGGGTTCTATCACTTTTCATTGTTTAATGAATAGTCATCAAAAGCCTGCAATGTGCTGGACCATCTCTCCTGGCACTTGATGTCTGGGTGTGGCTGAGGTGTATGATATGTGTTCAAGGGTGTTATGGTTTCTATATTCTGGACCCAGGGAGCAGCACTATTAGAAGGTGTGGTCCTGTTGGAGTCGGTGTGCCTTTGTTGGAAGATGTGTGTTACTGGGTGTGGGCATTAAGACCCTCATCCTAGCTGCCTGGGAGCCAGTATTCTGCTAGCAGCCTTCAGATGAAGATGTAGAACTCTTAGCTCCTCCTGCACCATGCCTGCCTGGATGCTGCCGTGTTCCTGTCTTGATGATAATGGACTGAACCTCTGAACCTGTAAGCCAGCCCCAATTAAATGTTGTCCTTATAAGAGTTGCTTTGGTCATGGTGTCTGTCCACAGCAGTAAAACCCTAACTAAGACACATGAATAAAGTGTCCCAGAACAGTGTGGAAACTGGGGCAGAAATAGAGTCCTAGAGGGGACTCTCATGCTTCTACCCTGGACACCATGGCTTTGGCTCTGACAGTGACCCAAGTTATAACCGCAATGTTTCCAATGTCATCGCTGCTGGCAGTTGCTCCTCTGTCAGGTGTGAGGTCTTGTGAGAGCTACCTCAGTTGCATGTGAGTTGCAGGAGCTCACATGACTCAGAGAGATAGGCAAACAACATTTCACAGAAGGAGCTGGGGAAGGAGGTGATGTGACTTGTTCTAGACTACACAGTCAGTGTTTCACGGAGTAGGTTCCAAACTTGCACTTGTTTGCACCCAAGGCCCCATGGATTCTGCTGCGGCTACTGTTACCTTGAACTTGGCCATCCCGCGTGGGATGCATTAATAGTCAATGTCCTGACTCTCTCCTGGGATTGACACTAACTGTTGATAGGATGCCCATAGGCCACTGCTCCTCTGAAAAGGGTGGCTCTGATCAGGAGACTAGTTAGTTGGAGGCCACTGCATTCGCCCTGTCTGAAACAGAAGGTGCCAGAATTACCCTATTTCAAGGAGGTTATTTTCCTGACCATATTTGGTGGAAATCTCCTTGCTCTATTTATTTAATTGATCCCAGGGCCGGGCAGTATTGAGCCAAAGCAAGACATTTGCTGACTGTGTTCCATTCTATTTTTTGAGTTGAGATTCACAGGAAAGAAAAGCCACATTTTTTTTTCAGCCAAGGGGGTGTTAGGGAAAGGCATTTGAACAATGGATTGTCTCCTTGGCCACCAGACTGGGCACAGTCATATTTGGTTGTTTATGGGGCAGGAAATAATTATTTATTGGTACATTTATTTTCAGGGCTCTGGATTACAGGCAACTGAGTCCAAATATGGTCTGGAGAAAACTTCGGTTCCATTATATACTATCTTCTTCTCTTGGCCCGGACCCTTCTAGCTGCTGCAATTGGCCTTTAAATAATGGAGCTGTGTTCCATTGGTGAGCTGCATCAGACACGTAGATGTATCTGTGTGTCTGCATGCCTACTGAAGTCTTTAGTGTAAAGAAATACTGAAATGGACAGAACGCTTTACAGACAATCATCTGTGAGTATCCTGGGGACTTTGGAGTCAAAGCTGAGTCGAGATAGCTTTAGCAATTTCTAAGTTTAGTCTATTCTTCAAAAAGTGTTCCTATCTCATCAAGAGTTGGTTTCCTTGTCTGTACAAGGAGCATAAGGATTGTCCCCAGAGGGAGGCTCTGAGAGTAGAAGCAGGTTCAGTCTATGCCTCCTGGTAGCTCTATGCTTACAGGCATCTGGACTGGGTTGGGTAGCAGCCCTCAGGTTGGTTTCTCTTGTAAAACTTCAGAACGTATTTGGAAGTGGGGTCATTCCAGCTGTAACTAGCTAACAGACACACTAGGTAACTAGTTACACAGACACGAGTGAACCTTTCATCCCATGATGGTGCCCTTGAAAAAGAAGTATGCTGAACGGTGCAGACGGATGCAAGCCACAGGAAGACAGCAGAGATGGGAGACCAGCGGCTACTGCATGTAGGGAGATGAAATGAAGACTCTTCCCAACACTGCCAACACCTTGACTTCCGGTACCCAAAACCAAGAACTCTGTGTGTGGTGACTGTCAGGGCCACCCTAGGAAACAAGTCTGCTATCATGGGTATTTTAATGAAGCACTCACTCACTTTATCCCAGAACTTGACAAAGAGGCCTGGCGCCTGTCTTTAGTTTGCCAAGCAGCTTTTGGACAAGTCTAGGCACTGTGGGATATCCTGACGAGAGCGTAAGAAGGGTATGTTTTAGCTCCCAGTTCCCAGTCTACCATGTCAGGGAGGGGATGACTGGAGACGCTTGAGGCAGCTGGTCACATTGCCTCTGCATATAGGAGACAGAGAGGGATGGAGGCTGGTGCTCAGCTTTCTTTATCTTTGCATGCAGTTCTGGGACGCCAGCCCAGAGAATGGTGCCGTCTCTTTTAAGGTGGGTCTTCCCATCTCAAGTAGCTCAGGGAAGAAAAGCCATGACAGGTGTGCCCAGATTCATACGGAAAATGGAAACTTTAATTGAGAAAATGTTTTCATTGGTTGGCCTGCAGTGCAAGTCTGTAGGGTATTTTCTTGATTAGTGGTTAGTATCTAGCCTTCTGTGGGTGGGGCTCTCCCAGGGAAGGTGGTCCTAGGTTGTACAGGAAAACAGGCTGAGTAAGTCATGGAGAGCAAGCCAGTAAGAAGCACCCCTCCATGGTATCTGTTTCAGCTCCTGCCTTTAGGTTTCTGTCTTGGCTTCTCTGGATGATGGAGTGGGATGCATGTGACAAATAACCTCTTTCCTTCCCAGGTTGCTTTCGACTGTGGCGTTTCATCGCAGGAAAAGAAAGCGGAGCAGGACATCAGGAAACTCCATGTGTGGTCAATCTGACAGTCAGTCATAACCACCAAGATAGAATGATGGTTAAGGTGGACCCCTGACAGGAAGGGTCCAGGCAGGTGATAAGAACCCCTTCTCTCTCTTTCATTGTCTATTTAGAGCTAGACAAACAGGTCAGCAGACATATTTCAACCTCCCTTGCACACATTCCCGTAGCCTGCAAACGCTCGTACGTGTTTATTTCACACACGGCCTATACCAGTGCTAGTTACTTCAGTTCCTGTGTTCTTCATAAAGTGCCGCATCTCCTGTGAAATAGACTTTCGAAGCTCACGGAGACGCGCGAGCTGCCGTTCCCTTCTCAGGAGATGCGCTGCCATCAAAGACCATGGTGGGCAAATGTGATTTATGTAGGCATACTTCATGCTTATAAAGGCCGACGCCATTTCTCCAGGCCCTCGAAAACACTTAGGGCTGACAGGGCCTAAATAAAACAGTTTATTTACTGCCCTGTTACCTGTTTAAGACTTGCCGTTATGTTAAGTAACACAGTGCCCAGGCTAATAAATTTATAGCCATGCCTGTTTGTTTTCTGGAAGAATTTATTACTGAAGTAATAACTGTCGGGGAGGTGGTGGTGGGGAGACTGGCAAAAGGCTGGGTTGCTCAGAGACTCCACCAGCTCCTTGACACCCATTCAAGCACCAGAGGCCAGCCTTGGATGGGTGAAGAAGAAACTTGGGATGTACCTTCCTGGGGGAGAGGACAAATTTTTCTTCTGTTTGATGCAGATTTGTGTGAATCATAGGCTTTATAGGTTGTGGAGTGATTTATTATAAGCTGTGCTCGAGCACAGACTGACTTCTATTGATTTTTGGGGTGTTTGCATCAGCCAGAAGAGGAGAAATATAACGATTTCAAAGAAAGTCAAATGGCTTTTGTTTTCCTTTGTTTGTTGTACCTTTACCACACTGAAAGCGAAAAGAAACGAAAGAACAATTTGATCTTCAGGTAAGTGTTTCTTCAACAACTGAAAATAAAGTTGTGAGAAACTGAAAATATCTTGGGGGAAAAAATCATCTCCAGTCCAAGGCAAATTCAAATTTGAAGAGGATTCATTTATTTTAATTTTTTAAATGTGTGTGAGTGTATGTGCGTGGATGTCTGTGCACCACATGTGTGCCTGGTAACAGAAGAGGTCATTGTATCCTCTGGAACTGGAGCTACAGACAATTGGGTGTTGTGGGTGCTGGGGATTGAACTTGCCTCCTCTGGAAGATTAGCCTGTGTTCTTAATCACTGAGTCATCTTTCCCACCTCAATTTGACTTCTATTAGGAAAAGGAACAATCAGGACCCTTATATTTCTCTTATTCTCGTTCTCTGGCTGTTGGGTTTTGTTGATTGTGCTGTTTGGAATTTTA
>NW_021604602.1:3146678-3201678 GCF_004785775.1 Grammomys surdaster | reverse complement strand
TCCCCCTTTTGGGATCTCACCGGCATGCTCCAGCATTTGTCACTGTAGAGACCATGATGTGGTTAGTCTTGCAGTGTGAGTTTCTATAGGACCATTTATTAAGGTATATTGTTATCCCTTATGGTTATACAACAATATGTCTGTATATATTTCATGTACATCATATATAATTACATATAAAATATATATAATTGTGTATGCATGTCATATATAATTACATTATAAAATATACACATATACATATAAAATGTCTATACATGTACACATATATGTATATATATTAAAGATTTTTAAAAATTTATTTTAAAAATTTTATGTATGTGTACTGTGTTTTGTTTTACATCATTCCTACCCCATCTCCTCCTTCTCCTGTCCCCTCTAACTCCCTTTCCAATGAATGGCTTCTTTTTATTTAATTATTATTCCACTTATATACACAGATACACAGATACATACATACAACCTGCCAAGTCCATATAGTGTTGCTCAAGTGTGTGTGTGTGTGTGTGTGTGTTTAGAGTTGGCTACTTGATATCAGATAACCAATTAAGGGCTCATCCCCAGAGAAGACTGATTCTCTCTCTCTCTGTGTCTGTCTCTGTCTCTGTCTCTTTATGTCTGTCTCTCCCTCTTTCTCCCTCCCTTCCCCCTTAGTAGTCATTAATTACCTGTAGCTCTTCCCCTATAAGTAAGTTCCCATGAGATTTCCAAGCTCACCCCCATTCCGTGTTAGAGCGTCAACTGGTTTCATTGTTCACTCTTGTTTAAGCAGCTACATTGCTGGGATTTCACAGGATGGTTTCGTTTTTCTTGTCTTGTCTAGAAGATGCCACCTCCATAGTAGACATCTGGATGCCTTGCCTCTTACAATCTTTCTACCCATCCCATCTTCTATAATTTTTCCAGAGCCTTAGATGTAGGGGTTGAATTATATATACATCCACTAGGGCTGGGCACCCTGTATCACCCTGGAATCTTAATCAAAGAACGAAGTGGACATATGACACTTCATAGAGTACACACAGATCTGATGTGGTTGTCTTGGTAGCATGTTCTTGTGTATCATAAATGAGGATGGCATCCAGGTGGTTGTTGGCAAGCATGAGCCATGGTTTATGTTCGATGGGGAGGTATAGAGGCATCTCCATCTCCATTTTTCTGCTTCCTTCTTCTTAGAGCAGAAGAGTTGACAGTAGAAATGAAAAGCATGTTGCGTCCTGTCTTCAAGTGCTCAGTTCCTGAGGCTGTCAGACCGACAGACAAGCAGCCCGGGTGCTTCCATTTTAACTGACAAAGTATTGACAATTGGGAATTGAACTAAGAATCCAAGGGATTGCAGAGTCAATATTGATTTGTGGTCCATACAAATTTGTCAAGAGGTACTTCTGCACGTCAGAGAGAGCATTAGGTGGCTCACCGATTGTTCACTGTGGTCCAGGGCTCTGGCTAGTGCTCGGTGCATTCCAGCTCCAATCTGACAGCTCCTCCGAGGTGAGGCTCCTTTATCCCATATTAACAAAGGAGGAAGAGAAGACCAAGAACCCAGAAGATCGGGTGGGCATATCCAACTCCATTCCTTTCCTCTCTATATGCTGTGTGTCTGAAAATAAATGCTCGTCAACATTGTAGCAAAGCTAGTAACTCTTGCAGGCTACAGCTTATCCTTTACATTGCTTCCCTCTCCATGTGCATGGGATTCTGAAGTCTTCTCGTGTAGCCCAGCCTGGCTTTGACCTAGAGGTTGTTCTACCTCAGCTGCCTGAGCACTGTGATCTCAGCTGTATGTCCCATGCCTAGCTCTTAATTTCTGTTCCCATGATAACAGGTGACTTCTTTTAACATCAGATTTCTTCTACTGGCTTCTGTTTCCTTGGGTTATTTTTCGTTAACATCTGCCCATTACTTAACTTCTGATTAGAAATAATAATAATAATAATAATAATAATAATATCCTTATCCTTAAGAGGTGCTTGGATAAGAAAGGACCATTTGAGTGTGTGTGTGTGTATGTACATATGAGAATTTAGTCTTTCTCTGTAGTAGTTAATTTTCTCAGTGCTGTGACAAAATACCAGGCACAGACAACTCAAGGAAGGGAAGGTTTGCTTTGTCTCAAAGGCTGAGAGTTATAGTGGCATCCTGCCACAGCAAGGATGTAAGGTGGCAGGAGTATGAGGCAGCCGGTCTCACTGCTACCCGGTTTGTTAGCAAGGGACACTGGTGCTCAGCCTGCCTTTTCTTTTTCAGTCATCCCAGGACCAAAGTTTACAGAATGACGCTGCCCATGGCAAGGGTGGGTCTAATCTAGATAGTCCCTCACAGATGTGGCCAGAGGTTTGTCTCCTAGATGATTCTGTATCCTGTCTGGTTGACAGTCAATATTAACCATCATCGTCCCCAAGCAACATGGGCCAGGCTGGGGAGAATGAAGTTTCACTGTTCTGCGAATTTGCCCAAAGCCTTTCAACTCATATGGCCACATTGACCACAGCAGTGCGATTTAGGATGTGGAGAACCTAGATCTTCCCTGGCTCTTCAGGTTGTCCTCCTTCCTCACAGCTGACCTGGCTGCTCTTCAAACTGTGCATGCTTTGGATGAAGGGACACTCTGTCAGTTAGCCACCAGGAGAGGCAACGGGGCTGAACCTCTATCCATCGTCATTTGTCAGGGAGTCTCTGGTATCTGCCAATGGTTGTCTCTGTTTGTCTTGGGCCTGGCAGTGTGACGAGGATTGTTGCCACAGAGTCCTTGAATCGTCTGTTTGCTTCACAGATTCTTAAACGCTTTTCTGTTTCTCTGAAGGGAGCAGGGTGACTCTTTCCACAAGACTTTCACCGTCACCTCGTGGGTGATTAACAGTTTCCGTCATGGAAAATAACAAGACCCCATTGAGAAAAGTTGCTTAGACTACACAGGCAGTGGCACATGACCGCTTCCAAGAGCTTGATTTTCTCATTCTGAAACTGTGTTTTCAACTTGACCTCCCCTGCTACTTTGTGGATGCCCTGGTCTCTGTATTTGCCACATTCCACTGAAATCATCTGTGTGGTTCTGTCTTTCTCACCACTCACCCCCAGCTTTGGTTTTCATCTTCTCCAAATGACTTCTTCTCCCGGCCTCCAGTTCAGAGAACGGTGAAAACCAAATTGCCCGAAGATTGTTTCAGGCAGAAAACATGAGAAAGCTCATGTTTACAGACCACCAAATCATGAGAATGTTGATGTTTACAGAACACCCTTTGAAAGACATCCTCCTAATTAAAGACTGGGGAGAGAGGGAACCTGTATTCTGGGTGACCCCTGAGCCTGGGCAGAAACAGCCCCACACAGGGACTTCATCATAACTTGCAGGGTTCTGCCTAGGAAGTAATGCTTTGTGAGGCCAAGGTCATGACCAGCAGTTACAGACATCAGGAGGCTGCTTTCCACATCTAAACTTTGGCTTTGTCATGATCAAGAGGCCAAAGAATTTCTCTCTCCCATGACCAGTAAAAAACGTTACCTAAGAGCATAGTTAACACAGGATTCAATGCAGAACATATTGCCATCTTATAGATATGAGGGTTTTGGGGGGAGGCCACCCCGCTGACACTCACACCCTGACACACAGCCTGAATTTCCATGTTTGTCGCCTCTCTACTGCTTTTATAGAAACGCTCGATTAAAGCAGAGCGATGAAGCTATGCCCTATAAAATCCTATTACCTGTGATTTATATATGCCACTTAGGCCTTTGTTTTGAAGAATATCAACTCAGGGATGGTGGCCCAGGCCTGAACTCCCTGCTAGTGCTGGAGACTGAGGCTGGAGGATCATACATTCAAGGTCTGCTAAAGCTACAAAATTAGTTCAAGATCTTGCCTCCAACTAGAAAGTGGAAAGCCCTAGGTTCAGCCCCCAGTAGTGATATCTGTGTGCACGGGGTTTCTGTTGCCATAATGAAACACCATGACCATAAACAACTTGGGGAGGAAAGGGTTTATTTCTGCCTACAACTCTCAGGTCACATGCTATCACTGAGGAAAGTCTGGGCAGAAACTGGAAGGCAGGAACTGAAGAAGAGGGAGTGGTTTGCTCAATCTGCTTTCATATTGAATCTAGGACCAACAGCCTAGGGGTGGCTCAGCCCACAGTGAGCTGGGCCCTCCATATCAAACACTGATCAAGAAAAGGCCTCAGGTCTTGCCCACAGGTCACTCCTAAGGCATTTTCTCAATAAAGGTTTCCTCTTCTCAGATATTGTAGATTTCTCTCTCTCTCTCTCTCTCTCTCTCTCTCTCTCTCTCTCTCTCTCTCTCTCACACACACACACACACACACACACACACACACACACACACACACCATAATGTTATTTTGGTCTTCCACTAGTCTCCATGTATGTTCTAGCACTGAGAATTTTAGCCAAATAAACAGATCTCTTGGGTATTTTAGGAGTTGTTCTCTGATGCTGTGAAGATGTTAAGCTACGTGCCGACAGAGGGAGGCCAGAAGATCCCTGGGATGAGGATAAAGTCACCCCTTGCTCTCCCAGGCCCCCCAGCAGCCACACGAGCTTCCTTCTGAGACTCAGCACCCTTTTCTTGTCATTTTCTTTTACATTGATCCCGATACACAGCCGGGCTGGGTTTGTCAGGTTTAGAAGCGGATCTAGAGTAAACAATCTAGCCTCTCTGGTGGTGTCTGCGTAGTTCCTGTTAAGACCGCCTTGGTGTGGATATGGAATCTCTCGAGACCCTGATACTTGGAACTCAGAGTCAATTCCGAAGATTGTATGATGCTGGAGTTTGGGTAGCTACCATGCTTCATCTTTGCTGTGGGACTCACGCTGCCATTCAGCTTTGATGAGAGGGGTCCCCAGAATCCCTGTGACTTTGGCTGGCCAGAACAGAGTTCTATTTACTGTGTTATACTGCAAGAGACTGAGTGACTCCACTCTGTCTTCACCCTTCTCCACACATTTGTTGGCTTTCTTTTGAGGCGATCTCTCATGATGAACCCCCAGATACCCAGGAATCTCATGAGATGCTAAAAACGAGCAGCATAACCCAAAGAATGAGGACCCTTCACTCTGATTCTGGAACTTCTCATGTCAGTTCAAAGTGAGGATTGCACGTGTCCCTTGGTTTGCTGGCATGGGAAGAGTCAAATGCTCCCGACCCGTAGAGGCTGACATCGAGAGAGGGCATTTTCTTAAAAGGAAAATGGAATGCTTGTTATAGGGGACTCAGGAACAGGTATCCAGATGTCGCTTTCCTATTCTTAATCATCCTCTTTTGGAATCCTACTATTTTGATAGTCCTAGGATCCAGAGGTCAGCCATGAAACCTACTGGTAGGCCTCTTTAAAGATAGCCACACTGATGGTCAGTGATGTCCTGAGTTTTCTGTCTGCCCTTAATCAGAGACGGCTCACCAGGACCAGCACCTGCCATTGTAATACCTGGAACCCTAGGTCTGGAATGGCTATCAGGCAGGGATCCTCCTGTGTGCAAGCAACCATTCGATCCATCCCGTGTTCTTCCTCCCCTGACCTGAGAACCTTAGTCTGTATCTAAGAATCAGGAATATCCAGATATAACCGATCTCCATCAGTGCCCTGAGGTAAATCAGTGCCCTGTATGGAGCTTGGAGTTAACTCACTGGGTTCTTATGCCATTTGTATTATTCCAAGTGCATGTACAAAAAAAAAATCAAAGAATTACCACAAAGGAACCTTGAACACGATATGCCAGCTAGCCAGCCTATAATCAGAAAGGAAGAATCAAAGGCTCTGTGGAGGTTGATGTTAGGTGTTACCCACCATGGACACAGAGGCACTGCTTCCCAGGGAATGAGTTCTTTGACACTCGGGGGAAGCATAGACTTCATTAACCTGTGTGAGCACGAGGTGGGAGATGCCCCTGAGAACTTCTGGCAGCCTTGCAGGGAAAAGATGGCGGCCAGTGATGGCGTACTTCAGATTGAAGTTGGCATGAGTGGGAGTGATGTCCGTGTTATAGGAGGTCAGGTGGCACTTCCAGTTTGTATGCAGGAGTCTAATTACTGACCTGACACCCATTGCTTCAAACAGGCCCTGGGAAGGAAGCAGCTAACGGGTGTGTGGGAAGCATCTGGTACCACAATCATCCTGTCAGCCTTTTACCCACGTGCCGTCCTATCATTAAGAGCATTTCTCCCACCTTGATATCCTTAAAATGCGGAGGTACCAGCCAAAGCAATTTAAAATGATCTATAGTTATTTTTTTTGACTCCTCTCCTGTCGAGGGAGAATTTTATAAACGATGTCACAGTAAACGGAATCTGAGGGAACGCTCAGAAATGAAATTCGTAAGGGCAGAGACTCGAGTTGGAAGAGAAAGAGCATCTCTGGGGCTCCCAAGTGCTAATGAATTAATGAGGAAGCCAAGCTAATGAGTCGAAAGAGGCATTCTTGTCAGAGGTTTTGAGGTAATAGCATGGAGTTATGAAGCAGGGAGACAGAGCCCAGGCACTCCAAGGGGCTTCCCCAACTGTAGGGAAGCTGGTAGAGGAACACGAAGGAAAGCCGAGCCCCGCCCTCTGGGCGTGGCACAGGGAATAGGTCGTTTGAAACTGTATTTTGAATTAATTTATTATTGTTCTTACCTTTGGCAGTGGACGAAGTTAAATTTTCATGTATGCAGCACCCAGGCAGTGTGACTCTGATTCCGCGCAAGATTTCTGGAACTGTCTGTGGAAGGGCAGAGGCTGCCTTGGCTCTGAGAGCTCACAGCATGAGCGGAGGGGGCGGGGACTGGCGCATGGACCCAAACAGGACTACAATGCAGCGAGGGGTCAGATCAGGTTTGCAACCTTCTATCCCACTAGCTGCTACCTTCTCACCAGAGTTATGGGCGTCAAGCAAGACCAAGAATGTAGGAGAGGTTTTTGTAAACTCCAGAAGTCTCAGGAAAACTTACCGAATCCCTCCATGGGGTTCTCGGAGGCCTTGGAAGAACAGTGTTTCCCAGCTCATCTGGATGAGGTACCCAGGTAATTGTGATTATCCTAAAAACAACTATGGCTTCTGCACCCTGGTTGTGGATTGTGGCTTCCCTCTGGGCTTCTGTTGCTTGCGTCATTCCTTCCTTTAGAACCCCAAAGGATGGCAGCTAGAAGTCATACATGGTCTAGAGGGCTCCCAGCGTGGGAGGGAAGCTAACATTAGTCAGTCAGCCCTCGTATGGCTGTCAGTCACGATACAAAGTCATTTTTCATCCCAGCACCCACAAACCCATCATACACCACTCCTCTACAAATATGTCTCTTCCAGAGTCCCATCTTGTCTTTGAATGAGTATGGGAAAGTTAGCTATGCCTTTGGTCACCTGAAACTGGAAGCACTGCCATGTCTCGACACTATGGGGTCACACTACCGGACCATCACATTTCATGACCTGTCTACTCCGTAAAAGAAGGTGAGTTTGGCTATCACTGGAGAGCCAGCACCAATATGGCAGCCTATATGAAGAGAATCAATGACGCTAGTTGACTGTATCAATGAACAGCTGAGTAGTTGGGTGAATGATTTTCTTCAAGTTCCCCATCTGAAACCAGTCTTGCTGAAAATTGACATCTCTGGAGTAATAGACAAATTCCTCCGAGAGCCCCACAAATCGTAGAAGCCATATCATTTACCTTTTGCCATGGACTCCAGGAAGTTCAAAGCCCACATCTTTCAGACTGAGGTAACTAGCTTATACTCCACTTGCAAGCCTTCTCTTCTTTAAGATCACATAGCTGTTTTCTTTACCTGTGTCTTTCTGTCATGGCGTCAATTCATTTTCCAAGAAAAAGAGAGACATGCGCTTCTTTCACTTGTGATGTGGGTGGCCATCCTCAGCAACTGTTCTGCTGTGGACTGAGATTAACAGACTGTCCTAAACGATAACTTCCCTGGCCGCGTTCTCCCCGAGGGTCTCTTCGACAAAATACGGTATGGCATCCTTGCACATTCAGATGAAAAAAATCCTATCGCTGGTGATAACTTCGCATGATAGAATCTTAATAAACTTTCTGTGTTTGATTGGCTGGGATAACGAGAGATACCTATCATGTGTGATAGCTGTGAGACACAAGATAAGCCGGTCATCATTTTCAGATAAAAATGCCCATCCATTCACAGATTGCAATCACGGTGGTGCCATGGAGTGCCTGGTCTACTATAGTTAATTAAATGCTAAATGAAATTCAGAGCTCTGGTTCCTACAGTGTCAACGATCTGTCTCCATGGTGGTTGGGGGGTGGGTGGGAGCAGAGCCTCAGAAGACAGCCCAAGAGGTCTGCTGGGGAGCTAGTAGTAGTGGCTCAAGAAATACTATCTCCCTTACAGCTCTCCTCCTTTGAGAAGTTTTCTGTAGTAGTACAAAGATGATGTCTGGGCTCCCTTTTGGCTCTGATGGCTGCAAACCCCAGGCATTTGTCAGGGAGGGAGTGGAGACATCAAGGAACACATCTCCATGAGCCTACTCAAATGGCAATGGGAAGGCATTCCTGGGTCCCTGTTTTCTGCACTAAATGCTGAAGCACACCAGGATGGAGTTGACAGAAGCCTGCCTAGTGTAACAAATCAACGATCTCACTCTCTTCAGGACCTTGAATCAGATGGTCTCCTGTCTGTATCAAGGATTCGTTTCCTTGGAGCTTTGTGGACTAGTTACCATCACTGAGCTTGTGACTTTGCTAACTACTGATCTGAGTGATTCCCATTCGATAGTCTCTTCAAGGAAAATATTGCTGCTCTGGTAATCCTGAATCTCAGAGAAGGTAAGTAATTTACCTAGGGAGATCCAGCCAGCCAGTGGTAGAACAAGGAGGAGAAGGTGCATCTGCTTAGTGTATAGTGGAGAACAACTGCACTCGTTTTGGGAATTGTGTGAGCATCCCTGGGTCTTGCACAAGGGCTAGCTTGACTGTGCCTAGTGTTGGTGTGTGATGTTGGTTAATCTGTAAGCCCTGCCGTGTCTTCCTTTTCTCTGATCAGTGCCAACTTCTGTGTTCCATTCAAGTGTCTTCTGTGATGAGGGAGGGCTCTTATGGCCTTGACTGGCTGCCTTAGTTACCATGTAAGAGTCTGGTTTGTTTGTTTATTTGCTATTCTTGCTCAAAGCTGGGTTTCTAAGACAGAATCAATTTCAAGATTCCTCCATAACACCAGTTACTGACTTTCCCTGAAGGAAGTAAGGCCCATGTGGAGGGAGGCTTGGTTCTTCTCCTTCTCAGGTTTCACTCATCAGCCATCTCTCAGAGCAGGAGTCTACAGCCTCTAAAGCAGAGCTATCATAGACCCTTTGTGACTGTGGTGCAAAATGCCTCAGGCTGGGTTGTCTATCAGCAACACAAATGTACTATGCATGGTTCTTGAGGCTGGGTAGTCCATGATCAAGGCAGTCTTAGATTGGTTTTCTGGTGATAGATGGCTGGATGGGTCCTTGTTTCCTATGTGGCAATTTCTGGTTGAGTTCTCAGGTGATGGAAAGGTTGAAGGGAAGGAACTCCCTTAGGTGTAGAAGGCACCAACCTTATCTATGAGGGTGAGGATCTTGTGACCTCGTGACCTGGCAAAGGCCCTGCCTCTCAGTGCTATTGTGCTGATGACTGGGCTCCTTCATATTAATGTGTGGAATTTCAGAGAAGGACCAATACCTGGGCCCTAGAGGAAGACCACAGAGGACAGGAGGGCAGCCTCGTTGTTCGGGCTACATAGTCAGAGAATAAACCTTATTCTCTGTTCATTAACATAGTGACATGACTGAGCTTTCTAATCAACCTAAATAAGCCAGCACCATAGGAGAAAGACCAGGACTGGTACAGAGTAAGTGGAAACAAAGAGAAAATCCAGGGCTGTCAGCTCCAGGCTCCGCCTTCTTAGAAGCAACATTGTATAAATAAATACCACCGTGAAGAAAGGAGAAAACAAAACCGTTTGGAAAGTAAATGTTAATTTGACCAAAAGAAATGGCTGATCAGGGACAACAGTAAGGTCAAAGAGAAACGCAACAGAATAGAAGAGAAAAGAAGAGCCGAGGTCAGTGCATGTCTGTCCTTTTGCCTCTGGGACCCGTTTACTTGCTTAAGACAACGTGGTGTAATGTATTACAGGTTTATAGATGGGTAGCCTGTCATGGGCTCTGTGTCCTTTTGCTGAAGTCTGGTGTTAGTGGGGGCCATCGTCTTCTAAAAGCCATGGGTGGATCCAATTTTTTTTTCAAGAAACCACTCACGTGACTTGAACTGCACCCTTTGCTGTCCCCAGAGCTGACAGCACGGTGTTAAGTCCTTCTCCATCTCTTCAGTGCTTCCCTCACCATCTTTCTTAAGGATCTTTGTTAGAATAGCAGATTCACAGAGACGGTCTTCTCATCTGTAGGACAGAGGATCAGAAATCTTAATTCCAGGATGCTTGGAGATGGCTCTGTGAGCAAAGCACTTACTGCAGGAGCATGGAGACCTGGACTCAAATGTCCAGCACCCATGTAAAAAGTTGGGTGTGGCCACATGTGCACTTGTAACTCCAACCATGTGTGAGGATGCCTGGGGCCTGTTGGACACCAGCATGACTTCAGATTGACTGTGGGATCTTGTCTCAAGGAATAAGGCAGAGAGTAACGGAGCCTGATATTGTCATCTGGCCTTCATATATACACATGGGAGTGTTTACTCAGGCACACACATGAAAATGCACCACATGCAGGTGCCTATACAGACTGGCCACGTCCTAGAAATGGTAATTCAACATTCAAAGCAATAAAGGTAAGCACACATCTGAGAGAGTAAGAGAGACAGAGGGACACACAGAGAAACAGAGAGTGAGAGAGAGACTCTGAATCAGCCAAGGAAGAGAAAAGATAGAGAGACAGAGAGAGAGATGAATGGGAGGGAGAGATGGTAAGATGATACAGGGAAGAGGCAGAAAGAGATGGAAAAGTATGGGTAAAGAGTGGGAGGGGCTACCAGCCTGGCTAACGGAAGGGACTGGACAAACGCTTACTGGTCTCCAGACCCTTTTGCCTCCACTACCTGTCCTCAGTAGAAGGAAGGCTTTTCTTTGCTAAATAAACAGTGATGGCGGCTCTTCACTGTTGGCTGCCGTTACTAGTTAAGTCTGCTATCACAGGGTGGATTTGACACATCACCAAGCAGAAGAAAGTTCTCTGACTAAATTCCATCGCTGAGAATCAGGGTCAGCTAATCCCCGGAGGATTTTGAGGCTTTTCGATTTTTCTTTTATTCAAAAATGCAGTCTGTAATTATCACCTGGGAGGGAGTCCTTGCTTCACCAAGTTGACTGATATCCGTGACTGCTGGGGAAGCACGGAGGTGTTAGAGTGTTCTAGAAAGAGCCATATTGCCTGGCACGGCTTTGACAAAGATTGCATGGCAGGGAGAGACAAAGAAGGCTTCAACCTGGAGCCTGTGAATATATTAGTAAATATCCCATGCTTTTTTTTTTCCCCTGGGCCTTAGCCCAGCCAGGGTCAGCTGTTTGTCTGGGTCCTTGAAACTCTCAGTTATGATGGTGTAACCCTCCTATCCACCTGTTGTTTCTCCATTTTGTTAGCCAAGCAACGGATTGCCAAAGCTCTCCACCTTCTGCCGCTGCTAGCAGTGCGAAGCCCAGAAGCTCCATGGTACACCACACCAAATATAACAATGTTTCCTCTCCCCTTGCTCCCACTTTCAGCTTCGTGTTACCATCTAACGTTCTGCCCTTGCTTTTTCTGTAGACTGTCTTAAATCCCCTTGCAACAGGAAGCATGCAGGTAAATAGACCGAGGTGTATGAGGAGAATACTGGAGGCCACAGCACAGGGTGGGTGTGCTCAGGTAAGACCCAACTCCTGTAATCGACAACAGCAGTGCTGATCATCATGAGGTGTGGCTTGTCATCCTTGGGGCTCTATAGATCCTGACATACTTTCCCTGATAGTCCTGCTATGCCATGCAAACCTCACAACGTCCCTTGATAATAGCTTTTGCTCCCTGTGGTTCATTCTGCAAGGTGAACAACACTTCTCTTCCAAACCCACACAGGGCCTGACACCGCTCTGGCTGGGTGAGCGTGGAAGTTATGTGATCCTGGGGCTAAACTGATCCCAAGCTCCTCCTGGTTACAACCCTACATTTCAGTTTTGCATCACCTCCCCCAATGTATATACCCCCAAATTTCATGATTTCCTGGACAAACAGAATATAGACGTCTTAGTATCTCTTCACTCTTCTGCATCTACAGCTGTGTGTCTTGTACTGTCAGGAGCTCAATATGGATTGTTCTGAACACAACCCAACTCTAATCCATATCTAATTGTGGGTTGCCTGATTGCCCAGATCTCTGTTGTCCACCCATGTCCTGGAGAGTGAGGAATTACCTAAGCTTGCCAGAAATGGATCTGTGGCTTTTGAATGTAAGATTAGTGTCTTAGGGTTTTACTGCTGTGAACAGACACCATGACCAAAGCAAGCCTTATAAAGGATAACATATATTTGGGGCTGGCTTACAGGTTCAGAGGGTCATCAAGGAGGGAGCATGGTGGCATCTGGGCAGGCACGCTGCAGGCAGAGCTGAGAGGTCTACATCTTCATCTGAAGGCTGCTAGCAGAATACTCATTCCCAGGCAGCTAGAATGAGGGTCTTAAAGCCCACGCCCACAGTGACACATGTACTCCAACAAGGCCACGCCTCCAAATAGTGCCACTCCCTGGGCCAAGTATATACAAACTATCACAATTAGAGTTACATGGAAAGCTCCCAAAGTCAGGGAAGCTGCTCAAGAGAACACATCTCTTGGTGACATGGTCTGTGTCTGTGTCTCATCCTCTGGTTACAATAGGGGCAGGACTAAAGGTTACTGGCTTCTCCCAGGAAATTCCTGGGAGTTTTGGACTGAGGACTTGACAGGATTCCTACTGCTTTACAGGCATCTGGATTCTGCATTTTTCTTGTAATATGTATGGTGATTAGACATCAGTTAAATACAGAACCCAGCTACATATGGGAACTCAGAGTCAGAGGAGACCAGGCCTTTGAACTTTTATAGCACCGAGTGGTTCAATGGCTATAAGAAACTCATCCTAAAATGTAGAGTTGAAGCCATGGCCAGAAAGGAAGCAGGCCCTTTAGACAGCAAGGAGACTTCTGTAGATGGCTCTGGGGGCAGGGTAGGAGGGCTGTGGGAAGGGGTCACTGTCTGAGATGGAGCAACAGGGAAGATGTGGTTAGCTAAGGTTAGCCCTGGGGAGCACTAAGGGGATGACACACCAGCCATGACTGGCTTTGGAAACACCTACAGCTGGAGATGAAAGCTGCAGTCTGGAAGGCCATGTGGGACTGTCCTTTAAGACTTAACTTGAATTAGTGCCTGGTCACATGCACCAGACAGAGACATTGAGGAGATTGAGGAGGAGGAGGAGGAGGAGGAGGCACCATCTCCTAGGATGCCTGTCAAAACCGTAGGTCTGGGTGATGGACTTAGCAAAAGGTGATCAAAACATGTGGTCAAGGCTAGCCCCAAAAATTCCAGGGCAAGGCAGGCCACAAGGGTTGTGGTATAACTATGGGATTCAGGAGGATTGAATAAAATGGCCCATGTTCGTTAGGGACTTACATAGAAGGGCACCAGTTGCATTTTCTGTTGCAGGTCGTCTTAGTGATTGCAATTTGCATAGGATTTGCTCAGTGTGTCCACAGCCTCGCACATGGACACATATCAGGGGCTCATGCACCCGCTACTGAGGAATGGTTCTGAGGCAGAAAAGAATATCCATAAGTGGTCCATCGTGTTGGGTCATTGGAAGCAATAGCATCAATTCTTCCCAAATTGGTGACTCTATGGGTAGTCGGCTAGCCACCACTTGCCGTAGTGCTATGAAGGACCTCTCAGATACACACCCTGTTTACTTTTCACAGTTCTGTACAGCACTCAACATAGGCCAGGAACCCTGGAGCATCTTTTCTGGGTCTTCTTATCACATGACCTTTGAGCAGCCTATGTACAGAACTGTAAGTTGTAAAGATGAAGAACCTGGTCCAGGGAACTGTAGCTGTCAGTGGCATTGGCTTAAGTGGCCTGCCAACCTCAGCCTTTGGGTGATAGCATCTCTGGTTCCAATCTTCAGCTTCCTATCGAAGCTCTATGGCTACACTTGACCCCTGTGGCAGTGCCTTCCGATTGGCTACATGGCAGCCGTGCCTGGCTTTCACACAGGGCTGGTGACCCTGAGCGGGCCCCATGGTGTGAGATTTGAGGAAGCACCGTTAGATAAACACAGTTCACAGGTCTCAGATACAAATGCCCTGAGGTAGCCTGGTCTCTAAATCTCTGATTTTTCAAAGATCGTGAGTTCTCAGAGGGGCCTCCTTCTCCCTCAGAAAGGTTTTATACTGAAAAAGGCACTTGGGCTAGGTAATTTGTCACTGCTATGTTGGATTAAGAGATATAATATAAGATGGAAGCTCCAACTCTTCTCTCTTACATTTATTTTTTAAAGGAAATTTGGCTGATTACAACTCACTAGATCTTCTGCTTCTCCAGTTCCATTTAGGAGGAGAAAAAAAATGTGACTTTATAATCCCACCCACTGATTTCTGACTAAAACAGAAGTTAGTGGCCTGCTGATCCTGCTGGCTTTTTAAATGAAAAACTTATTCTTTTTAAACTACCGGAAAATTATATTTAAAAATCAGCATAATTCTACTGCCTATTCTTTCTGCATTCTTTGACTAATGGAGGCTGGTCTGTGGAGCAATTCCACACTCTGATCTGGTCGCTGACAGATGCACTAGCTGGTGGTCTGCATTGATTAAGATGAGGAAGCCATTTCTATTTTATGATGGATACAATCCAACTTGAGATTTTTTTTTAATATTTTAATTATCACTTTTTGAAGGTAAGACATGGGTAGACTTTAGATATTATGACAATATTATTCATATTTTACGGTAAAATCATATACATTCTGTAGTCTCTTGAAAAATACATTCCTGAGCTGCAGAACCAATAACAACTTGCTTCAAGTTGCTAAGCTTTGAAATTACTTGAATCCAGCAGCAACTGGGACAATGTATCCATCAGAGTTGTACCTTCCTACCTTCCAGACTCATTGATTCAGCTGTCAATCAGCTGAGCGGTCATGCCTAACAGCCTATCTAGAATGTACTCAGAACTCAGAGGTGATGAGATTCTCCACCTGACTGTGAGAGTCCACCCACGGGTGCCCATGTGACAGCTCATACCCTGGTGTGAGGTCTGAAGGGACGGGCTGGTCCAGCTTGCAGAGTTTAAGCAGTAAGAGAACACAGCTGAGCCAACCCTTTGACCAACATGGAAACGGCCAAGTCAGAGCCAATTGTGAAAGGGGTATTCTGTGAACACCATAATGCAAGGGTAGGAAGGTGAGGCCCCAGGACAGCCTGAAGGAGGAATAGGGGAAGATTTTCTGGAGGAGAATAAGAAATTTCTCTGGGTTTCTTCAAGTGGTGCTACAGTGTAGAATGGTCCTAATTCACCCATGAGACACACTCAACAATAAATGTTCAGCTACACAGACAATATGGCAGTGAGATCATGTGACATTCATACCATATGACAGGTAGGATGCTGGGACCTGCCTACGTTCAGCATCTTATGTTCCCAGCATCCTTGTGAAGTCAATACATTTCTCTTTTCCTTTGGTCAGAGCTAGAAATTGAAGTGGACAGGATTGGAAAGTTACTTGCTCAAGGCTGCAGAGTATTTCAGTGACACAGCTGTGTTAGAGACCATAGCAGTGGGATCACATGGTGTAGACTCTGTGGTGCTTTGTGGCCTCTACTTTCTGGGTGAGACCAAGAAACAAGGCAGAAGAGCATTTTCAACAGAGGCCCCCTTTCAGTGTCTCAATATTGTGCATAGTGCAGGCATCCCTTCTGCAGTACCCATAAAGAACTAGCAGGGTGGTCTTTGAAACACAAAGCCATCCAACAGCATTACTGGCCGGGAAGGAGAGTCTCAGAGAGCATGTCTAGGACTCCTGTAGTAACTCATAATTTCTGGAAATGCATCCATGTACTGGACAAAACTCGAGGGACAGTGATTCTGCTAAGCACAGGGCTATAGAAATAGGCAGACTGTGGTCCCAAACCTGAGGGGCATAGGGACAATTAGGAAGATAGACTGAAGAACTAGAAGGCAAGCTTGCTCTGTGCTAGACCCTCGATGTAAGGGCTGCAGGTGACGGCAGAGAACAGTAGACACAAAGTATCTTTGAGGCAGCAGATGGAGCAGGGTTGAGGGAATGGGAGTGTCCCAGAGGGAAAGGCTAAACTAACACGGGGCAGAGGAAGGCAGACAACAATTGAGTTTATCTGGAAAACAATTTACAGACCTAGTTTTGCCACTAGACATGAACAACATCTCAATGGTGCAGAAACCCATGGGCCTCCATGGATGAGGAGGTGTGTATTCCTCCCAGTCATTCCCTGGCTCATGGCTTCTTACAGAGCACTCCTGCTAGGTGGGGTTATACACAAACAAGAGGGAGTCGGGGACAGCTTGATGAGATTTGAGAAGCATTTCCATTGAACAATTCTATCTTCACTGTCATCTCATCAAAAACAAATAATTGCGCAGTCCTCCCGGGGAACACAAATAATCGTATGCAGGTCTTTGTCCTCTATGACCTTTTCCGTTTTATCTTGTGTCCCTAAAAAGACAGACGGAGCTACAGATGATTATCAGGTAAGGAGAGAAAAAGATAAGTAAACACACGGTAATAATATAGTTCCCTGAAATCATTGGTTGTTTTCCTGCAGAAGATGTACAGGCCAATAAGCCATTATTTAATGTCCTATTCTGCTTCTTAGTAGCAATTGTGGGAAGGCAGGTATTTTCTTATTCACTCCCGTGGCTTCCTCTGTGAACAGGTTTTGGAAGGCAGACTCTTTCTCTGCCTCTCCTCCCTGCTGTTCCCCATCTCTTCCCACCTTGCAGGTTGGTATAGTTTGGTTATAAAATGTCCCCCATAGGCTCCCGTGTTCGCACGTGTAGGTCCCAGCAGGTTTGCTGTTTGCAGGGACTATGGGAGCTTTAGGTGGAGGAAGCGGTTCACTGAGGGTGTGCCTTGACTGTTTACAGCCTGGTCTTGTATTCAGTACTCTTGTCTGTTGTCTGGTCTGTCCAGACGTGAGGGAGCTCTTGCCACCATCTGCTACGCGCCTTTCCTACAGTGATGGATCTTATCTTTGGATAAGTCAGAATACACCCCTTGCTACCTGAAGTGGCTTCTCTGAGATATTTCATCACAGCGATGAGAAGAAGAGCTAACACAGATCTAAACTTCTCATCGTGGCGGATGCTCGTGAGCCCAGCACTCCGAGGCATGAGGTAACAATTCACATCTGCATTCTTCAGACATCTGACTTCCTCTACAGCCCTGAGACAGGTGTACCACCATTCAAGGACACTGCTCCTTCCCACCATGCCAGTACCATTTTGAGGGTACAGGGGGAACCAAACAATGGAGAAAAAGGCAGCCAGTCTGGGCTGAACAGGGTTGGATATGGACCCTTCTCTCCCTACAGGCTTGAGCAACAAATTTGGTGTCATCTCCAACACCGACAGATCCTCCCTACGGGTCTGAGCAGGAGTAGTTGTGACATCAGCAGACGGCTGACTTCTACCCACTCAAGATCCAGCTGACTTCTGAAAGGCAGACAGGAGGCCGATTTCAGCTGTGGTCCTCAGGAGATACAAGTGAACCTCACATACTTCAGACTTGGAGAGAAGTCTCTTCTCAGAGCTAAGCTAGAATGATGGCCATTGCTCTGACTTTTGAGCTCTGGCAATGCTGGAAGTGGCTGAGTGTCACTGTCCCTCTACCAAGGCGTTAGAGCTATGCCTGCCTGGGTCCTTCAGAAACCCATTCCCTTTGTCTGGGACCTAATACTTTCTCGTTCTACTTGCTCAACAACATGTCACTTAGGAATGTCCAGCAAGTGTCACATGCATAGTTAGTTTGATTGCAGATAAAAATCTAGAGGAACTCTTAAGTTTGCATTTCAGAGAAATGAAAAATTCAGTTTTACCTTAAGACCTCTTGGATATAATATAGCCCATAGTTACACGGAAGAACGAATGTCTGCTTGAAATTCACATTTAGCTGCTTCTCCCACATTCTTTTATTCTCTATGTGTAGTGTGTGTGTGTGTGTGTGTGTGTGTGTGTGTGATTGTGCAAGTATTTCCCTGCAAGTGGAGATTAGAGGTCAGCTTTGGACATTTGTTCCTCAGCATCCGTCCACTTTACTTTTTTCTCTCACTAGCCTGGAGCTTATGGGGCAGGCTAGACTGCCTGGCCAGTGAGCCCCATCCTGTCTGTGCTTCTCCAGCACTGGTATAGGCCACCACACTTGGCTGTTTTATTTAGACTGGGGAATCAGGTTGACATGTTTGCATGGCAAACACCTTATCACCTGAGCCATCTCCTCGCCCCTCTGTCAAGCTTGCAGAACCTGGACCCCAGCCAGGCGTCTTTCTCCTGTACCTTCCAAGCTTTCTCACATCATTTGTAACACACCATGTACCTACACCATGCATGTGTACCTGGCCTCCCTCAGGCCGTGCCCTTTTCCTTGACTACAGTCACTGTCTTTTCATGGCCGCCCCTCTGTCTCTCGTAACCACATCATATCTATTTCTTGTATGCAACAAGTTTTTTTTTTCTAAAACATCAGTCACATGAAGTCACCGCTCAATGACCAGAGCTCTGAATTGAATCCAAATCCTTCTGATACCCATGAGCCTCCTCTCACCTTCTGCCTGTGTGTGTCTCTGATGTTATCATACAGGTATCCTTTTCTCTTTCTTTCTTTGGGCCTTTGTGTAGACACACTAAGGTTAATTCCTACCCTACATGGCTTTTTCATTGCCTATTCCCGCCTTGTGTCCTCAAGTCCCTCTCAAGACTCAGTTTGACAGAGCCCCGTTCCTGCCACTCTGGGCCTATAACATGCCTTCACTTATTATTATTATTTGCTGGCATTGGCTTGGTCCGTGTTCCCGTGTTATTGGTTTCTGGACCGTTTTCCTGTACACCTCTCTCAGAGGTGGGAATTGGAGTTACTCTTGGGTTATCTCCTGTTCTTAATGCCCAGCATAATCCTTCATGAATCCTAATCAAACAATCTGAAGGACAATACCATGTCAGTACTCCCTCTACTCAGAAGATGGGAAGGCCCTGGAGCTCCCTCATTTTCTTCAGGACCAAAGAGAGTAGATCTTTCCAATCCCTTGTGCCCAGCTCAGTGCAGACACCTGGAGGAACCAGAGTGTCAGCCACTTGTGTCTCACAGTTCTGGCGACGAACCAAGAGGTTAGCCAAGCTCCGAGAACACAGCTACTGGAAAAAAGAAAATGAAATGAAAGAAAATCAAATCCGTCTTGGAAAACTTTGAGTGTTACACACATCCTTAATAGACTCTGACTTCCAGCTTTCTCTCTAGGGTATGGAAGTTCAGAACTGCTAAGTAGTCGAATATATTTGTGAAGAAAAAATCCATATGGACAAAGAACACAATAAACATCTCTAATTAGGAGTAAAACAGGCAGATAAAGGACTTGTGTGCATGTCACAGCCACACTGGGGATGCAGCCCTGAAGCTGTCTCCCCATGTGCCAGTGGGGAGAGTTTGATTTATATGAATGTTGGCTATTTGCAGCAACGAGAGCCCTGTTTGCCATCAGAAGGCAAAAAGACATCTTTGAGGACTGGGTGGTTAATATTTATTAAAGTTTCCTATATGCTAATTATTGGAGCTCTTCTTTCTAAGCTCATTCAAAAAAATATAAAAACGATAAATATGGGATGGATTCTCCACCCTGGTGGAACCTGTATTTTTGGTCAGTGTTGCTCATGAGGGTCGTGTGCAAGGATGGTGCTCTGGTCTCTGGCATGACAGCTACGGGATAAGTGTGGTTAGTGAAAAGAGATGTGGTTAGTAACAGGAAGAAACTGGATCCAACTTGCACTTAATTGTCATTGATTTATACTTAAACACCTCGTGTGGCTAGTGGCATTGAATAACATAATCTGGAAAACAACCCCACTAGAACTCTAGAAAGACAAGAGAAGGCAATGGCAAAGTGAGTAAGCTCCCAAAAACCCTTCCAAGAAGCCCGAATTCAAAGTCAGTGACCATCTACCTCTTCCTCAAATGGAGCCAACATGTCTATGCTTGGCGTTCATATCCCTAAAGTAGAGTGATGGCAACTCCTGTCATAGGAGGACTGTTTAAGAAAAGAATGAATATGAGTGATCTAGGAAGATCTTGGCAAGAATCTGACATGGGCCAAGGACAAGGAAATGGGCTGTTTGGCAGGAATATGACATTGGCCGAGGCAAGGAAGTAGGCTTTAGGCAGGAATCTGACATTAGGCTAGAACAAAGAAGTAATTTCAGACAGGAATCTAAATCTTAGGCTAGAACAAGGAAGTAGGCTCCAGACATGAAAATGACTTTGGGCTAGGACAGGGAAGTAGACTCAGATACTTTGGTCATCCTGATAAGCCTTTAGAAACAGTGATCATGGGAGTGGGTTTAATGCCTTGCTTGTTCTTTGACTATTTGTGTTTATTATCTTGCTTGTTCCTTGACTATTTGCATCTATTGTATTGCTAGACCCTCAACCTAGAACTAACCTTAATACATGTGTGTAATTAAAATGGTATAAAAGCAAAACGGAGGAGAGAGGATGGGATAGGGGCTTCTAGGGGAGAGGAATGGGGAAAGGGTCTGAGATCTGTATTGTAAATAAATAAAATATTCAATAAAAAATTAAAAACTAAAAAAAAGTGATCTAGGAGGAACAGAAAGACCCCATGCCAGGGTGGTGTCTGCTTCCACATAAACATCAGTCACCAGAGGATATGTTTTCTTGGGACCAATGGGACGTGGGTGGAGGGTATAAGGGGCGCTTCCTAAGAGTTAATAAAGGAGCTTGCTGCTGCATTCTCAGCTGCTCTTGGAGTCCAAGTCCTTGATTCTGCACTCTTTCACCCTCTGTCCCCATAGAGGATGCCGGGCAGGACAGAGGACTCAGGAGAGAGAGTGATACATGAGAACCAAACCTGGGAGAGTGAGCCTGCTGTGTACTGTTACAGAACTGAGGTCGTAGGGATGGAAGACAGGCTATTTCCTATCACCTCCACTTCTTCATGCACTTAAGTCTTTCTGGCTACTTTCGCAAACCCCCAGGTTGAACCCACGGACTCGTAAGCTTATTGCAGACTCAATAAGAGTTCTGCTACTGAGTTACTTCCCCAGACCTGTTTTTACTTTTGATTTTGTGGCAAGTTCTCACTAAGCACCCAGAATGACCTTGAGTGGTCAGTTCAATCTCCCAAGTAGTCGGTATTATAGGCCTGTGCCACAAGGCTCAGTTTGCTTACGCAATCTTGAAATAAATATCCCACTTCTCATTAATCCAACGAAAGCTACTGATGTCCATGCCCTATGTGTGTTCCAGGTGACAGACACAGCACACACACACACACACACACACACACACACACAGTCCAGCTAGTGTCTCAACAGTGCTTTCAAGCCAGTTGTGACGACAGATTAAGATCAGAACACGGTACTTTGCTCATTAATTTACTTCAGAATTTCCTGAAGACAAGCTACATACCAGCCTGGATTTTGCCTTTGAAAATGTCTCTGTGAATAAGACAAGCCAAGGACCTCACCCTTATTGAACTTACATTTTAGCATCAATCAATCAATCTGTCAATCTAATGCCAAGGACAAACTGGAAGTGAAGAAGAGCTGAGCATTGCATGAAGAAAGGGAGAGATGTCATCGATACAACTGTGTGGCCTGTGGAAAGCTACTTCAGAACCAGAGGCTGTGTTAGCGCAGTGATGAAGACTAAGGGAAGCATTGAGGCCAAGGATGCTCAACCCAGGGTAGAGGCAGCTGGGCAGGTGGGTTTAGGGTGGTTCTCGTGGGGATTTTGATTGAGCAAAGCAATTTCAAATGCATCTGAAGCCAAGAGAAGCCATTTCTAAATCAGCTGAAAGTAGTAACTCCATGAAACACGTAGTTCCGATGGGACCCATGTCAAGCACGGAGGAAGGCACTGTCATTGCCTTCCTGATGGGTAGATCAGCAAGAGAGAAATGGATGGGACATGGAGGGCTCTCTACTTAGACTCTGAGAAAGCTCAGGCTACTTGGAGACAGAGTGTTGAGTGCTATTTCAGAAATACCCAGAATTCAGTTTGTAGAGACTGAAGGGGGCTATTTAAAGAAGGTAAGCTAGTCAGCATTCTAAAGAGGAAAAAAAAAAACCCAATAGACAAGAGCAATCTGCACATGCAAGTCTAAAAGAGAGTTTGTTACTGGCTTTCACAGTTGGGGGCCGCATAGGCCCAAAATGGCGGCTGCTGCTCAGTTCAAGAAGCTGAAAGCCTCAGAACAAGGAAGAATATCCTCTAAGAAGCAAGCCTAGGTCTACAGGGCAGGCATGGATGCTCTCCAGAGAGTTCTTAGTGTGAGGCCATGTTGAAAAGGTGGAGTCTGAAGCCCACCATCAGGTGAGAAAATGGTACACACACTGTCTCTTAGAGACTGAAGCTTGCAGGCATTGGCTGGCTTCCTACTGTCGTCTCCATTCACTCCAGCCTGGGACCAGATTATCGGATATTGGTGCTGACATTCAGGGTAGCTCCCCCTCGCATGCCAATTGCTTTTCCTTGTGTCAATCATCTTTGGAAACATAAGCACTTATCCCGAGCGTACTTGCTAAACTCCCAGGTGTGTCTCAATCCAACCGAGTTGACAACCAAGATTAACTGTACCAGAAGGTGATAAGGGACATGCTGGGTTAAATCATGGGCAGTAGAAGCCAGAACAGGCTAGGCTTTTCGTGGGAGCAGGCAAAGAGACAGAAAATACTTCTTAACCAAGAAGCAACTAAGTGCCCTTTTGATGTCTGAGAGGTCAAATGTTAAAGAGACATATTCTGGGAGTTTATTGGCTTCTTTTCACATTCTTGAAGCCATCAGATGGAAATCATGTAGAAAAGTCATTTTCCAACATTTACTGCTCAGTATCATCCCTGTATCTGGATGCTTTCCTCCCCATCCTGCTCCATTTTCCGTCACTATAACAAAATGCTCTAATGTTGGGCGCTGAATGGAAGAGACTCGAATGGTCTTACCAACATACTGCTGGTCTGGTGGCAACCAATAGATTCTTGGAGAGCGGGTAGCAGGGCATCTAACTGTGTCCCTACTGGTAGCCCACCAAGGTCTGATGGTTTGCTCCAAACTTAGGATCATACAGCCTTTGTGGGACACCGAACTAAACCCAAGCTGGCAAATCAAGAAAATTGACTTATGGGTAGGGGTGTGGGTAGCATACGAGGAAAATAGATGAGGGTATTGGGGGGAAGAGGGTCCTTAATGAGTTGTGAGGGTTCCAATGAGCATGTCTCCCATAGGCTCAGACCTTTGAGCACCTGGTCTGCAATTGGAGGTGCTGTTTGGGGCAAGGTTAGCATGTGAGACCTTTCTGGAGGAGCACATCCCTGGGGGGAGGCGCCAGGAGTTTAAAGACTTGTACCACCTCCAGTTCACGCTCTCTACTTTGTGCTTGTGACAGAAGACGTGAGCTCATGCCTGCTGCTGCCCCTCCTCACCAAGAGTGACTCGTCCCCCTGGAACCAAAACCCCAAATAATGTTTTCCTTCTGTAAACGCCTTGGTCATGGTGTTTTGTCATAGCAACAGAGAAGCAACTAAAGCATGCGTAGTGTATGTGTATGAAAAGACAACGTTTACTAGTGAAATGTTTTAAAAGGCAGTTCATTTCGTACCTAGTATTGGAGATCCAAGACTGTTATGCTGCTATCACTCAGCTCTAGAAGGGACCCCAGGCTGTACCACATCCCAGTGGAGAATTATGGTAGGATTGTTAGGAGAGGCAGGAGAGGGCGGGGGTGGAATCACTGGTCACATAACTACTCATTGGAATTTACCAGAGACACACTGAGAGACGCGGATCTCTTCCGCGGATAGCACCCCCATGACCTCACTATCTCCCACTGGGACCCACTTCTCCACAGTACCACAGGTTAGAACAAACCGTCCCCGTGAGAATCCCAGGGAACATTCCACATGCAAGCCACACTCGCCTCTGGAACAAACACATTTCTTCAGCTATCCTTTGTGTAAAAAACAAGACGTGAACTTCTCTCCTAGGGCCTGTGTGCGCCTCTAATCATCAGAACGGCACAGAATGGAAACCAGCCGTCTTTTCTGTACATAAAGTCAAATGATGGGCTTTCTACCTCTGTAATTGGCTTGTTATTTCTACTGTTATGTCAACAACTATTCTCGCCAGAGGGACGGCTGTGACCAAACTATGCTAAAAGGGGGAGGAGTGGATTCTTCAGTCTACATTGCCTTCCTCCCACTCAACGTTCCATCCCAAGCATTTCCTTGTGATCCTGTCATGTTCAGGTCCACTAAGGCTGTGAGCTTCCCCAGGCTGAGCCTCGCCATTTCCTATATTTACACAAAAGCATACTTATCCGAAAATTACACTTCCACCGACATACAGTTGTTTCTATTTTAGTTTATTTTTCCCTGATTATAGAATCATTATCTAATCTTGATAGGAAATCTAAAAAGGGAAGTACAAAGAGTAGAGAATACCGTCCATAATCCCTCCATATTATGTCATTAAGTTCACCGACTTTCTTTCTTTCTTTTGTGTTTGTTTATTTTTGGTCCATCGTGAAATTTTGTCATGTTTGGGGAGGAAAAAAAAAAGACAGTTTTGAAAAGTCACTGTCCAAATGTGTTTTTCAAGTCCATGGGAGATACGGTGGAAAAAGGGTCGATTTACTTTTAGATGGTTAATCACCGGCAGCCACTTCTCTAATGTTTGAACCTTCATCAGGTTTCCAGGAGTGTGCACACAGGCTTACAGCCTGCATTCCTCACAAACACCTCACTCGGTTTTGTTTCATTACATTTTTACAGATTACCTAGCTTTTACATATACCTAGCTTGCCTTTCTTCCCCTTAAAACCACAGATCTTTCTTCTTCGTTTGTTTGTTTGTTTGTTTGTTCATTTGTTTGTTTCTTCCTTTTTTGGTTTATTTTTGAGATTATCGTTTAATTATAACGTTTTTCCCTTCCTAGGACGCTCATGACCTATTTCGTTTCAAAGCACAGAGATACACAATGTGTGTACTCAATGCTCTTTCAAGAGAATCCCGTGATAGATAAATTAATAACTTTTATTTTCTAACACTGAGGATATCTTTTGGTTTATTTTTTATTTATTCGTGTGTGTTGTGTGGGTGCACATGCATGTGTGCATGTGTCTGTGTGTCCACACGCACATGAATGATGAATGCACGTGCCCATGGAGGACAGACAAGGGCATCGCATCCCTGGAGTTGGTTACAGGTGGTTGTGAGCAACCCAACAGAGGTGCTGGGAACTGAATCTGTGTTGTCTGGAAGAACAGCCAAGTACTCTTAACCTCTGAACTGTATCTCTAGTCCTGTAGTACTGATTATTTTGACTGTCCAGAGGGTTGATTATTACTATGCAACACTAACAAGTAACGGGTATGTTCTCCTCTTAGATATCCCCCCTTTCCTTGAGCACCTCAGCCCTTCCCCCTGCTTTTCCACTCATTACTTCGTCCAAGTGTCCAAGTTTTTTTTCCTTGTGACTCTAGCAGGTCAAGACACACCATGAACTTTTTTTTTTCTGCCTGCCTATAAGATTTTCTTTTTTTTCAGCTTTTTTTTTGATGTCATCATTTTTTTTATTGGATATTTTATTTACATTTCATATGTTGTCCCCTTACCCCATCCCCCACCCACCCGGGAACCCCCCATTCCCTTACCCCTCCTCCTTCTTCTCCGTGGATGTAACCCCCACCTACCTCCCCACTCCCACTTTCCCACCCTCAAAATTCCCACTCCCTGTGGCGTCCAGCCTTCATGAGGTCAAGGATCTCATCTTCCACCTATGCCCGGCAGGGCCCTCCACTCTTACGTATTCAGCTGAAGCCCTGGATCCCTCCCTAAGTGCTCCCAGGATGGTGGTTAGGACTCTGGGAGCTGTGGTTGGTTGGTATTGTTGGTCTCCTCATGGTGCCACAAACCCTTTCAGCTCCTTCAGTCCTCACTCTAACTCCTCCATTGAGAACCCCATGATCAGTTCAATGGCTAGTTGTGAGCATCTGCCTCTGAATATGTCAGACTCTTGAAGGCCTCTGAGGAGACATCCATATCAGGCTCTTATCAGCATCCACTTCCTGACTTCCACATCAGCATCTACCTTTGGTGACTACACATGGGATGGGTACTCAGGTGGAATAGTCTTCAGACGGCCCCTCCTTCACTTTCTGTCCCTCACTTTGTCTCCATATTTGCTCCCTTGAGTATTTTGTTGCTCCTTCTAAGAAGAACTGAATCACCCCCACTTGGGCTTCCTTTTTTATGAGCTTCATGTGTCTTTTTCACCATGACCTTTGTCCATCTTTCTACAATGGGCTGACATAGCGACTTCTTACTTAAACTGGGGTAGACTCAGTTCCAGCTTTCTCAGGGTTCCCTTTCCACCGGGAATCACCATCCACGCCCCTGTACCAGTTCTCCACCTCTTCTGGAATTCCTCCTGATTATTTTACATTGTCTCCCCCACCCCCAACCTTTCATCTCTGGGTTCTGTACTCTGGTAACTTTCTCTCATCTGTTACAAATGTGATCTTTGATGAATGTAGTCTCTAATTGCTTTCGTATCCATGTGTTTGTAGTTGGCATCTGCCCTCACCACTTCCAGTTTAAGGTTTGGTATTCAATCTTCTTGTGAATTAATTCTCAGAGCGACAGTTTGCCCTGACTGAGCAGTTATTTCCATTTTCTTATAGACGTGCCCCCTTCCTTAGTCACACTTAACTCTCAGGATATTGTCTCCGTCTGCCTCCAGAGTTTCATCTCTACTCTCGCTTTGAAATCCTCACTGCCTCACTGTTTCCCATGCCCTGCTTTATCTTTGAGGGCCTCCGTGACACGAACTAGCTCCTGTCTCTGTTTCCCCAAGCCTCGTACACCAGAAGCAGCTGATGGAGATGCCTGGGGCTAAGCCGCAGATTCTGAGCAGAGGCATGGATGCCCTGGCTGAATGAAATCACGCACGTGCTGGATCCAGGGCTGGCTCCCAGGGATGCGGCTGAGTGCGGTACAAGCTAAGGGGTTTGCTGAGAGCTGCTGGGTGTCTGACTTTTTCTGGGTCCACGAGGGGAGGGGTGGGGCTACTTCCCAACATTCCTGTGCGGTCCTGGAGCCCTGCAAGAGAACACTGATCAGCGGGACAGAGACAGCGATACACCTGCATGCCTAGCTGGCTCAGGTAACTTCCCAAGGACACTCTTTCCTGTCTTAGCTCTTCTGCCTGCTGGGTGCTGATCCTTGGGGTTGGCTTGGTAACCACGCATTGAAGACCGGTCTCTGCAAATCTCCCTGTTCAGGGACAGTACTCTATAATATGACTAAGCAAACATCTTGTGCATTGAGTCACCGTGACTTGGAGGCTTAGCTGTACAGCCAATAAATCTAAAGCCTTTTCTCTTTGTCCTTGCAGGCTTCGCCCCCCCCCCAAATCATGACCTCACTGTCACCGGTGTGGCAGCTGCTTCAGGAAGGAACATGTTCAAGCCCTTCAGTTTAAGGAGCAGTTTTCTTCTTTGCATTCTTTCTCTCTCACACACACACAGCTCTGGCATCCTGGAAGCTCCCGTTTTGAGCACATGAATCTATTGGTTTGTTTTTAAAATAGCTTTACTATTGTTTCTACGGATGGGATGCAGGGAGCAAAGGAGGCTGCGGTTATGCTAGGACAGCCATCTTCAAGTCAGTTTAATGTGAAGCGCCATTCTATTTGCTTATATTTTATTTAGGATTTTCAATCAATATTCATAGGTGCGATCAGGCTGTAGTTTTATTATATCTTCGCTGGTGGGTCTCACAACAGTGCTAGGCTGGCTTCACAGAAGAAATCTAGGCGCTCCTTCTTCCTTCTCCACAGCCCCAGAGAAGCAAAGAACACTGGTGAGAACTGGTTCCCTGGAGACTGGGAGGATTGCTTCGGCAAAGCCATCTCTGCCAAGGCTTCAAGGAAGCTCACATTTAAAAGATGTCTTCTGCCTTCGATTCTGTTCACAGTGTATCCATCTGAGACCAGTGCGTCCAGTTATGGAGTTCTTAGAAAATCATCTACCTCGTCTGCACAGTATTAGGCAAAGCAGTGTCCTGTTGTTTGTTTGTTATTTAAAACATGTCTATCATTCTTCTGCTCTTCCTTTTCTTTAGTTTGTTTTGGTGCTGACCTTTCAACTTAGGTAGCGGTCCTTTTTCTAAGACCCATGCCACTGGTTAACTAATTTAAGGGTTTTTTTCTCTTGCAGTTTTGTTCTTAGTGGCTGCGTTCACTTTTGACCATTTTCTGTTTCCCAATTCACTCCTTTTCATTTTTAGGATCTAACACCCATCTATTTTCCTGCTTCTTCTTTTTTTATCACTCTCTTCTCTTGTTTTTATTCATTTATCAGGTGACTGAAACAGTTAAAGTTTGTTTCGTCACCTTCTGTTCCGAATGTGGCTTTATACCAGCAGGGGCCAGGTGTAAGTGCAGCCTTGTTGAAGTTTTAGTTTATAAAGACATTTCACAATTTGCAGAGCAAACTCCAGTTTCTGATTCAGAACCCACCAAACAGACTCACCCCAGGGATGCATCCCACTTCAGATTGAGTGTTCTTCTAGTCAAAGTTATTGGAGGGGAGAGAGAAGGGGAGGGAGGTCCATGCATTCTCAGTTTGAGGAGACCTTCGTTATGGGGTCAACTGAGGTGACAGGGAGAGACCTCCCTTATCAGGGCACAATACAGTCTGGGATTTGAGGAGCTTTTCTGGATGCTTGATCATGGCAAGAGACCCCAGACTTGCTGTGACTTCTGTGAGAGCTGACGTCACCCGAACGTCCCCCTTTCCCATAAGGATGGCTGCATGGCTGCGACCCTGAACACTGACTGTTCTGTAGGAATGACGTATAGGTTCTATACGTCACTTTATGTAAAATGCAAGAGACATGCTCAAATTAGCAAATACTCTGCACTGTTTGTTTTGTTTTAGTTTTTAATTTTTGAGTTGTTTTCATTTGGGGCTGATTTTAGATACATAGATTTTAATTTTATTCGGTTTCATTTCATGTATCATTTCACTGATGGGGGTGAAAAGAGATACCTTTGGATCCCTTAACACTTGATTTTATTTTATTTTTGTTCCTCCCAACACTTGTTTTATGGGCTCTGCTGATATTTTAATTGACACGCATGTGTGCAAGGCTGAGTCATCTTGCTTCAGCCACTTGGTTTATTAAGTGGCCTTATATTACCTCGTTTAAAACTCTGTGCTTAAATTTATCCTCCTCATAAAGGCCACATATGCTATGTGCACTTACAGATACAAAAGAGCTCCTAACAGTGAAGACACCTGTATCCTTTACAATTAGAAAAAAAGTGCACTCACACAGGAATATACCAGCACACAAACACACCTACACATCTACACACACACACACACACACACACACACACACAATATTTTTTTAGCTTCATAAGAAGATGAGATGACCACATGCAATCGTTCACATCTTTTTTTCTAACTTTTTGGCAAGTTCAGTGTCCTGGTAAAGAGAAAGCGTTTTTGGTTTTGGTTTTGGTTTTTGTTGTTGTTGTTGTTGTTTTGTTTTTTTGGGCGGGGTTGTTTTCTTTTGTTTTAATTCCCCTGTATTTCGATAATGTTTGTTAAATTCATTTTAGTTCACAGAATAGTTAACAGTTTTCCAATAGTGTCTTCTCTGATTCCTAGATTGTCCAATGTGACTTTTAAGACAAACTCATTGGGCCTGGGTGACCTGATTGGTTTGACGTTTCCCGGTATATCATGAGTTCCCCTGTAATTTTCCTTGTAGTTGTATAAAGCCCCATTGTGTACATGTGCTGCATTCTCGTTACCTGCTTATCACCTGATGGACATTTAGGTCGATTCCACTGTCTCTAGCCATGAACATGACTATGCGAGCATCTCTGTACAGGAATGTGGAATCCGTTGGGTAGAGGGTGCAGTGTTACACTCACATCCATACCCACCCATGTGGCTAAAGCTAGTGGCTCACACAGCAAGACCAAAACCTAAACAAAAGACATAAAAGTGGATGGGAACTTAGGGGAGGTGGGAAGGGTTTGTTGGAGACCATAAGGGGATAAGAGAGCATGAGGGGTGAGTGGGGCCAGAATGTTTTATTTTGTCAACTTGACACAAAGCCAAAGTTATCTGGGAAGAGGGAGCTGTTCACTGGGTAACTGCCTCCATGTCTGTAGGACATTTTTTGATTAATGATAGATGAGAGAGGGCCCAGCCCATTATTTAGCCATCCCATTATTTAACAGGTAATTCTAGGTTGTAGATAAAGGTACACCGAATGAAAAGCAAGCCATTAAACTCATCCTCCAGGGTTCCTGTGTCTGCTCCAGTTTGAGCTCTCGTCCTGGATTTCCTCAATGATTAACTGTGGTTGCAACGCATAAGCTAAATAAATCCTTTTCTCCCTAAGTTGCTTTTGGTTGTGCTGTGTATTGCAGCAATAGAACACAAACTAGAACAATGCACGCAGAAAGCTGTCAAAGAATATTTTTGTTTTAAAAGAGGAGATCATGGTGGGCTGCCATATACCTCAGTGGTACAGTTGTCCTAGCATAGGTACGATTTTGGATTCTACGTCTAACACTAAAACAAATAAAAACAAACTAATGAAAATTAGAAGGATTTAAAAGAGGAAAATCATTTTTCTGAACTATTGGTATTTAAGAATTGTTTGTTGGTATACTTTACAGGATATTTTGTCTGGGTATAAAATTGGTCCCTCATACTCTACCAGGACTCTAGAAAGAGTTCTAGTTTTTTCAAGGTATGGTTATTTATTTGTTACTCGTAGAGTCTTATTTTATACTGGGCTCAGACTTAGAAGGTGAAGTTCTCAGAAAGGACAGACAACATTTCTTGACTATCTGTCCCTGGTGCTTTTCTGCAGCTTTCTTCATTTTCTTGGCAAACAGTTTAGCATATTCTGCAGCTTCCTCATTGGTGTTTGTTTGTTTGTTTTTATTCAATGTGTTTTCTTCAGAGCAGTAAGTCAGTGTTTGTGTTTCAGGATACATGGTCCGGAGTAACAAGACCCTGAATCTTGGGTGCTTTGGTCCTAGACTTCTTAACTTCTTTGTTTAGAGCATTCAGTCAACATATTGGTGGACATCATCTTCTTCAGAGAGATTAAAAAGCTTTTGGATTCTACTAGCTCTTTTAGGTCCCAACCTATGAGGCACAGTAGTATCTGTCAGTCCAGGAATTTCCTTCTCTCCAGTTTTACAATAACCAAATCGGGAACACTCAGATTGGATCTACAGTGCATCCACAAACAGACTTGCGCTTCCTCTTCCCAGTTTTTCTCGGTTTATAAGAATTTTCCTTACTCAACAGCAGACATACTCTGCTATGGGTCAAAATGCCTCCCTTCATGGGAAAGCCTTGATTGTCACTACCACCACTGATCTGGACCATATAACCTTTCCACTCTTCATTCAGAGCATCAGCAGCTACTTCTGTGGCCATGTGCTTCTCACAGAGGGTACAAGGCTTGCATTTATCATCCACTTCAATGAGTTTCTGACAGCCAGTGGCAGGAAAGGAGACATTCAGCTTCATCTTGACATAGCCAACTGCCTTGGAGATGCCACAAAAAAGAGATTCTACAGTTTTTAGCCCTGGATGTTCCAGGGAGCAGTTAAGGGCAGGTCAGTTATTTCCTGGTACCTGAGTTTACTTTGACTTTTGTCCCCAACGATGTGTTTTCTTTACTTCTGGAGTTGATTAACTGTATTCTCTGATCAGGAATTCACCTCACTTTATCTACAAAAAGGTTGTTCTTTCAGTCTATGCAGTTTATTCAAGTTCTACTTTGAAAATGTAGAACTTGGTGTTTTTATCTTTTCTCTCTGATTAATTTTGATAATGGAGCTGTTAAATTCACCCATGTTATCAGTTTTACATACCGTGGGTTTCCATGCTCATTTTTTTTATTCATCATTTTTAACTCTATTCTCTTAAACACTTTCTTCTCTTTCCCAGTCCAGTTCTTCCACACCATCCTCTCATGTCATTCTTTCACGCTGTTAACCGTTATGATAATAATACGGTCTTCTAATTTTTCTTCCAGTTCTTAAAATTTTACTTTGCTGCCTTCCCCTGCCACATACTTGGGTTCTTGTGTGTCTGCTTTAGTATTTGATTATATAGGAAAACTCCTTAAAGATGAGGCAATGGAGAGTTTGTGGTTGTGTTATGAACCTTGATATGCTCCAGGTGTTTGACCACTGTCTACTAAAAATTTAACCTGTTTCTTGTCCTTCCTTCTGGAGTTTTGAATGAGCCCCTTGTGAGATCTTCAGAGACGGGGCCCCCAGTAGATCCATGCTTCAGTGGGTAATATAACACATGTGCATAACAGCAGCACTATGTGGATTCAGTGGGTTTAAAATAGTCCATGAAGCTAGGGGTGAGGAAAATGGTGTGTGGGGGTATGCAGGAGGCATTGGATAGGCAGAGTTGAATTTGATTAAAACACTTATGCATATATGAAACCTTTAAACAGTTAAAATAGCAAAAGTTGACATTTACAAAGAATACTTTTACCGTTTTGTTTGTATGTATGTATGTATGTATGTATGTATGTATATATGTATGTATGTGAGGATGGCCTCATCTCTACAAACCCCTAAACTCAGTTTAACCACAGGCATTTAAAAAACAAATCATAACTCCTAATCTTTTCAATAATATCAAATATTCTTTATTCACTTGATGGCGTGATGATTTTAAACATCTATATTCTCTCTTTTACCTGATTTATCTGTCTATATTCCTTACCCATGTCTATTGGAATCGTTACATTTTTACCAGCATATATGACATACAGGGTTCAAGTTACCAAATGCATTAAAACTTTGGACACAGATGACTTTCTAAATGAATTCTTTTGTCATATGATCGAGGCAATCCTTCCAAGAAACTAAACCAGGAGAAGAATCCCCTGAGGTGCCAAGGAAGTTCCTCAGCCATCTCAATTATCTACATTGTCTTTAACAATACCCAAGATGTCCTCAGAGTGTACTATGGTATACTAGTACATTGATACTAATAATGGCTAGCTTTGATTGTCAACTTGACACAATATAGGATCACTTGGAAAGAGAGTCTCAATCATGTATTTTCTGCATTGGGTTGGCCCATCTACGGGGATTGTCCTCACTAAGTTAACTGATATGGGTGTCCACTATGGGTGGCAACATTCCCTAGGCAGGAGTCCTTAAGTATATAAGAGTGTGGACATGAAGCTGATCACAAGCACACATGCAAACTAACATGCAGGTGTTCATTCTTTCTCTGATCTCAGCTGTGGATGAGGTATGAGCAGCTTGGGCAAGCATCTGACTCCCTACCAATAATAAACTGTAACTTGGAATTGTGATCTGAAATAAATCCTTCCTCCCTCAAGTTGCTTTTGTCAGGGATTTATTTATTTTTTTCATAGCCATAGAAAAGAAATTAGGACATCCACCATTTGTTTTCTCATCCTCTATCAAGAAAAACACAGGAGCTCAAGGCTGCTCAACAAATCTTCCTATAGTCAACAGAGACACAGTGAAGACCATCCAGGAAGGGAGCCAGATTTTCTAATGGGTGGTAACCCAACATCCTTCCCTTTCTTGCTGTCCCTTCATAGTGAATACAAGTTTCTTAATCAAGAACCCAACATGGGAGGTGATTTGAAATCAGCATGATCCCAAAGCCCCTCAGTGGTCAAAAGAAACAGCAGCTGCTCTCTCAGGCAGCAGCAGCAGCACCTGGAAAAGTGCCCAAGAAAGAAACTACTCCCCGTCCCTCAAGCACGAGAGGATGGATGGCCAAGAAATATTTGAGCAGTTGGTTTTGAAAGTTCATGAGGCAAAAGATTTTGGCCTTGCTTTAGTCAAATGTTTATGACGCCCTTGTTAGTGGATAGTCCAAAGGTAATGCAGACTCTTATTTGAGTTTCTGAGCTATTCAGGAATTTTGAAAGGTGACGTTGTGTCGCACACCCTGTTTATACACATGACATGTGCATGTGTTGTTTTGGCAGAAGGATGTCACTGCTGCTGTTATTCACTGAGGCAGTGATAATGAAGTGCAGCCAGAACCTGCTGAGAATCCTGGGAACATCTGGGGTGTGGTGGTCCTGGGGAGGCCATCGCATGGCATTCAAGGCTTCTCTGGGCCTCGGATGTGAAGAGGTGTCCCTGTCACTGCATCACTGAGTGAGTTTGACTGGCGTGTGATAATGAGGTGGGGTGCACAGTCAGCCAGGCAATGAGGAGAGGGAAGAATCTTCCAGAAGGAGAAAGCCATTTCTATAACAGGCTGGAGGCCACTGAGAGCAGGATGAGCTTCATTAACTGCAGGATGGAGTGGAGAGGAGAGGAAGGCAGGGCTGGGATTGGAGTAGCCTCAAAAGGCTCTGTTCGAGAATGTAGACACTGTCCTGGGGCAATGGAAAGATAGTTGTGGGAATTAAACTAGCAGGTGACATCATTTGGATTGTGTTTTAAGAAAATTACTCAGGCTGTTGAGTAGGGATGGATTGGCAGGAGGTGAGATCGAGGCAGAGGCAAGCTGGGAAGCAGTCTCAGAATCCTGGGGACAGATGGCACAGTTGGCTATGGAGAAATGAGCAGGCATTCCCAAGTGTAGATTCTGGAGTGGACATTATCTTGTGGCTATTTGGATGTGAATGCTGAGGCAGGAGGAGCCCCTGCTAGGACCCCTTTATTTCAAGGTAGGTGATTTATGGAGCTTATAGGAAAGAGGACACAAGGAGCCAATTATGAGTTAGTCTTTGAGAATCTGAGTTTGAGGTGCCTACAGATGGGCCAGTGGGATGGCTCAGCAGGTAAAGATGCTTGCTGCCAAGCCTGAGGACACTATTTGGTTCCTCATTCCCAGGGCCAACATGGTGCAAGGGAAGAACTGACTCCCACAAGTTGTCCTTTAACCTCCACAAGTGTGTTGTCACACACACACACACACACACACACACACGCACACACACAATTAAATTTTTAAAAGTTCCCATCAGATTCCAGCTGGAGATATTGATCTGAAGCTCAGCAGAAACACTTGGTCCAGTTTTTGGAAGCCGGGCAGTGAGGATCTACCCATGTTATGGCTTCTGTTTTCTCTTAGGAAAATAAACTCCACTGACTGTGCGTCTCAGCATCTTAGAAGATATGCAGAAAGAGCTCTCTTACCAATCAGAGGGCTGGAGTAGCCTTGTCTTCAGGGAGCTTGCTATGGCTCTTACAACAGAAAAATAAGTCATGGCGATGACTTTATGAAGGAAGAGGAAGTCTTGGGTTTTGTTGACTCGTGTTTCCAAGTGAAAGAAGGGACTCCTTCTCATGATTCTGGTGGCTTTAGGTTCTGTCAGGTTCAGCACCCTCATCCATCACACTCTTGAGGAAGCTCAGGTACAAGCAGTGTAGCAGAACTGGAGAACAGAGTTGTGTATCTCTTGGGAAAGGATGCATTGTCACTTTCCCATCTTCCTCCCATCTGTGGTTGGTTTCAGTGCACAGGACCTTGGGAAGGAGGGGGCGATGTGTTCTGAGAATTCTTTTTCTCCCCTCCTCCTTCTACCCTCCCTCCCCGTCATCCTTTCCTTAATCCACAGTGAACAGTGTCTTTGGATCTCCTTGCCTTTTTTTTTAACTATTCATACCATTCAAAGAACACAGGCTCTGCCAACAGACACCCCCCCTTTCTTCCCAGGGACAGGAAGAATTAGATCAGATCTCTTGGTCTTTTAAGTCATTTATTTGTTTATTTATTGTTTCTTACATAAAGAAAACAAAATCATTCTTGAGAATAGTGTGGCTGCAAGACTGTGCATTTAGAACCTCTTAAGAAATCGTTGTTTTATTTCACCAAAACAGAAACACCTTTGCACCAAAGAACCAAACTAGGCTCTAGATAGAGGACCATGGAGTTGAAGGTTTTCAGGAATGGTGTAGGAAGTGAGAGTCTGAAGTAGGGGGGAGTCAGAGTAAAGGAGTGACAGACACTCAAGTGAGCAGATGCACCAAAGAGCCAGAGTTCCGGGGCCTCTCAGCTGGGGAAGGATGGACGGAGTGTCTCCAAGAGAACAGAGAAAATGGGAAGCCCTTGTGGGCCTCCCACCCCACTGCAGGCATAGCTGGGTCCTCCTCAGAGGCCCAAGGTAAGTACCAAAAAGGATTGAAAGAGTTCATGGCAAGGGGCCATGCACTGAAGACAACCTTATAGTGCTATGAGCAGACAGTACCCAGGGTAGGTGATGCAGCTAAGAATGGACTTGTGATGGGTGCCAGTAAGCCAAAGCACAGTTACTGAGAACTTCTGGCTCCCCAGTCATCTGCTCTGGAAGAAGATAATCCCTGCATGAGTTCTGCTTGGGGAGCCATTTGATTCAAACCATGACACACCTCAATTCTTTTTCTTCCTTGACCAAGTTTGAAGAAAAGATATCCGTGTTCTTCCAACCTAATTTCTTTCTTTCTTTTTCCTGTTATTTTCTGTGCTTCCTAACTTTAGAGATAATCTCATTGCTTTCATTGTAAAAACTTAGAAATGCCTTCCCATCTGAGTTTACCACAGGGATTCTTTTCTGAACTATCACAAGACAGGAAATTCAATAGTGAATTTTTAAACAATTTAAAATATTTTTTCTTTTGCACATATCTAAATGGCTATCTACTGTATTAAGTCCTTTACTCATCAGAGACCAAAAGTCTGACAGGATCACTGTACAAGAAGAGATTTATTTTGACTCATGGTTTCAGAGGAGTCAGCCCAGGTTTTCAGAAAGGGATGAAGGGAGGAAAAGAGGAACAGTTGAGGTTTGGTGTATTGCTACACATTGCAGTACTAAGTGGGCCCCCAAGACCTGGTTGCCCTAGAGATGATAGAGTCGTCATGTAGACCCAAGTGACACTATGTGACCTTGCCCTGCCCCCCCCCCCCAGTTATTTCTGATTAGTGAATGAAGACGCATAAAGCGTATAGCAGGGCAGAACTGAGATAGATGGGGCTTGGTGTTCTCTGCCTTTCTTCAATTAGGAGAAGACCATGAGGAGAGAGAGAGAAGAAAGTAGAGAGAGTTAAAGTAAGACGCCATGGGTTAGGAGTCAAGAAAACTTGGCCCTGAAGCCTGGCCACTTGGAGTTAAGAGCAGCTCACATGAAACATAGTAATTAATAACTCAGGGTTATTGATAGGAAATAGATTTTAATAGCATAGATGGTAGATATCTGTGCAGCTCTAGAGCTGATATAGGCTTATTGTAAATAATGAAAGTTGTCTTTTATCTGGGAACTGAATGACCAATGATGGGGTAGAAGCCCCATGTTAGATTAGATAGTTTCTACAACAGAAGGGAGGGAGAGAGGAAGGAGTTAGAGAAGAGGGAGAGAGAGAGAGAGAGAGAGAGAGAGAGAGAGAGAGAGAGAGAGAGAGAGAAAGAATGCAACATAACAATGTAGTTCAGAGTATAGAGGCATGAAATAGAGAAGGAAGAATAGAGAAGAAGCTCAGGGTGAGGCACAGCTGTGTGGACACAGCACCTTAGATCCTCTTTCTTCAATTAGGTCTCATCTCCCACACTTGACCAACCCTAGTTATGCCATCGTGTTATGAATCCATCAAGAGATGAATTCATTGGTCAGTTCAGAGACCTCACGACTTAATCTTCTCTGGAAATTTCCCCTAGACAACCTAGAGGTATGCTTCACTAACTTCCTAGGTGTTTCTTAATCCAGTCAAGTTGACAATCGGGGTTAGCCATTTTACTTACCAGTTAAGAATTCATGTGTCAGTTAATTTAGAAGGCTGAAAAAGTTATGTTCATATAATTTTATTCTTAACTTTCTTTTTTGCACGTATTTGTATATACAGCATGTGTGTATGAGTGCATGTATACACATTCAAATGTGTGGGAGTACATACCCATGCATCTGTGTGAATATACATGTATATAGTGTGGAAGTTAGAGGTAGATGTTGGGTGACTGCCTCGGTCACTCACTATCTTATATACTGAGAGAGATTCTTTTACTTTAAACCAGAGCTTGCTGGTTCATGTAGTCTGGCTAGCCAGTTGCTCTGAGACTGTCTATCTGTGTCTCCTAGGACATGGGATTATAAAAAGGCTGTCAGGTTGGGAGCTGGGGTTCCAAACCCTAGTCCTCATGCTTTCTAGGAAGTGTTGCTCTGTCTGCTAGATCATCTCTCCAGTGCCCTCACTTACAGTCTACTCAGAAATTATGAGTGTACGCAGTTATTAAGGAAGAAACTTAAAGCATTGCCACATAATTTATCAAATAATTATTGATTTTTTTGTTCTAAGATATATTTAATTTCTTAAAATATTTTTTCAAAGAGTATATGTATATACACACACACACACACACACTTGTTACCTGAGTTCGTTTTTGCTCTCTCTTTAGGATGAAGTTTTAGGTTGAACTGATCCATCCCATCAATGTGTATAGATATTTTAAACCTTAAGATAAAGATTTCTAATTGTTTTTATGGAAGAAAGACTCAATTTTTATAATTTTTTGATGGAAGTGCATGCTACAAACAGGCATAGTAGGTCTAGGACCAAGATTTAGAAACAGTTTGGACCGAACTCTAGATTTTCCCAGCTCAAATTTACATTGCCCATTTCTAAGTGTCACTACTCAAGTTCTCATTTTGATGGATGCCCATGACTTCCATACATCTTCAACTACATTGTCAGTTGGGATTGTATTGATCTATGCCCATACCTCTCATCTAGCAGAGAACAGAAGACTTTCGATTTCTGTCGAATATGAAGGATAGTTTTTCTGGGTATAATAGGGCTCTGGGTTGTACATTTTGTTCCACACTCTTCTGTGGTTATCATATCCCAATCCTTTGCCATTTCATTTCAAAACGGGCACCAGCTACCTTGAGTCCCACCCCTTCCTCAACAGTCTAGAATGTATGCTTAAATACTTCTTTTAAAATTTTCTAGTATTTGCTGTTTTTTGTTTGTTTGTTTTTTGTTTTTTGTTTTTTACTGTGAGTGTTTTCTTCCCCAGTGGGATCAGCTTTTCTGACTGTAAAACACTGGCTTCTTCCAAATTCAGCAGTCATTTCTATTCTAACTATCCTCACTCCACATACAAGATTGCCTTCAGCTCTGGATGATTAATGATACTTTTCTTTTTACTGCCCTCTCTTGTCTTATATCAGATTATCTTGGGCTGGATTCTAAAAGACCTGGGTAAGCTTGTCATATTTGTCATCAAAGCTATTTTTGTACTGTCCATTCTGTTCCTAGATGCCTTCCATGTGACCATGAGACCTCGGGGCTCCTGTGACCCTTCTTGACCATACTCCTCTCCATTCCCTTTCTTGTTTCTTGACTTTGAATTTATTATTATTCATCACTTCTGGCTTCCTCTTGTAGAAGATGCCCAATCATGCATATTTTCACATATTTAAGAAATTATAGTATCAAGTCAGTCTTAGAGTATTGTGTTTTTAACTGACTCGTAGACTATTCTTCTATGTCCTCCTCAGCAACACTGCTGAACTTTTTCATTAGCTGCCTTCCTGCTGGCTCATTCTCTAGACCCCTGTGAACAAAAGACAAGATGCGTGTCCTATTCCTAGATGCATTCTCTCTACACTTATGAATTCAATGAGCATGGGTGATCTTGTTTCTTAGTTTCAAATGCCTTCTACGTGCTGATATGAGTGAATGAGCCCCATAGAAACATAACTGCTGCTAATCCAGGATTCATACCTGATAGTCAGCCATGCCAAATATTATACATATGTGATTACATATTATTTTCCAAACTTCCTGCTAGATCATCATGGGATGTTCTTATAAGTTTTGAAGACCAAGTAGCCAAGTGTACAAATTGACCAAACCAGACCAGCTAGCTAAGACCATAAGATCTGGCTTTAGAGCCTACCTTGTAATATTGGATGGTCCAATAGGACCATCAAAGTGAACTCTGGTGTATCTCTGCATAGTCTTAAGTTGGGCCAAGAGTATACAATTCACACTCCCAGCTAACAGTGATCCAAGCTTGCCCAGCCTCTATCCCTGTTCAATGCACTTGACATGCCTAAAGCATGGTGCTTGTGGCTTCTCTCACTGACCATGAAAGGCCTTAATTTTCAATGTTCAATGTGTTTCCTGAGTTCTTGTCTCTTACAAATTATAGAACAGCAAGGAAGAGCTGACATGCTAAAGCGCTGGTTTGTCATGCTCTATATGAACACTCACTCAATCTTTGAGATGTTCTCATTTGACAGATCAAAACACTGAGTAGTGTCTTTCTCCTAATCTCATTCCTAATGGTACATCCTACACCTTAGCAACCATGAACCCCTAGTAGAGACAAAGTGTGACAGCTGACTCATTAACTTCTGACTTTATTTTTCATTATTTATGTATCAGACCATGGAGGATGGACTTTTTATCCTCCTCTCAGCCTTGGGTGAATGGTCTCCATCTACCAATCATGATAGAATAGGAGGTCCACTTGTGGCCATCTTCAATGCTGTTCCTTGAGTTATAAACGCAGATTTCTCTCTGGTATCGTTTGTTCATGAAGTTGAAGATTAACCCTATCTGGATGCTATGTTGTAGTAAGATATCCTTAGCCTCTGGTTTCTCGTTCATAAAATAATAGTGTGTGTGTGTGTGTGTGTGTATGTGTGTGTGCAGATATGCATACACATGTATGAACATGAGTACGTGCATGAAGGTCCTATGACAGCCTGAGGTACTATCAAGCTTGCTAGCCAGTGAGCTCCAGGATCTGCTTGTCTTTGCCTATCTAATTCTAGGATGACAAGCTTGTGCGTCCATGATTTATTTTTTATACAGATTCTGAGGATTGAACTCAACCTCTTGAGCTTTCAAGGAAAGCACTTTAGCAACTAGGCTATCTCGCTAGCACCAATAATAAGCTAATAATGATCACAGTGTTGTTCTTGTAGAGTAGCTTTCAGCTTACAACAACCATCACAACAAAAAATGTGCCAAGCCTTTATCATATTGACTAGCTTAGAAATGTCCTGTTTTGAAAGTGATGTTGTCTGTAACTTTGGATTCAGATTCCTGAGAGTCAGATGTTGAATGCCGGCCAGTACCCTAGTTAACTAGATACCTCTTTAAAGCCAGAACAGTGCAGTCTCTTTAAAGATTTATTTTCATTCTATATGAGTGACTGTTTGCTTCCATGTATGTCTGTGTACTGTGTGTTTGCAGTGCCCACAGAGGTCAGAATAGTGTGTTGGGTACCCTGGAACTGGAGTTATGGGCATCTGTGAACCATGTGGGTGGGTACTGGTAAGTGAACCCAAGTCTTTTGCAAGAACAGTCAGTATTCTTGGCTGCTGAGCCATCTTTCCAGACCCTACTGGCTGCCTTTAAAATGTGCCTAGCTGTATGGTCAATCTACACTGCCTTGGAAGCACTGAGGCATGACCTTGGAGAAGGGATGAAGCCTTTATGATGGCTTCCATAGTAGGTTGCAACACCATCCATGCCACCAAGCCACTTCCCTCTTTGTCCAATGTAAATGACACAGAGAAGCCTGAAGCACTCTCAGGTTAGTTACAGAAATCAGCACTGAGCCCTGTGGCCTTCAGGCACAGGAGTCCTCTCACCTGCACCAAGGCTTCTCTCTGAGGTGACATTCTTCTGAATGTTCTGGGTTTTCCCTGCACATAGCTCTTGCCGTGTGTTTCAGGGGCTGTCTGTGGAAGAGCTGACTCTGGCATGACAGAAGAGTTTCTTCCAGAGAACAGATATTTTTGAAGATTGTCAGGATCCTGCCAGCAGCTCTTATTATGAGCGCTCTGAGGCTTTTTACGGAAACAAAGTTGGGTGCAAATACCTCTGAAGCATGCAGCCTACCCTGACAGAGAGTGAGAGCACAACTGTTGTTACTCCAGGAGGTGAACGTCCCACTGGGTTTCAAGTTGCTTCGTTACTCTTCTATGCCTTGTTCTTATTTCCCAGCACCTATAGGAAATACATTGGTATGTCAATACCCGCTATCACCAGCTGCCTGTTGTGTATAAACACATGACATGTGCTCCTTGAAGGCAATATATAGTTTTTAAATAGAAAGTGGTTTCAAAGTTGAAACCCAAGAGTGAATTTAGATTAGCCCCCTTTATTTAACAACATTTTCTTTTATTTAAAAAAATAGTCTATCCCAACATAGAATTTGGATTTAAGTAGTTCAAAGGCATTATTATTATTTTTATGTAAATAGTGGGAAAATAGTCTGGAGCATACAGATTTTTAAGGAATTCACCCCCAAATTGATCTCACTGAATGGGGTCCAGTCTGATTAGCCTCTGCTGGATATATCCACCAAGAAATCCCACTGACCACATGAACACAGCATGCAAAAGAAAAGCAATTCCCTTCCCTCTGGTCCAACCACTTTGGACAGGTTAAGCATCTACAATATGAGAATCTGAAATGTGAAACACCCTGAATCCCCACACTTTCCCAACGCCAGCCACAAAGCCCCAACTGGAAAGTTTTGCACATAGCCGAATGAGCCGGGTTGAAGGCAGAATAAAATATTATATCACATTAAGTTCTGCTGTCTATTTGGTGTGTTTGCCACACTAACGAATTTTGCTTTAAGATACCAGTTTCCTCTCTAAAATGATTCATTATGAATATGTAAATATTCTGAAATCTTAAAATAAAAAGACTGGTGTCAAGCCTTTCAGGTGAGGACACTCAACCCCTGTCTTTGAGCACTTTCATCCCTTCTCCAGGGTTCAGATGTCCTGCAGAAAATGATGAGGTCCCCATCACTGGAGCCATGCAAGCTGAGACACATGACCTTTGACCCAGACCACGGAAGGAATGGAAGATGCTTAGACCTGAGAATAATTACCACCACTGTACTTATCATTTTATCATGGATGTAATTCAAGAATTAGAGACAATGACCTGTGGCCATGTGTCACTGAAGACACCTTTCTGACACTGGGGAGCTGGGAAGCTATCAGTCTATTGGAAGGAGTTGGGCTATGGATCAGCTAGTAGATGGCTTACTTGGGCTTTTGGATATCTTCCAGCCAGGTCTTCAAAACCTGAAGCTGCCTGGGTTGACTTTTTCCATGACTGGACAATAAATTGCTTCCCCTGAATTTCACCTCCGTTCTCATACATGCTTTCTGAAATGGTTGGATGTTTTAAAAAACAACTTTTAAAGTTAAATTTATTTATTTATTTATTTATTTATTTATTTATTTATTTATTTATTTATTTATTTATTTAGTGTGTGTGTGTGTGTGTTCTCATTACCCACGGTGTACATGTGGATGTTAGAGGATAATCTGGGGGAGAGTTTTCTCTTTCCAGCACTTGAGCCCCAGGTTCAGGAATAGAATTTAGGTTGTCAGACTTGATGGCAAATAAATGCCTTATTCATTGAGCCATCACCTGCCTCTGTGAGGTTTGTTTTAATTGTTATATATTTTTGTTCTCTCTCTCTCTCTCTCTCTCTCTCTCTCTCTCTCTTTCTCTCTCTCTTTCTGTGTTTGTGTGTGTGTGTGTGCATGTGTAGACACACACATGCATGAAGCATGTGTGGAAGTCACAGAACAACTTGAGGGAACTGGTTTTCTTTTGAGGAGTAGAAGGCAGACCATCAGGCTTAGCTGTAAGAACCTTTACTCTATGAGCCATCTCACTGGCCCTGGCTTCCTGAGCTAGCTGTCATACACCTTTCCCACAGAATGTGCCAAAATCTGCGTTGGAGAATACCTAGAACCATTTCCCATGGCCCATGTACTTTAGAATTAAAGTACACTCTGAACAATAGCTCAACACTGCCCTTCTGGGTGCATCCTTGTACACTGAGGACTTCTTTTTCTTGACTTGTGCGTTCACGTCTGAGCAGAAAGCAACCATGGTTACTGAAGGTGAGATGAGCTCTCTGTGTAGTTATGAAAATGATCTTCACCAAATGCTGCGATCAGCTATTTGAGCTTTTGCAATTCTTCCTAACATTATCAGGATTGTTCAGAGACTGGACAACACAACAACGGGCATTCCACATTTATTTTTCAGTTCTCCTTTCCCTGTATGTTTCTTGGTGCTTAAAAGAATTTAGGTGATTGTGGAAGACTATTCTGAAAACATAGATCTTGTTCAGCTGAAAACCACATCTAATAACTGAGGTTTTAAAAGGTAAAATGCACAAATAACTAGGATTTGATCCACTCATCCATCCATCCACCCATCCATCCATCCACCCACCCATCCCCCCATTCATCCATTCATCTATCCACCCATCCATCCACCCACCCACCCATCCATCCATCCACCCACCCATCCCCCATTCATCCATCCATCTATCCATCCATCCACCCATCCATCCACCCACCCACCCATCCATCCACCCACCCACCCATCCATCCACCCACCCACCCATCCATCCACCCACCCACCCATCCCCCATTCATCCATCCATCTATCCACCCATCCATCCACCCACCTATCCACCCCGTACTCATCCATTCATCCATCCATCCATCCATCCATCCATCCATCCAAACTGCTACCATCACTCATCTAGCCATCCGTTTACTATATATCTATCCATGTACAATCCATTTATCTACATCCATCCATCATCTTTCTACATGTGTGTCTAGATGTTCATCTATTTTCTAACATTTATCATCTATCCATAATCTATCAAATGTTTCTGTCTATCTACTTATCATCTATCAACCTGTTTATCACCTGTTCTTTCATATCTACCTTTCTACCCTCTGTCTTCTATATCTGTGTATTTATTTATCCATGTATCTATCCATGCATCTATGTATCTATGTATCTATGTATCTATCTATCTATCTATCTATCTATCTATCTATCTATCTATCTATGTATCTATCTATGTATCTATCTATCTATCTATCTATCTATCTATGTATCTATCTATGTATCTATCTATGTATCTATGTATGTATCTATGTATGTATCTATGTATCTATCTATGTATCTATCTATGTATCTATGTATCTATCTATCTATCTATGTATCTATCTATGTATCTATCTATGCATCTATGTATCTATCTATGTATCTATGTATCTACCTATGTATGTATCATGTATGTATGTATGTATGTATGTATGAATCTATCTATCTATCTATCTATCTATCTATCTATCTATCTATCATCTGTCTGCCTGTTTATCTATCATTTATCCATTCACCTATTTATACCATTTATCCACTCATCTATTTATCTTTTATCATATTTCTGCTATGTGTCTAGGATATATAAATATATACAAGCCGATGTCATTATTTTCTTCCTTATAATTATGATTATCTTCCTTCCCCCAAATAGCAATTGGAAGGAATTTCCTGTGAAGCCCTTTAGTCTGTGCTCACATGTGTAAATCCACAGGCAGAATAAACTTTTACAACAAATAGCAAACAGCCATTTTGTGTGTCACATTTTACAATGCACACAGGTAGAAAAAGCACAGTGGTCCCACGTGTCTCAGGAATTGCTTCCCACACATTTGGGAGTGTCACACACCCCGCTTCATTCATTTTTACCTGCTTTGTAATTTCCCACTTTGTCAAATAGATCTCGCTCTAAGTATCATTTGATGTTTCTGGTCGCTAGTTATCACAAACAGTACTGCACGGGACATCCTTGGGTGTCTTCTCGCAAACATGCGGAGGGAGTCTCTGGAGGAAAGAGTTATGGAACTTCAGTGAGTCGGGACTTGAAAAAGAATTAAATTTAATTTTTATCATCCTTGGCCTGAAACCTAGCATTTGCTCCAGCTTTGAAGGCAGCAGCGGTATCTGGGAGTATGCGCAATGCTGTGACTCCAAAGGCAATGGGAATACAGCTTAGAATCACATTACAGTGGTTGAAGGTATCTCAAAATATCGCTTACAAGCATCAGCACTTCCAAATTACAGTAATTATGAGAATGTTACTAGATTCTATTTTAATGGGTTAGGAGAGAACACATATATTGCAATATCAAAGACTGTTTCTTAAACATTTATAGCTGTTTCCAGTGTAATTGGCTCGCTTTGCCGTCCTGTGTGTTTTATTATTTATGTTTGTGTTCATATACACACATCCATACATTTGCACACACACATTTAGCAATACCACAGGCTGTCATAACAAAAAAAAAAGTTGGGGCTCAGCCCTTCTCTCAGGTGTGCCACAGAAGTCTGTGGAGTTCATCCTTCCAGCTGTGGCAGAGTTGGACAGTTGTTCTGATGACAGGAGAGATGGTGGTAGCAGACACGCCCCCAGCAGCATCTGCAAACTGCACCCCCCCCCACTGCCCTTGATCTCCGAGGGCATGAACCCAACATTGAACTCAACTTTGCCTTGTTCTTGATGAGACTGAGCTTGGCTCCCCGTGCTTCTAGTCAGTTTCAGCTTCTCCTCTGTGACTTGGGCTGCCATGTTTATAGCACAGGAATTTCCTAAGAGAGGTATGAATGTGTAGGACCAGAGAGGTGTCCTGGTTTTTTGTTTTTGTTTTTGTTTTTTTTTTTGTTTGTTTTGTTTTTTTTTTTTTTGTCAATGGCGCTCCTTGGAGGATGGAATCTCAAAGGAAGAGTTTTCTGCACCACACTGAACTGTGGACTGAAGCCTGTGGGAACATTTTCTTAATTTCTAATAAATGTGGGAGGTCCTAGCTCACTGAGGGTGCTGCCAGAGTTTCCCTCCATGGTGGGCTGTGACCTTTAAGCCACACAGATTCTTCTCTCCACCAACTCACTTTTGGTAAACTGGGGCAGGAGGCATTTCTCTCGATGAAATGCCTTAAAACCTATGTCATGTATCTATGATCTTCAATGTAGAGTGGATTGATATTGGTACCCAGCTTGGTATATACTGTGATATGGGAAAATATAGCAGAGTCTCTGGATATATTTATCTTTATTTTGAAACACAAATGAAATGGAGCCTCATTAAAACTTAATACCTACAGTGGTTAATATTTACATGTATGAATACTTTACACATACATGTCTATGTATTTTATAACTCAGAAGGTATACCCAGAATCAGGAGAACATTCTCCTTGTTTCCAAACAAGATCATGAGACTGTGCCTTAAGACGATGAACTCGGTAGTAAAATGATTTGCATCTACTGATCACCCAATCAGCTTGAGTATTGATGTCGGCACTCTACAGCTAATGTGACACTTTTAGTTATCTTGTTGAAGGAAGCATGTTACACAACTGGTACTTGCTGATTGAGAACTACCTCCTGCTTAATTACCAATCTCTAGTCTTCATCTCAGATTCTTTTTTTTTTTTTGCCATATCCTTCCTTTCTCTGCTAAAGCACTGATTCTATAACAGCAGGGGTCTCCTCCCCACCCCTCCTCTCCCAGGTAGCATAGAAGCAGAAGAGCGAAGGTAGGCTGCTTTTATATATTAAACAGTCAGGGACGGGAAGGAGAAAAGTGAAGGGAGGCAAAGGAAGACGACAAGCCCAAGGATTCACTTCACCCAAGTGAGGGGAGAGGATGGGGCAGCTAGTAGGTGGGGCACTCTGGGTGTGGTGGAGCAGGGGAATGGCTGCTGGTAACCTGGAGTGACTGTCTTGATGTGGGTTGTGGTGAAGAACCCTTCTGAGTGGGAAGAACAGGAGGGTTAATCCTGTCACGGAGCAGCTGACAGGAATGTCCGTACCACAAGAGAGGCAGGGCATTAGAGCACTACGTATAGGGTTTGATGGCAGCTTGGAGTTGGGGCTCTTTGCCTTTTCCATGGGAGCTGGGGGCTTCTGAAAAGAAAGACTGTGAATGAATTTAGCTTCTGCATGGTGCTGGCTTTTGTGTCCCCTTTGTATTTTCTGTCACTTTGCTAGCTAGGTCCCCACGACATTTCTGGCTGAGTTCTGTACAAACCAGGACCCCATTCCTTTAAATCTCACCTCCTCTATGAAACTTGCAGCTAAACGGAGCTGTACTTTGAGTCATTAAGCTGACAACACGTTTGCCATCAGTGAAAGCCAGCTCTGATCATACTCTCTGTGTGGATTGGGATGAGGGATCTGAGAGAGAATAGCCTCCTAGAATTCTCAGGATGGGACAGACATTCATATTTATCCAATGGAAACAAATGAAGGCATTTCTCTCTTCTAAGCAGAGCGCTGAGGTGAGGAGACGCTGGCTGAAAAGTGTGTTCTGGATGACTTTAGCTGTCAATTTGACACAACTTAGAGTCTTCTGAGAAGGGAGTCCCAAGTGGGGGATTAGCCACATCAGATTGTCTGGTGGGCATGTCTATGAAGGATTGGGGGGGGCTAGTCCACTGTGGCCTAGTCCAGTGTCATTCCATGGCCAGTGGTCCTAGACTGTATATAAAGGCAAGCTCAGCATGGCTCTGTGACGCGGCTAGCAAGCAGTATCTATATGTCCACTTCTCTTCACTGTAGGTGTGATATCACTAGACGTGCAAACCAAGTCCTTTTCTCCTCCATGTTGTTTTTGCTCAGAGTGTTTCATCATACCAGCAGAAGTCAAGTCAGAACATGGTAACACTGTGGCAAAGGGAGGTTTTTTTTTTTTTTTAGTAGACTTGGAGACCAGAATGGAGAGAGACTCCTCCAGAGAGGAAATGCAGAAGATAGTGTGGTGAGCCACTCTTTCAACACAGTGGACACAAATGGCTCCAGGTGCTTCAGGGAATAGATGGAGAAGCCCATCTTGAAACACTGGATCCCACTTCCCCGTCATTATCAGTTTTAGGCACCGGAAGACTCAAAGAGACAGGTCTATTTAGGATGAAATTTGTCCGAAGATACTGAAGTTTCCATTGCTTAGAAAGGACTTGAGGAGGAAGATGCCTGTGGTTAATTAAGTAATACTGTGTGCTAGCATGGCCAATGTGCCATTTGCTTCCCTGGCCTCTCTGAATTAGATTCGTTCACTCCTCCATTTGGTGTTCACTGGGCTCTGTGTGTGTGTGTTATGATCTGTTATCTGGTATTCTTCACCTAAAAAATATTTGAGGGGCTTCCAAGAAAAAAAGATGATTAAAAAGTTAAAAAATCTCTCCTAAAGGGGTAGGCAAGGTAGGGCAGTTACAATCTAGAGAGAGCTGTAAAGTAGGAATTTCTTAGGACCTGGAGGCTCCCCACCCTGTCCCTTCTGTTTTTAATCTTTTCTTTTCAATGTACCTGAAGACTGTCAAGCAGCTGCTAATAGCTATTTTCAGAAATAGCTAGCGTCTTCCAGAAGTATCTTTATTTATTTATTTATTTATTTATTTATTTATTTATTTTCAATATTTAGCTTTAAAAATGTATTTTGCTTGAGAAGTTTGTATCTGTTCCTTTTGTCTTCCCAGAAGCCAGGAACTTGCTGAGGGAAGGGATGCTGTATTTCCCCTTGTGGGTGTTTATTATCTTATCTTATTGCTTTAATCTTAGTGATACAATCAACTGCCAAAGAGCTGAAGACATGATGTAACCAATAGAGAGCTTCCCTTGCTAGCCCGAGGACCCAAGTTGGATCTCTAGCATGTATGTGAAAAGCCAGGCACAGTGGCAGGTGGCTGTACCCCAGTGCAGGGGAGGGAGAGACAGGAAGGATCCTGGAGCTCATTGGCCAGTTGACTTAACCAAATCTATATGCCGTAGGTTCAGTGAGACGTGACTGAGGCAAGAGCAGGGCAGGACTAGGCTGGTATTCATGATTGGTAGGTAAACCTCCGCCAGGCTGGCATCCTGGGCATAGTCTATTTATGATGGTGACCTGTAACTGGTTGTTGACTTGCCCTGGAATGTCAGAGGATGTGGGGGTGACATGGAGGTGGTCCAGGGAGTGGCCTGGAATGACACTTGTTTCACATTTCCCATGATTCCCTTCTTTCTCTCTCATCACTTCCAAGATGCCCATAGATGCCTAAGTCTTAGCTGCCTCCTCTCGCCCAAGCTCTTTTGTTCCAAACTGCCGCCTGCTCAGCAAAGTGGTGAAGTAAAGCCAGATATTGTGTTACGCATTTGTAATTACAACGTTGAGGCTGTATAGGCGGGAGAATAAGGAGTTTGAGGCCTGCCACTTCTATTTAGTAAGTTGGAAGGTAGTCTGGGCTAGACGAATCTATCAGATAGGTAGAATCTATCAGACTGATGGATAGATAGATGGATGGATGGATGGATGGGTGGATGGATGAGATAGATAGATAGATAGATAGATAGATAGATAGATAGATAGATAGATAGATAGATAGATAGATAAAGTAGATAGATAGATAGATAGATAGATAGATAGATAGATAGATAGATAGATAGACAGATAAGCAAACAAGTCCCAAACTAAAATCTTATGTCAATGAACAGAAAATAAGGCTTTGAGTTATCCTGGGCTGGAAACTAGAAGACTACTAAGTTCAATGAAAAGGCAGAGACGTAAGAAAATTATGTAGGATTAAAGAGGATAAAATAAAGAGAAGAAAGTCACCCATAAAGTATGAAAACGAAACAAACAGTGGAGCACTGTGTACCACGCTATGAAATCTTGATGAAGGGTTGACCCATGGACATTGACCTAAGACAAAGCTCAGATTAAACACTACTGCCAGCCCATAACACAGTGCTCCCATGTGCCTTAGGGATGCTGGTGAGAGTGTTGGTGTATCAGGCATGTGTTGCTAACAGCAGTCTTTTGCATCTTATACTTCCTGGGTTTATAGATGGCAGTGGGGGACTTGGAGGAATGGCTGCTTGTGCCCCCAGGATCCTGCAAGGACACTGTAGGAGTGAGATGTCTCTGGGAATGTGACTTTATATGGGCATCCATTGCTGCTGCAAATGCTGATTAGCAGATGCATAAAGAGTATGATTTGTTCTGGCTATGTGAAAGCTGCCCTACTATGCAAGTTTATCAGAATCTGTTTATATTTACACATGACTATTTTGGGTGCCTGTGGCGGAGTGGGTGGCTTATGTAACCCGTGTTAAGGAGTGGAGGATGTGGATCAAACGGTGAGATGGTTCATTTGGCCAGAACTGGCTAAGTTGTCCTCAGATGATCAGGCTGTAGCTGCTTGCAGCTCCAGTGTGTTAGACATGTTGGAAAAGGCAGTTTCTGAAGAAACGAGCTATTCAGATTCAAAGGCATGGAACATTCCAGAAGGAGAAAGTCTAAGCATAAAGTGATGATACCTAACATGACTGGCACCTGACATCTTGGCACGTTTCTCTCACCTCTCATTTTTCTGTTTGCAAAATAGGACCAGTGACTTCAAAGCACTTTGCAATTGAATTCAAGGCATTTCTCCTGAAAGGGATCTTCTTGTACTTCTGTTGGGTTTGTGCACAGCTCACAGCACAGGGAGGCAAAGAGCTGTGAAAGTAATGTTTTCTTCCCTTCCTCCTCCTCTCCTCTTCCTCCCTTCTCTTCCTCTTTTTTCCTCATTTTTCTCTTCTTCCAACACACAATGCTCTCGGATTACAATAACAACAATAACCAAAATCAATTCCTCCTTCAGTGTTCTGCTCTCAATCTCCTGGTCCCAAGTGTAACTGTTTAGAAACTACAGATGTTCGGGTGTAACTGCGGGCCAGTTTTGGGTATAAGTCAAGTTCCCACATATTTGTCTATTAAAATGGGATTCTTCCATCTCCATGCTGGGGGCCATGTTGAGTCTTGAGATACCCATGTACAAACCTCCCCACAGGGCTGAGAGTTCCATGACTCTGGGCTTTATTTATGGATTTGTGCAATTTACTCTGACAGGGGATTATTTTTCTCTTTGCCAATGTGAGCTGATTGATTCAATGTGCCTGCTCACTTTCAGATATGGCGGGCAAAGCCATGGTGTGAGTCTGTGTCTGTATTTAAAATTGGCAATGCAAAATTGGTTTGAACTTGACTATTTCATCGAGACATTGCATTTTACAAGTAATTTATTTGGGGAATGCAGACTCCTGCCTGGGTCGTATAGATTTTGAGTAACTTGATACTCACACTTATTTCTGAATATTAATATTATTTGGGCCGTGGAAACTTCGAGATTTTTTAAATATTATCTAATCAATGCTAGATACATATGCAGATATGATGGGGATAAAAGTGAAAGCTTTCCTCCACATTTACAGCAGGGTATTTGCTTTCCATAGTATGTCTTCAACAAATACAGCCCAGGCAAAAGAAACAGCACCACATGCAATGAATGACACTCCACAGTACAAGGCTTACTTGCTGTTAGGAACATGGAAGTTGTAGACACAGATACATGCATTATTTGTTGTTACTAGCTTATAAATAGATACTTCCTTGGTTTTGTTTTAAAGAGGGAAGCTTTCGTAGTCAAGTTTAGCAAAGCTGTCCTCACGGCCAATTCTGTTTACAGCTAATGCTTCTGAATTTGGAAGGGGACACTCAGTAGTTTCTGGGATAATAATAACAATAACAATAACATGGAGATCTAAAGATTGATATACCAGAGCGAGGAAGCACTTCGTTCCTGGTTTAGACTTCAGTCCCGATTTTGTGAGAGCCTCAGGGACCAGGTTCCCCTTCTGTTATCTGTGAACACTTGGCAGTTCTCAGCTGGGTTCTCATCGGCACGGATGATAAATGATAAAGACTCTGACCTGTGTATGGAGTAGAGAGGAAGTCGCCATATAGTGCAGTGTGGGCTGAGATGCATCCTCAGATGCAGAAAGTCAAGTCTGAACACTGTAGAAGGTGAGCGAATTTGGAGTTAGGTTTCTTGAAGGTGGAACCAAGATGGAGTTCATGCTGAATTAGGGCATGTCCTAGTTTAATAGGACAGGATCCTTACAGGATGAGGGATAGAGTCACACATGAAGAGATGGCAGCATGCAGAGTTGGAGCTGGTGAATGCAGCCATGGAGGAGTAGAGTCAGTATCTGGGGTTGCTGGGAACTTGAGGTGAAAGGAGTAGCTTCCAGTCCTTTCCAGGATTCTGTGGGTGGACAGTCCACTTCCATCTCTGGCGTTTTGTCTCCTGAACTCTGGATATGAATCTCTGTAGAATAGGGCACATGGAGGCAGAAGCCTTAGAAGAAACTTACAGGGATTCAAGCAGCCTGGTGGATGAAATTTGGAGATCAAAGGTCAGAGGACAACACATGGCTTTATGGTTCTTACCCCCGACTGGGTCTGTCCTAGGGATGGAAGTCATGCCATCAGTGTTGGTAGCAGTTGTCTTTCCTGAGGCATCTCACCAGCCTGACTTGATTCTTTGTAGTGGTTTGAATATGCTTGGCCCAGAGAATGGCACTATGAGGTGGTGTGGCCTTGATGGAGTAGATATGTCCTTGTTAGAAGAAGTGTATCACCTTGGGGGTAAGCTTTCAGATCCTCATCCTAGCTGTCTGGAAGCCAGCCTTCTCCTGTTTGCCTTGAGAACAAGATGTTGAACTCTCGGATCCTCCTGAGTCATGCCTACCTGTATGCTGTCATGTGATCATGGACTGAACCTCCGAACCTGTAAGCCAGCTCCAATTAAATGTTGTCTTTATGAGAGTTGCCTTGGTCATGGTGTCTGCTCATGGCAGTCAAACCTTAACTATGACAATTCTCCTGAACCTCTTTGAGGAGTGACTTAAGATTCTATCTCCCTCTCATGGCTGTGTGAAAACTGAGGGGATGCTGTGTGGTATGCAGCCTGGGTCAGTCATGTAGAGTGCTCGTATGTCAAAGGACTGCTTGAGCATACAGTCATTATTTTGTTTGCATGGGGAATGCTAATGGTGGATCCACCATAGAAAATCAATATAGGCTAGTCTCAATAAAAATGACTTGTGTCATGTTGAAACAAGACATTCATCTCTGAGGTGTGTCCATATCCACACTAGCTCCCTAGTGTAGAGGAGGATTCAGCCCTGTGTTTTCTACATACAGTTACTAAGTATCTCTGAGCCACATTAGCCTGGGTTGGATGATATCAGTAACTAGAACCTGACAGACTTATGTCACAAATTGAAAGACGAGTATTGTCATCTGGCTGGAGCGGGTGGCTCAGTCAGTGAAGTGAGGACCTTGGTTAACTCCTTCAAAACTCAAGGGGAAAAGCAGGGTGTGGTGGTGCATACTTGAAACACCAGCCCTGGGGAGATGGAGACAGGAGGATACTTGAGTCGCACTGGCTAGCTGGCCTAGCCTGCATGTGGAAGCTGAGCATGGCCAAGTGTTCCTGTAACGCAGAGCTATAAGCATGGAGGATGGAGGCTCACTGGGGCTTGGTGATCACCAGATTAGTCAAGAGTGAGCTCCAGTTTCAGTGAGATGTTCTGCCTTAAGGCAGTAAGGGAAGAGTGAGTAACAGGACACCTGATATTTTCTGCCTCAGACCTGTGCACATTTATGTGATATGCTGCAACCCTGTCCCCCACACAGACACACAGACAAACACAGACACAGACATACACAGACACAGAGACACACACTCAGAGACACACATACCATACACACAACTACACAGAGGTAGACACACCACACAGACACAGACATACACAAACAAAGACACAGGCACACACCCTCAGAAACACACATAACACACACACACACTCAGACACACACACGCCACACAGACACACAGACACACAAACACGGGCATATACTCAGAGACACACATAACACACACACCACCACATAGGAGCACACACACACACCACAGAGACACACACACCACACACAGAGACACAGACACGCACAGACACAGAG
>NW_021604602.1:3082730-3146668 GCF_004785775.1 Grammomys surdaster | reverse complement strand
CACGCACAGACACAGAGACACACAACACACACATTCACTCAGAAACACACATACTATGCAGACACAGACACAGACACACATACCACACACAGAGACACAGACACAGACATACAGAGAAACAGACATGGACACAGAGACATACAACACACATAACACATACATTCACTCAGACAGACACACACACACACCACAGACACAGACACGCTGAGACACAGAGGCACACAGACTCACACAGAAATGCCCACACAGAGACATACACATCACACAAATACACAGACACACAGACATACCATACCACAGACACACAGATACACATACACACACATATACACACACATGCACACACACACACACCCTTCTGCACACACAAGCACATACTAAAAAAGTGGTAATAAAAGCTTATAAAATTACTAAATTGTGACTGCTCAGAAGCTATATATTGCGTTACTGAACCTTACTGGTCTAGTAAAGAGTTGACCACATAAAGAAGCCCCTGCAATGGGTGGTTTTTAAGTAGAATGGAAGGATCTGGGCCCTAACACCATCAGTCGTTATGGACTCTCAAGCATCCATTATCCTGAGCACAGTCCCTGTTTGTTCTAGAGAGAACACACTTCCCTTGGCAGGCCAACGACACGGACTGTACCTAGACATGAGGTGGGGATCTGAATGTAAACACACACATTCCTGGTGAGAGGCCTGGCAAGAAGAGGGTTCCTTGAACGACCTGTATGCCTGTGAGCATTTGGAGGACTGCCTCACAAATCTATTCACCAGATCACGACCTGGATTAGCTCACAAGAGAGTATGGCGGCACAGCGGCTGGGGTGGAGGGTGGCAGGATCAATCTCCCAAAACTCATGGGAGCCAGGGAAGGCTGCCTGCCAGGACTTTCTTGGAGAAGAAAGCTTGTCTTGTCTTCCCCTGGTCCCTGTCCTCCTGGACTCTCCCAAGATGTCCCTGTAATGTTGGGGCCACTTAGTCTCTGTAAAAACAAGTTTCATCATTGTAGCTTCCTAGAGATTATCCTTTTTGAGTATAAGAACTGAAGCAGAAACCTTAAAAACCTTAATTAGGATGGGCATGTACTGTTCCTTTGTTCATGACCAAATCCTGAAGGCAGGGAATCTCCGTGCATTTCTGAGGGTGGGCGGAGGCCACCGAAGGTGCCTCTTTTGTCTTCTCCAAGTCTACACTGGCCACAGCAAGCCCAGAGGCTGCACAGCAACAGAAGGCTGCCTCCTTGTCTGCTGGATTCTGGGAACTGTCCAGGGGAGAATGGAAGGCCGATGAATAGGTAGGTACAGTTTCCATGGTGACCAGCATCTTCCCCATATCCTCGAACCACCCAGACTGGCAGATGACACCAAGATACAGGATTGATCACTCCCTCCAGGCAGCGGATACAGACAGTAGCTCTGGCCTTGTTATCAAGAAAGCCATCTCTTAATAATGTGGTTGTGGTGGTAGTGGAGGTGTGTGTGTGTGTGTGTGTGTGTGTTGTATACCTGTGCACTACTCATGGAGGTCAGAGAACAATGTCCCTGTTGGTCTTTACCTTATTAGAGGTAGGGTCCCTCATTGTTCATTGTTGTGTACACCAGGCTCTCTGGCCCATGAGCTTCTGGACTGACCTTTCTGAACCTTCCATCTTCAAGCAGGAGTTCAGGGATTGCAGACCCTTGTGATACTGTGCCCGGCATTTTGGTAGATTCTGGAGATCTGAGCTCATGCCTTCTTTTCAAACTTTGCTCTTGTTTGCCTCCTGTGTCTTTCTCAAACTGCAACAGCTAAGCAGACCGAGTCTGTAACCGTTATTGACAACTTGACAGGATCAGGGATCACCAAGGAGACAAGCCTCCAGGCCCACCCTGAAGGAGTGACGTAGCTTCTGGGCATGCCTAGGAGGGATTATGTTGATAGCGTTAACTGAGGTGGCAAGACCCATCTTAAAAGTAGGTAGCAGCATTCCTTGGCCTTGGGTCTTGGCCTGAACAAGGAGAAAGCCAGCTCAGTCCAAGCATTCATCTCTCTCTGCTTCCTGACTGTGGGTGTGATGTGACCCACTGTCTCAGGCATAGTGCATACATTACTCACAGGAATTTTGGGAGTGAAGGTGGAAGAAGGCCACAGTCTTGAAATACCTGCAGAGGTTACCATGCTGAGGCTACTGTCTTGACTCCCAGTAGCAGCCACCTCCTGCTTCTTCTCCAGCTGTGAACCATGCTGCTGACTCTTTGGAAAGCACCAGGGATAGAAACAGACCAGGGTTCCAAATCCTTGTTGCATGACCCCTGTCCACCTTTAAACAGTAGATTCATACCCTCCATGCTGAGATGCTCACACTCAGTGGGACTGACATCAGTTTAGGAAAGGGGTTCAGAAAGGGACAGTTCCTAAGTCATGGTCACATCAGAGCACATTTACGGCCAGTAAAATAACAGAATTCCCACAGTGCTTACACAAATAATTAACCTTTCTCCTTACCCAGCCCCATGGTGGTAAGCACTTTCTGCAAGGTCCAACACTGCAGTCTATATTTTTAGCACTGTACCTCCGTGTCATCTTTTGGTTATGACCAAGCTGGTGACTCTGAGACGGTTTCCCTGGCTCCTCCAGTTGACAAATGGGCGCCGAGCCTCTCTTCTCCATGGCCGGGTTCCTCCATTAGCATATTAGCCTTGTGTCAGTGACCCGCCAGCTCTGGCTGTACCGCACAGCCGAAAGTGACTCATCCATCCTCACTGACGTATTTAGAGCTATTTTTCTGTATTTCTTTTCCTCCTTTAAATGCGATCTCTGCTGAAAAGACCCCCCAGGCATAGAGACAATAACATCATTCATTAAAATATTCAAATAAGCTGCAGCAGCAGTAATGACCAAGATAAAACCTTGAAGCACAAATTGCCTGTAACATGGGCGCCAATTTAGCCAAAGGGGCCTGGAAGAATCTGGATTTGGGGTGCTGGCAGTGGGTAAACTCTTGTCAATAGAAAGTCCCTTAGATTACCACAAGGTTCCATATTTGCAGGGTAGGCTCACTCTCCTGAAATATTTCCCAAAGACCACTAATTCCAAGACTTAATACAATCTTTGCTTTTAGTGTCAGGAATATAATTCTTTTAATAAGATTAAAAAAAGAGGAAAAAATATGATAAAACCATTTTCACTCAGTTATCTGGCGAAGGTATCACAAATAATAGTTGTTTTTGTATTTCTTCATAAAAGATTATATTTTGCATTACCTGTGATAGAATCAGGGATTAGAAGAAAACAGATTGGATACGTTTTGTTTGAGAAATAAATCCATTATGAAAAAAAGTAGCTACTGCGGGAAGGAATTTTGGAAATCTGACGAGCAAAGTTGTCAGTGAAGGTCAAATGCGGAGCCTTTGTGAAGCTGGCAGCAATAAAGTCTCAGGCGAGGAAATGACCCTGGTTGAAGAGCCCTTGCCTAGTGTGTAGGAAGCCCCGTGTTCAGTTTGTGGCTCGCATAAATAGAGCTCAACGGCACGCACATATAATCTCAGCGCTTGGGAGGTGGAGGCAGCAAGATCAAGGTTAGCTTTAGTTGTATATTAAATTAGGACCAGTCTGGGGTGTGTGAGATTAGACTCTGTATACACAGGCTAAGAAAGAAGTCTGTGGCTGCCTCAAGTCTGACTGGCTGTTTGACCTTTGACGAGAGGCTCAGGGCTCCAGGTCTAAGAATCTTTACCTGTAAACTGGGAAAAGAACCACTTTCCCCCAAGACTTTTGCATCCTCGAGAGGACTGATCCACACCAAACCCGTGTAAAGTGGGAAAAGAGCCACAAACTGACCACCCCCGCCCTGACCCCTGCGTCCTCGAGAGGACTGATCCACCTCAAACCCGTGTTTCCTTCACCTAGTCGCCTCCCGGCTTCTAGATCTAAGTACTAACGTGGGGTTCACTGTCGGAAGACAGAGTAGGGAATGGAAGAAGCCAAGATGGTTCTCCCCGTTTCTCCAACGTCTTTTCCAACTATAGTTCTGCTGCGTCCCTCCATGCCTGGAGCTTCCATCTGAAAGCATTACTGGGTGTTTGTGTCCCACTGGGTACCCTTGGCCCTGGTAATGCTACCTTGGTTATTTGTGATGGCGGACTCCGTATGCCGCGAATTCCTGGATTCTCTCATTAGACTTTGAGTCGGCTCATCGGTAACCTTGACACGTACAATCAGCTCCCAATAGTAGACGCCTTCCCGTTTATAGCCCTAAAGTGTCTCCTCTACCCTAAGTAGATGCCCCACCTCCCCGCCCGCATCCTTCCTTCTTTCCATCTCTTTTTCTTTCTCCTGGCTCTTTCAGCAATGTGTGCCTTGCTTTTTCGTATATCCTCAACTTTTGGCTCAGAGCGTAAATTAGCTGATTGCTTGGGTGAGGTCAACCAATAACTCACAGACAAAATAGCAGCAAGCACGATCTTAAACATGCAGTTGCCAAAAAGGGTGTCCAGACTGGCCACCTTTGAGGAGGAGATAGCTCAAGCACAGGGGGGCTCTCCTCTCTACCCAGAAACCTTCATTTGTATCTGCTGGAACCAAGGGAAGTTCTACGGTATATTCTATTTTTTTTCTGCCATCCCACTTTTAAAACCACTGTATAATTCATAAACTATCTGCCTAAATAAATGTTTATCTGAACACCAGGCAAGGAGCCTGCAGTATCTCCATGGAAAACGAACCTTTTTTTTTTTTAACCGTTGATGAATTTTTATTTATAGGATGCAAACAAGCCAACGAACCCACCCTTCTAGTCCCCTCTCTCTGCCCCTCCTTCTCCCTTGAGGGAAAATAAAGATGAATTTCCCTCTCTCCACCCAAGGTGGATCCTGACAAGCTGGTGTGCAGGCTGAGGCATCTGGGGGCCTACCAACGAAAATCCTGTGAGGAAATGCACTCAGGCCACTGGAGGACCCTGTCTCTTCTCCTTGGAATCTGCAGTGTGAGGATCCCCCTCCCCCACCCCACCCCCCGATGCTGGGGTCTGGGGTTTGACCTCAAAGGAAGACGATATTCCAACTGGTCAAACATCAAATGTCTTGATATCCCTTTTAATTTTCACTTTTTTGCTATCACGAACCGTGTCTGGCCACTAAGCATAGACCCTCAGCCGATAGAGAACAGGAGGGTGAAGAAGAAACAGGTACAAAGGGTTGCATTTACATTTCCCTGATTAGACACTGAGTCCTCAGTGCCCATATTGATGTGGTAATGTCCCAAAACCCCCAGTCTTCACATGGCTCTGGGAAGACATAGAACACAAAGTCTGGATATGTTTTATCTCAAATGCAGATCTGGTTCGGATGCAGATAGCATCTCCAGGGCAGGGTAAGGCTGCAGTTCTTTGAGACAGAACAGGGGAAAAGGTGCTCTTAGGAGTCAAGCTGAGGTGGCCTCTGGGAACTTAAATAGGGGATATCATGTTTCATAGCAGCTTTAGCAAGGAAAGGAGACATAATCTGGTTTAGAGGTCAGGAGGTGAGCAGGTCGGGAGGCAGATGGAAAAGCAGAAGTGGGTGATAGGTTCCCGATGTGGCTTTGCTGGTGGGATTCCCACTTTGGGCATGGAGAGAGTTCTGAGGGAAGGAAAGAATTGTTTGCAAGCTCATACCGGACACTCCAAGACCCTAGAGTCCTGTGCAATGATTGTGCCTGAGACTGAACACAGAAAACTCCAGAAATTAGATAAACCCTGCTTTTCCCCTCTTCAAAGTACAGTCTCACAATGAAACACGAGAGAAAACAGCCATCAAAGTCTCGGGGAAGTTCTCTGGACCCAGAGAAGTTTGATTAATGTCCTAAGCAATCCGAGGGAGAAACTGGGCAGATGTGTGCTCTTGAAAGCTCTGCTCATCAGACTCCTATCTCTGGTACCCATACCAGGAAAGTCAGTACACTCATCCCATCTGATGACCACATGACCCTCAGTAGAAAAACCGCTCCCTTCCTCTCTAGACATCTTCTCCCTCTTCTCTCTGTGAAGTTGACTCGAGGTGGGAATGCTCACAAGAACTGTTGACTGTTTCTTCAGTTAGAGGGTCTATATCATGATTTTATCACTTAACAAACGTAGCTTTCAGACAATGACACCATTCTAGAAGTGAAGTTAGGGAGCTCAAGTCCCTGTTTAGGGAATGTCCACTCCCCTAGTGGGCCTTGTTTAAGGACTGTGTTTAGCAGCCCTCGTTGCATGGGCTGTGCAGGAGCCTAGTTCCCACTGCCATGGCAAGCAAAGGAATCATATTCTGAAGACATTGCATTTGCCGTCAGTGCCTTGGGATGCTTTAATTAACTCCAGGTCCTTAGCACTGCTGAACTACGTTTGGTACTGTGGTTCCCTACTGGGGCAATCGTTTAGGGCAAACCAGGTAGTTGCAGGCAGAATACGCAGGTGATTATTGAGCAGAACCAGAGTGTAAGATAGAGCACCAATTAGTAGCTGCTGGTAGCAGCTATTTCACAGCATCCCAGGAAGGGGTCGGGCCTGAGAGCAAAGTCTTATCAACTAGGGGACACATGCATGGCTTGCACTGGCTCACACTGCTTCGTGTGTGTGTGTGTGTGTGTGTGTGTGTGTGTGTGTGTGGCCAGGGTTGAGTTTTCAGCTTCTGCCTGGATCTTCACGGTAGAGCTGAATTGGTCCCAACTTGGCGATCCTGTCCTTGGAAGCCTGGCCAGTGAGATACTTAGTCACAAGGCACTGGGGATGCTGAGAGTCCTGGACACAGTGATTTTGCCTCACTGATTTCTGTCTCTTTTTCTCTCCCAGGTTTCCCTGCCTCCCTTGTCCTTGACTATTATGGGGGCACTGACTTGGTCCGTTGATGGAGCTACAACAAACCCTTGAGGTTAAAAAGAACAGAAATTTATTTCTTGATGTTTGTGAAACGGAACCTCCGGCTTGCCTAGCCATCAGTTCAGTGAGGGCTTTCTGGCCATCTCAGCTTGATTTTAGGGACCTTGGGGATGGTATCTGGGGCCTCCGAGATAAGTGGTAGTCAAGCAGGATGGATGGCTCTACTTTTGTACATAGCATACCTGGTCCTCATTGCTTTCTCTCACAGCATTGCCAGCCCTGACCGACCTCTCCTGAATCAGAGCAGATCTTGTGTACCCCGAGGAACACAAAGCCACAGACTGTCATGCAGATGACACAGACCATCATCTTGACCTGATTTTCCCCCTCTGCATGCAGAGTGAATGCAAATGTGCCATCGCCCTTCCCCACGTGTGATGCAAACAAGGTTTTAATTTTGTCCCCATCTGGAAATTATTCCTTTCTGATTGAGAGGTTCGAGTCCCTTCTGCTTGTAATAATATTATTATTTATAATTTATGTTCTTAATTTTTATAAATAGTGCCCGGTCACTATGGCAACAGAATCTTCACAAATCATTAAATTAAATAATGAGTAGTCACAGTGCTCTGCACTTATGTTCATTTTCTTATTTAAGAGAAAAAACACTAGATCTCTAACTTCCTTAAAAACACTAATTAGTCAGACCCTTCCACCAGCGTTTTCTGAAGGTGTATAGCGAAGCGGCTGCCTTTCACCTTCTGGTAGCTTCTCTTTCCATCAGGGGATTTACAAGATGGGAAGAGTTCAGATGCCACCCAGAATGTTCCTAGCGTGGGCCTAGGTTCCCAGCTAAGGTTGCCATCAACGCTTGTTAAAATGAACCTTGTTCCTTTGCCCACTCCAGGGCCACAGAAGTAGCTGAGGAGCCACAAGCCAAGAGCACACACTTCCACCGGCTTCACCTGTGAGGGCAAAGTGCGTTCCATCTCTCCTGTCAGAATCCTGGTCCAGCACCAGCTCAGGTCTGAACACTTCAGGGCTTTCTCAGTCTCAGTCTTGTTGATCCCTGGGGTGGCCTGTTCCTGCCAGGGAGCATCATCCCGTGTTCCTCAGCAGGGCATGCCCCACTACCACTTCCCTTCAGTGTGATGGCCACAGAAGGTCCCCAGAGACAGACGAAAGTCCCGAGTGGGGGCAAGGATACTCCCCTGCAGGACCTCTTCTTCAGGTTTGGAGCTTGTTTGGCCTGGTTGTTTTGATTTATTGCTTATTATTTTATTTTATTATCGCCTTTCAAAAACATGTGTATATACATGTGTGTGTGTGTATGTGTGTGCACATGCATGTCTGTGTATGCATGTGTGCATGTGTATGTATGCATGTGTGTGTATTCATGTGTGTGTATGTGTGTGTTCATGTATGTGTGTATGTGCATGTGTCTGTATGCATGTGTGTGTGCGTGTGTATGTATGTGTGTATGCACATGTGTGTATGCATATGTGTATGCATGTGTGTGCATGTATGTGTGCATGTGTGTGTATGCATGTGTGTGTGTATGCATGTGTATGTGTGTATGTATGTGTGCATGTGTGTGCATGTATGTGTGTGTGCATGTATGTGTGCATGTGTGTATATGCATGTGTGTGTGTATATGCATGTGTATGAGTGTGTATGTGTGCAGGCAAGAGTTCAGTCTTGGTTATTGTTCCTCAGCCCCCATTCACCATCATTATAACAACAATAATAATATCATTGTTAGTAGTTATTAGTTTGAGACAGGGTCGCTTACTGGTCTGGAATTCAGTAAGTCGACTAGCTGGCTGGCCAATCTCACGCATCTGTCTTCTTGTGCCTCTGCAAGGCTAGGAAAAAGAGGGCACACCAGCACACCCACATCTTTTCCCGAGTCCTCTGAGGGTGGAAATTAAATCCTTACACTCGAAAGGCACCAGCTTACTGACTGAGCCATCCCAGACCCTTATCATCCTGGCTTTTGTTATTTATACTTCATGAGGCAGTGTCTGGTCCTCTATGGGTTCTGTGCATAAATCTTGCCTCTGCTCAAGGCAGGTAAGCTGTCTCCACCCCCTCTGTCCAGCACAGCCTTTCCTTCCTATTCAACACTTGTAGTCAGACCCTGAAATGGAACCTCCTTTGGGGCCAAACTTCTGATATTTTTACACTGTCATTCCCATAAGATGTATTTGAATTCTTTCTCATGTGCTTTTGATACCAACTGTCTAAGTCAGATCCCTTTGGTGGAATCAGTGTCCGGTTATACACACATTCCTCTGGCGACACTTATTCTACCTAGTGATAGAAATAATAAAAAAACTAAGAGGAGATTCTGGAGGGGCCTTAAGACTCGACATGCTCTGATGGGTAAGTAGGGGAAAGGCGGGCTCGAGAAAAGAAGAGAAAAACAGAAAGAAAGCCAACAGAGTGGGAAATGCAGGCACAGTTAGAGGCATGGAGCCCTCACTCCTGAGACAAGATGGCATTTGGCTGGTTGTGGGCAGCAGGGAGGGAAGTCAACGGGCTCAGACAGGGCCTAAGAACAGGCTGGCGAGGAATACAATACAGGAGAGATAAAGGTGAGATTTGATGAGCTCCAAGGAGTGTGTGTCTGAGTGGAAGCAACTTGCGTATGAACTTCAACGAAAGCTGAACTGATACTTCTGGGAAGACTTAGGTCCTGCTATCCTCAAAAACGGAAGTCAGATCCTCAAGGCTTTCAGTGTCAGCCTGTGGTGGAGATGGTGACGGTTAACCATGTAGAATCCTGCTGGAGGAGGCTGCATGTCTGGAAAGGGAGGCAAGCCTGATGCTTGGGATTGCTGTAGATCTTGGTTAAACACGGTTCTGCTGAGATCCAGCCAGTCAAAGTCCAGCATGGAGTGGGGAGGAGTCTGTGAACCCCATCACAGGCTACAGAGATCCTGGGAGGTGATGCTTGTTGGGGAGGGAGGGCCAGGTTATTTTAGGGGTGAGGTTCCTGGTAGTTCGACCTTGTTCCAGTGCATGGACCCATAACCTTGTGTCTACTGGCAAGTCTAGTTGGCTTCAGTGGGTGGGATGTGGAGGTGGGTAGTGGGGTGAATATGATCAAAATCCATTGTATATATATCTGAAATTCTCATGGATAAATTTAAAAAACATATTGAAGAAGACAGAGAATAATTTTGTTGAACACCAGCTCTGAAACCCAGCAAATACTGGTTCTGTGAGGTCCACTCCTTAATTGTATACATGAAAAATAAATCCATCCACTGTGAGAGGTGAATTGCTTCCCATCAAACTCACATGTTGATGTCTTAAGTCTCAGGACCTCAGAATGTACCCCCTGCAGAAGGAGGGTCCATGCAGATGAAGGTTGTCACAAAGAGGCAACCCTAGGGTTATGTGGGTCCTAATCTAGTGAGTGAGGCCCTTCTTAAAGGGGAGTATTTGGGAACAGAGACATGAACACAGGGATCACCCCACAGAGTGTGTATGAAGGTAGAGGCAGAGTCGGTGTCCTACATCCACATGTCAGGGGACACTGATGACTGCAGCCTCCATGGGAGAGAGGCCAGGCCAGGATTCCCTCATGGCCCTCAGAGACAGCTGTGCTCTCTGGCAGCTTGAGGTCAGGCTTCAGCCTCAGCCAGTTTTCTTTAGGGGTGAGGTTCCTGGTAGTTCGACCTTGTTCCAATGCATGGTCGCATACCCTTGTGTCTACTGGCAGGTCTAGTTGGCCTCATCAGGTGGGTTGGTCCTCCTCGGGTTTGGTCCCTGTGGAGAGGGACTCCCTGTTGGCGGAGCCCCACTTTTGCGTGCTGTGCTGTGTTCCTGGACATGGATAAGCTCATCTTTACGGAGTTTGTGAAGGTAAAGTGAGGGGTAAAGGATAGACATGGTGAAGCTCTTACCACAGGGCCTGCCATGCGGGCCAAGTCACCAGCATGGGACGGCAGAGGGTTCTGGAAGGGAGATACCAAAGTCAATAAAGCTCTGTGTAATTATGCACACAGAGGTCGAGGTGAACCAAGGATGTTAATATGACCTGATAAAATAGTATTCTCACAGTGTGTTGAGCCCGGGAACACACACACACACACACACACACACACACACTCAAATTATTTTAAGTTAATGAACCAAATGATTGGTTCAATTTTGACATTTTCATATAAGCCTATTATTGTATTACATGCATTTTGTCCCTCAAACAGCTTCCTTGGTCGCTTTCTGTTGGTCACTTTTTTCCATCCTTTAAATAGTCTTGCATTTGCCTTTGTGTCACATTTACATATACACACACATACACACGGAAACATACATATCTAGGCTTTCATAAGAGAAGACACACGTCTGTCTTTCTTCCTCTGCAGCCCCATTCCTTGGCCCCCCACCCCCTCCTTTTAGATGTCTTTTTAAATTTCATAACATGGCCCTGCGTGGGCACGGTGGAGATTTACGTGTAAGAGCTTCATCTTCAATGTCCCACTAGGTTGCACACAGTGTCTGAGGCCTCACAACTAGTGCTTCTTATTCTGGCCACTGTCCTTCCAGGTGAACAGCTTGTGACAGAGGAATTTGATGACTCTAGAGGCGAACCAGGCATCCAAACCCTCCCAGGGCACAGAGCCCATGAGTTCATGTTTGGGTCTCCAGCATCTCTCTCGGTTCCTAGGGCTGATGTTTGTTAATTGTTGAACTGAACAAAAAGGAAGTGGAGTTTGCATCTGGAGTGTGCTTCTCTAGACCATCCAGCCTTCTCTCCCAGCCTTCCTCACTAACAGCTCCTTCTACACACACAGGGCAGAGGGACCAGGGCAACCAAGGACTTCCTGACCTTCAGCCTCTGCATCTGTAAATGAGCAGGAGAGGAACTTCCTGCAAATTCTCTTGAGTTGGGACTGAATGAGCTGTGTCAGAACAGCGGCCGGGCAAACTGTAAATTGCCACCTAAACACAGAGAAACGAAATGAGAATGAAAACCACCCTCCACGACGGCCTGCGACCAGGCGCTTTTATTCTCAACAGCGTCTTCCTATGCTAATGCTTCAATTTATTCCTGGAAAATCCATACTGCGTCCCCAGAGCAGATTCACCTGAGCCATTCAATTAACAAGACCCCATTACCCTGATAAAAAAAAAAAGTACAAAAAGCACACAGAACACCAAAACAAACAAAAAGCCATTTTCTAGTACCCAAACAACAGGATTTCCAACTTAAAACACAACACCAGCCTAATTAACTAATTAGACAATGAAATAAATAATTATCCAGCTATCGGGGGGGAAAGAGAATGAGAGATGCATTAAGAGGTTACTCAAATGCATTGTTCCTCTGGAAAGGGACAGAAAAGGCATCACCAGGAGGTGGCATTTGTGGGTTTCAGTGAGAGACCTCTGCAAGTCACATGCTAATTACAGAGTTGCCCAGGAATGGCAGAACAATTGTCAGAGAAGTCCCAGGATACAAGCACTTCCATCTCTCCCTCCTGCCTGTTCCCCAGGCCTGAGGAAAGTCTCACTCCCAAGCAAACCCATCAGAGCTGCATCATCTACAAACTCAAGTGATGGTCAATGCACAGTACATGTACACACCTGGAAAGGTTAGGACCTCTTCCTTGTCACCCTCAATAAAACCACAGGTAGCCACTGCTCACAGCTACCAGGCATAGACTGTCAGGGTATATCTATCTCTATCTCTATCTCTATCTCTATCTCTATCTCTATCTCTATCTCTATCTCTATCTCTATCTCTATCTCTATCTCTATCTCTATCTCTATCTCTATCTCTATCTATCTCTATCTATCTATCTATCTATCTATATATATATATATATATATATGTGTGTGTTTCTAGTAAGACTATAATTTAGTTCAAGTCATCCAGATTCATGTATTGAATTGAAACAAGCAGTAGTCCATGGAGTGGGCAGATAGAATACACACTGGGAGGGTCCGTTCTAATGACTTTGATGAACATGTGACAAGTAGGTGTCACATTCAGTGGACACTGTCCAAATCCATGGGGCTAGTGAGCTTGGTCATGACAGCAAAATGAAATTTAAATAAAATATATTGGGCATCAGAGATGGGCTCATGAGGACTTGAGTTCAAATTTGTAACCCTCTGGTAAAATGGATGAGGTGCCTGTAACTTCCATCCTGGGGGACAGACTCAAGGGGATCAGTACGGGCTTGCTGAGATGGAAAAAAAAATCTAATCAGACATATCCACAAATAACAAAATAAACCAAGCAAACAAATACTCCATCCAGCTCCAGGTTCACTGAGAGTCCCTGTGTCAAGGGCATCAGGTAGAGATTCGTGGAGCAGGACTCCTGGTGTACTCTTTCTTCTTGCCTTTGCACACCTGTACCACAGGCAAGCATGTCCATATGCACATGAACACACATGTACATACACCCCAATGCACATACACATATGTAATACATGTACACACACACACACACACACACACACACTCACTCACTCAAATACGAGTGAATGATCTGATCTTACTTTCCAGAGATGAAGATTACAGGACTCACCCACATGCCAGCAGGTAGTTGGAGTGAGACGGTCCTGACCATGGGTCTTATGGATCTGAAATAGCCCATTTCCCTTTCCAAAGTGAAAGAACTGTGAGCTTTCTGGTATACCTGTGAGTTTCCAGCCAAAGAAATTCACCCACACATAAAAGACTTCACTCCTCATGGGCCCCTGAAGGAGGAGCCCTCTTTTTCCAACTCACTCCCTTTCTCCTGAAGCTCAGCAAATGCTCTGAGAACCCAGGAGTGAAATAAGTGTCACCTTTCCTTGTGAAAGTTAATGCTGCCAGGGAGGTGAGTATTATCCCAACTACAAAATTAGTAAGGGGGCAAGATGACCCCAGAGTTTGTGTGTGTGTGTGTGTGTGTGTGCACATATGATGCACACATGTATTTCTGGCTTTTGAACTTAAATCTAAGCCAATCAAAAAAAGATACATAGGCATCAATTCCTATGGGATGGAGGCTTTCATTTGCATCCTAAGACCAGTAGAGAGCCCTGGACATGGAACACCATATTGGGAACATGCCTGCAGGAGGGTGAGCTGACAAATGATGGCTTTCTCTAGCTGAGCCCTGACTGTCAAGAGATGGACAGAAACACTTACTCATTATACGTGTTCAAGCTCCTACGTGTAGAGGTTGACATGTGTGTCTGTGTGCATACAGAGGTCGGAGGTCAACCTCTGGTGTTATTCTTCAGGTACTGTCCACTTTATTTATTTATTTACTTATTTATTTTGAGACAGAGTCTCTTACTGGAACCTTCCAAGTAGCTCAGGCTGGTTAGGCAGTGATCCCCAAAGATCCTCCTGTCTCTGCCTCCCCAGTACTGGGATTACTGCTGTATGCTACCACATCTGGCTGTTTGGTGTAGGCTCTGGGCATCAAACTCAGGTCTCTGTGCTTGAAAAGCAAGCACTTCACTAAGCTGTCTTCTCAACCTGATTCAATGTTTACTAACTATGTTGCAATCATAGCACAATGTCAGGGCAGATGAAGTCTGGAGACTACAGTGGATAGCTAGCAGACACATCTCAGGCTCCAAGGCAGAGACCAGAGGTGACAGGGCTGCTGAGATGACAGGGACACTAGAAAGAAACAGGCTAGTCTCATTTCAGCATAAATCTATAGGGATTTGAAAGTGATTGGTCCTGGGTCAGGTGAGTGACCGGCAAGTGAGGTCTACATCTTGCTCCTAGGATCAGTATGGAGTACAGTCCACTGGAAACTTACAAGTGCTCTGAGACAGGGAGTCTACGAGTTCTGAAAGACAATTAGTAGAATGTGCCTCTCTGTCTGGTGAGTGAGGACACACTGCTTAGAGATAGGCAATACCTCATTGCAACCAAGGACGGGGCTGATGCAAGCCATCAACACTGAGATGAAACCCTCAGAACAGGAGTGAGCCTGGAGCCTGGAAACCAGAGTGTGTGGAGGCCAGGTGAGTTAAGAAGAGCCCCAGGAAGAACCCAGGCAAGTGCATTAAGAAGCTGCCACTGGTGTTTGGTATTGCTGTTTCTGGAGACAGACAGCACATGCGGAAGTGAGCAGGGCTCCTCAGAGCAAAAGGAGGCTTTGGATACCAGCTCTGTCACTCAGCAAGAGAAAGGTCCTGCACAGGCATCTTGGCTTTTCAGCAAATGGCAGCATCTTGCTCAAGTGAAGTTTTGGGTGAAATGAGAGAACAGACCTGAGCTCTACTATTTAGAGGTGACAGATTTTGTCACACTGCTGATGTGGGGACTGTGAGCATCAGCAGCAAACACCAATCCTTACAACTACCACTTGGAGTGAAAGTCGGGGGCCACACCATGGGAAAGTCCATGTCAGAGGGCATCAGGATTAAGGCAGAGAGAACTGAGGCTAAGTGAGGGGTGGGGGTGGAGGTGGGAGTATCTCAATGCTTCCTCAAAGCCTCAGATTTTTGAGTCCTCATCTACATCTTTCTGGGATTCTTGCAGCAATTGTTTGACCTTGACCGTGGCTGAGCTGATGACCCTTCCTGGTCAGCTCTGGCTCACACAAGTGTTTTGAAATATAAATTTAAAAACTGAATTTAGTTTAGTAGCATTAGAGTAAGCCTCTGTTCAGACCTCAAGAAAATGGTCAGACAATGAGTTCTTATGTGAGCAAAGGCACAGAAACCTGGACCAAAGGAGGAAATGTCTTCTTCAAAAGAGACATCTGCTCTCCAATCCACCAGTGCCTTTTGAGACTCTGTTTTTTATGTTTTCAGATGTCATCTTCTCTTCTATGACTAACGAGCATGTAGATTTAGGTTATCCTGGAATGCTTATTTGAAGTTATGATTTTCCAGCAATGTTACAACTAGGAACATCACTTTTCATTCCAACAGCTAAGAATGATCATCTTAGATTTCCATTACTATAACAAATACCCAAAGGAGGGAGACCTTATAAAGAAAAGAGGTTTATTTAGCTCACACTACTAGAGGTCCAAAGACATGATGCCAGAAGCATGAACTTGATTTTGGTAAATATCTTACTCTGGATGGTATCACATGGTAGAAGCTGATGTGACAGGCAGAGATCACATGATCAAAAACAGGACGACAGAACACAAACATGAGTGGGTCCCACAGAAACTATTTTAAGGCTTTCCAAGGGTAAAGCTCCAGTGAAGTAATAATGCCCTAGCTTCCACCTCTTAACAGCCCCATCATTCTTGTCAGAACTTCAGATGCAGAGCCAAGAGGATTTCTATGAGTTTAAAGTCAGCCTGGTTTACATAGTGAGTTTCAAGTCAGCTAGAGTTATACAGAAATACCCCATTTAAAGCCAAACTAACAAAAACATACCATCATTCTCAATGTCACCACACTTCATTCCAAATTTCCTATCTGTGGAAGCTTGAGGATGCACTTAAACTGTATTTGACCTAATAGCACTGGCCAAGGTATACCAGTTGGCTGTTCTGGCCTTAATAGTGTTTTCCAGGTTTGCACCATCCTATGAAGAAGCATGCAAGTACTGACATACAAGAAGAGCTAATTGATGGACATTTTCAATTTCCCCCAATAGTGTTCTCTAAAGTTTAACTTGTTCGTACTAGAAGCAGGCGTCAGTATCAGATTCTGAGCATATTCATATCGGTGGTTTTCTGTGCCTACAGCATCCGTATTTCATTGTACTCATCCAGGTGTTCTGCCACCTGACTGCTTCTGAGACATATTTGGCCTGAAGTTCTGGTTCAAAAGAATCAAAACTTCCCTACGCCCTGAGGGAGAGGTATTTTGACAATTCCTCTTCTCCATTTTTCCCTTGATGAACTTATGAGGTGGGAAAGAGACAGATATGAAAAAAAGTCCGCTCTGTTAAAATAGCACAACGCACAAAAGACTCTCAAACAGTCAAAAGCAGAGGAATTTTCCCTGCTAGCAAGACCAACTGCTTGCAGCATTTCATTTACCTGAGGACACTGTTTTCTCAAATATCTCATAGTGATTATCTGGCAAAATCTCAAAAGATATTTTTTTTCAACACAAGTTGTCTTTGGTCAATAAATACCACAACTAAAATGTCCTAGGGGTGGAGATTTATGACCAAAGCCTAGCAAATGCATTCATAAATCAGGTGGGGGAAACTCTCAAGTAGCTGACCCCAGATTATGTAGAAGTCAGGAGAGACCAGGAGTGCTCGTGAGGTTCCCACTAGGCTAGGCTCAGACTAACTTGCAGCAGGAAAGCTAGGGTTTCAAAGAGTACTTTTTACCCAATCACAAGGGGATGAGTCCATCTGCCTTTGCACAGTTGACACCTCTGTCTCCTTTTTTCTTTTGTTCCCAGGCATTGGCATAGAGAAGCATATCATGGAGAAACCAGGGAATGAGGTTTTCATTCCAGGTATACCAGTTGGCTGTTTGAGCTTGGGTGAGTCTCTTGAATGCTCTGACGTATTTCGATCTGAAAACTACTGATAACTGAGAACCGCTTACTGCACAGGACTGTTGTCGATATTAAATAATGTATGTGAGATGTTAGAGCTTTGCCTTTCCAATGAAAACAATTGATCCTGTGTCATTCTTATGGATAATATTTATAAGGTGTCCGACACCATGGCAATGTTCCATAAATAACCCTTAGCCTGTTCAACTGTGTTAATTTAAGGATGACTATAGATGGTACTGTGAAATTAATAACAGTTTCCTCCAGAGGCAAAGCTTCATTAAGCATTTTTGTAGTGTGTCTAGACATGGCTTTCCACTCTTATCAGTACAATCCTCTTGGCTTCAAGATCTGAATTCACCTTGACTCTCATTAGATCTTCTGTCTGAACCCTTCACTCAAGGCATTCAAGTTAGCTTCCCCCCTCCCACCTCTCTCTTTCTCAACTCTCATCCTGTGCTTTCTCTTCCCCTCTCCATCTTTTTCTTCCTTTCCTCTCTTCCTCCCTCTGTCCTTCCCATTTTCTCTTCTCTTTCCTATAATTATTGTTAGTGTCTGTATTATTGATCCTGACCACTCTAGTAGCAAGCATTTTCCATCTCTTGCTTTTGAATTGCACGCCCACATGTTTTCCTTATGATGTCTCACAGGGGGGTTAGAACCAAATTTTTTTTTTCAGATTCGTCTCTAGTTGTGCACCTAGCCATGCACAGGAAGGCAAGCAGGTATCATCAGAAGCATACAAGTTGCTGACCAGGACTTGGAAGAACTTGCAGTTGGTCTGCCTCCTGCTCTGCCCATTCAGGTGTCAGCAAAAATATGTTCAGTGTTGTTTGGAGACTTTTCTTTGGGAAGTTAAAGCAAGCAACTTTTCACCTCAGATAGAGTACCTTCAACAAAACAAAGAAACAATGCTGCCAAAGGTCAGGTTTGTGAACCAGGGGTCACTGTGGTCAGATGCAGGTTCAAAGGCTGGTTCATCAAGGAAGAGCCCACCCCAGCACAGGAGATGGTTCAGAGAATTCACATCCTTAGAGTTCTGTGCATGACTTACAGACAGTTCTATAGAAGACAGTATCTCCTTCACAGCAATCATGGGTGCTTGTATAACCTAGAGAAGGGTCTTGTAAATCTTATAAGCTACAGCTTCCTGGGACTCATCAATTTCCTTTACTTCCTAAGCCTTGTGATTCTCTCTCCTTTCTCAGATTATTTCTATAGGGAGGAAATATTTGTACACCAGTGACTTGGGCTTAGTCCTGGATGTCAACTTTGGCACCTTCTTCTCCTGCACAATTGTATCTGCCAGTTGGTGGATATCACCTCCTAAGTCTCCCTCACCTGTGCTGTTTCTACATCTACTGTCCCTTCTTATTACCACCATTCATGCCTGTCAACAGATGCATAGGGCTGACCATCTTCCAAACATGCCTCACAGCACCCTGTGTCAATAACTTCACATGATCTATTTCCCTGAACTTTAAATACTGTGGCTCCCTTAGGCCCTTGGTATAAAATCCAGCATTTTCATGTAGATTCATGGCCATGATGTTAGAGTCCTGCTTGTCTCTGTGCTGGGACTCCAGTTTCTCTTTCTTTCTCTTCCTTTCCTTGGTAGATCTACAGAATCCTGGTGGCATCCTAACACTCTATGACTTTCTAAGTCTCCAAAATTTGAGTTGTTTTCCTTTGCCCAGAAGATTCCACTTTGCCAGTGGCCAGCTCCCAGGCTCAATCTCAACTGTGACCTTCTCAGAGATGCTTCAGTGAGACTTAGATGAGAATTCTTCCATGTTCCTGCTTCAACGTTGGCTACTTTCTGGGTTCTTTGAGCTTTGTAATAACTTATTAGTTATGAATCAGTCTAGGGTCTGATGGAATTCTGGGCCAATGTTCTTTCCTGTGCATTCTAACCCACTTGAGGAATAAGCCTTAAAGAAATACAAATTCCCAAGAGTCCTTTAATGAGGCAGGAGGTACCTCATCCCTTACCTCAGTCTTAGTAACTAAAGTGCAATAGAGTCCAAAATCATAAATGGAAAATTCTAGAAGTAAATAATTGATAACTGCAAATTGAACGTTGTTCTGAGTAGCACAATGAAGTCATGAATAATCTTGCCTCATTCTACTCAACAAATAATCAGCCTTTGTACAGTGCATCTGTGCTGTATACACTGCCTACCCATTAGTAACTTAGTGGTCTCGTTATAAGATAGGCCTTTGATATCACAACTTAAGCAATCCTAACTTCATTTAATTTTAACCCCAGGGTACAAGTGTTGTGCAGAGAATTTATATATCCAAAAGAGGTATGAAGTAATCTTTATTGCAGTATACTGTAAATTGGTCTGTTTTGTTGATAGTCATTGTCAATCTTTTCCTGTGCCTAATTTATGCATTTAACTTTATCATGGAGGAAGCAGTGTGCAGAGGGTTTGAATCTATCTGTGATTCCTCTGTACTCTGAGGTTCCTGGAACATGTCTTCCTTAGGTAAGGAGAGTCAGATGAATTTTTATGATCTCCACTAATGAGTCTTAAGCACCATGAAGCTGAAGCATTATGCTCATGAGCAAGTGGCCTGAGGAACAGAAGTGAGATTTTGCAGTTGGCTCATTAGGGAAGGCTGAGGTAAAGAAGGGTTTGGCATGGGTCCTAGGATATCCTAGTTCACTCAACCTTCACCAACCTTACTGTGTGGTTGGACACCCAGCTCTCTCATGGTCACTTGACAAGTATGAATTAACTGAAAAGAATACTCTCCCACTGTCAGCATGAGTAGCCCTGTCCATCCAATCCCAAGGGCACTGCCACATAGATTAGTCTGTTTGGTAAAGTCTTCTGACACATGCCTAAGCCTCCCTGACAATAAAACCTTTTTGTCCAAAGTGACAGGGATGAAGGAGGCAAGTGGAGACACCAAGGCACTCTTTTTGAACTCTGACTGACTTGAGAGGCTCTTTTTACCTGTGACAATTTTCCCACTGTCCTCCTGAACAGATGCTTAGATCCTGGTGGAACATGGTGGGCAGAGACTGTCAAATCAGACATCATTGGTGAATATGTGACTTGAAAGATATTTCCAACTTGTCTGTAAAGAGCAGGTAGAATGCTCACCAGAGGGTAGTTGACATAGTGGAAGGTTCTAGAAACTGAGTCCTGTTGATGCAAACCTCATTCCCTAGCTTCCTTTTAGAGTGACTTTGCTCCAGGACACCTATCGGGCAGTTCCCTTCAGGCACATTCCTGTCACCCTTTAACCAGATGGGGACCCCTCTGCTTTGGTAAAATATTCAAGAGAATTTATCTTCTGTTCTTTATTGAAGATGGGAAGGCCATGGAGGTTCATTTTTCCATAGGAAGAAATTCAGGGACATGGCATTTTCATTGACTCTCTGTGCACAATCAGTGACCAAATAGGACACAGGTAGTGGCTCTTGGTGACTCTGAGTAGCTGCTCTAGAAACATGGGTAGCACTCCAGGGGTCAGATTCTCATCTCAGATTTGCTAACTCCTCCTTCCTCCCATCAGATTGCCATTATCATCCCTGTCTTACAGATAAGGGAACTGAGCAGAGTAAGGACATTTCCTGAGGGCTGTGCTGGGAAGTGGCCAGGGAACAGCAGAGTGGTACATGTCTTTGTTTATCTGTCCCACACTGTCCTGTAGTATTGCTTTCAATTGTCACCCACAATAGAACTACCTCCACGGTCCAGGAACAAGAATGATGGCTTTGCTCACCCAAGGTATCTGGGAGAATGACAAAACAATGGAAAACACTAGGCTCTACAACTGGACGGAACCCATCCTCAACACGTGCCCTTTGTCACACCACATGCTCTGTTGGCGTCAGACCTTCTCTGGACATTTCCTTTCACAAGGGTGGTCCATAGCCAGCATGCGAACATCTGCTGAGTCCCTGCATGTGTGGCTTGGCTGAGTCCCCCTGTCGTCTCTTGTCTTGCCATGTGTCATCCAGTCTCAGATATCTTCATCTAGATCCTACTGGGAGTCATTTAGCTGCGAGCTCATGCCACAGGACTCTAGGAAGAAAGCTTTCAAGGGCAGAGACTTAGAGAAAGATTGGCTTCAACATGAGACATTGGCAAATTCCTTCAGACTCCCCACCCGGCAGCTGCTGGACCTCCCTGCCCAGTCCTGCATCTTGAAGACTCTGGAATGTTGACTTCAGTGTTCCCTTCCTTCCCAGCTCAGATCTTTAGCTCTCCTCTGATTTGAAAGCCTTGTAGGGACTCCCTACATCTCCTTTGGTCAGAAGAGCTAGTGTCTAAATCTGTCACACAGCTGGTTTTTAAACCCTCAGGGTGAGACTATTTCTCCATTTTCAGTAAGTTGAGAAAATCAACAAAGGTGAAAATAAATGAAAACAGAGAAGCCCACGAAGCCTAAACTCATTGCTCTGTGAGCCTTTACACCTCCCGAACCCCACCTTAGACCTTGTTCACACCCATCTTCCCACCAGGCCTTCAGCGCTCCCTCCCTGATACTCAACCCTGGCCCTACACCACATTTTTAGCATATGTATGTGGAAAGCACCATCAATGTGGCCCAAGAAGCCACACATTCAAACCCCACTTCCATTGTCCACAAATTAAGTGACTCTCCACTCCCCATCGTCTTCATCTGTGCAATCCACCAATAGTGTCAGCTCACAGGGTTCAAACTATCATTCGAACTGCACCCATCAGCAGAGCCAATGGGAAGAGATAGGACTGCATGTCAAAGCACCTGTGTTCACAGGGCTCCATCCTCAACCGAGATCCTGTTTTGAAGGCTGTCGCCTGCTGAGACAGGGTCCCTTCCAACTTCCATTCTTGGAACTCTCCATGTCATTCGGCCTCACATGGCGTGGCGTCCCTTGTTGAGATCGCTTGTCTTTGAGCCTCATTTCCAGGGCTCTTTCCCAGCATGCTCACTACTGTGTGGGTCAGAGGTCTAGAGGAGGGGCAGCTGGAGGCTCACTGGACCTGGTGAGTACAGTCCATTTGCCCTCCAGGCCTAGGAAGACATTCGCCGTTTTCATCCACAATCTGCTCTCAAACATCCTTGCCCTCTTCCTTCCCCACGCTTCAACACAAAACAGTGTCTGCTGTACAGTAAAAATATTTTGGCTGTCTCCATCCTAAAAAAAAAAAAAAACCTTCTAAAAATACATGGAGACATCTCACATGCACACATGGTGGGCCTAGAGCTTGCTTTCCAGGTGACAGAGACACCCCAAGCATGTTCCCCTCCTAAAGATGGATGCTGACAACTCCTGGCCCAGCCTTCCAGGCAAGAAAACAGCTAAGTGACAGAGGCATTTGCTACTGAGCATTCTGTCTGTGGCCTGTTCCAGACACTGCAGAACCCCATTCATTCAGAGAGGCTAAATAAGGTCATGTGACATTAGTGACTGGCAGCATGTGGCCAGGCTTCTTCCTTAGTGTTTTAAGATCTGCACAAAGAAAGGTGAAGTTCTGAAATTCTCTCTCTTGTAAATCCATCATGTCCTGTGGAACCAATGGGTGAGCAGCTACAGAGACCCAGCACTAGGCACCATCAGCCTCTGGTCTATGGCAAACCTTGGGTTGTCTCTGGGTCTGTCTCTATAACTCCCAAGTTGATAGGCTCTCATTACCTGACCTGTTAGATATTTTCCTAGCTCAAAGTTTTGGGAACTGTCACCTGGAATTGTAATGTGTAAGATATTATTTGGGTCTCAGAGGCAAAGTTTCTTTTATAGCTTATCACTATTATTTCTCAGGGTGGCATTAATGGTTGTCATGAAGCAGACTCCAGCACTGGGTGGACGCTATAACCACGGAAAATGGAAATACATATTTTCTGAGTGGCCAGATGCTTCTATCCTGCTGTAGTTGGTATTGTTTCTAGTTTACAGACTGGATGAGGGACTTAGTGAAGTTAGAACTAGTATTCAAACTCATATCAGTCATAGAAATGCATACCTTTTTTTGTTTGTTTGTTTTTTGAGACAGGGTTTCTCTGTGTAGTCCTGGCTGTCCTGGAACTCACTCTGTAGACCAGGCTGGCCTTGAACTCAGAAATCCACCAGCCTCTGCCTCCCAAGTGGTGGGATTAAAGGCGTGCGCCACCACCGCCCGGCCTAGAAACATATCTTAAACATCGTTTTAAAGTAGGAAGAGAAGACTGAGCAGTTAAGGACACTTGCTGATTTTCCAGATTTGGGTCCCAACACTCCAGTCCAGTGGCTTGCAAACACCTGTGACTCCAGCTTCAGGAGACCTGACAAGTCTAGCCTCTGTGGGCAACCACCTACCTGTGGCACACCTACCTTCCCATGGCGCGTGCGCGCACACACACAAATAAATAAATATTAAAAACAAATCTTCAAAGGAAGGCTTATTAAACACTCCCTGGTAGGCCCTCTGCTAAGTGGCATTTCCAAGAATTCTGAAGTGTGAAAAGCGATTTTATTTATGATCTTCTATGAAGCAAGATAAGCCCATTTTGGGTTGCAATTCCATTAATAGAGTTGGTCAAAGGACGTTTTTGGCTATTATGAGCCAAGGTTTCTCCTTGTGCGCTGTCTGGGATTAGTAAGGACCCATTTAGCATGATTTGGTCTTTTGAGAAAAATCATGATTTCTTAATGAGGGCCCCATGTGCTCATTCTTACACGTTCTTAGTCGCTATATTAAAGAGGCTTTGATGATGAGTGTTTTGTAAATATGAGGCTTAAAAAAAGTAAGGTCAGTGTCTTCCAGCAGGGCTCTTCTTAGCCTGCTGCGCACAGATGTGTATTTGGAACTCTGAGAGGATGCGGCCTCGCTGTCTCCAAGGTTATTTTATCCCAGAGTCCCTCTCTCATGGAGCTTCTCCCAGCACTAATGTCCACAGCAATCTGTGTTTCCCCGAGCTAATCTCCTTTTCTCTCATTGACTGACTCTGTGAGGTTTTCCTATAATGTAAAAGAAGATGAGCCGACTACCCCCCTCCCCCTATTTTAGGCACAGCAGCTTCCAGAACATCTGTCTCATTTACAGCATGTAGGTGGATAGGGTCCCCTCCACCATGCTCACAAAACGAGAACTGCTTCCATTCATTATGGCTGATGGGCTATTCTGGTTTGGCCTGATGACACAGAACCTATAATTCCAGCTATTTTTGAGACGCTGAAGAGGAAGGATCACAGATTTGAGCCGGTGCGTGCAATCTAACGACGCTCTATCTCAAAATAAAACGTGTCCAAAAAAAAGAGAAGGTTGGGTCAGGCTGGGGGATACAGCTCAGTGGTAGCCTAGCATGCTTGAGGACATAGGTTCAATTTGAGGTACTGAGAAAGAAGAAAATTCTGGAATAATACTGTCTGCTGCTTCTCTGAGTATGTGTGGGAATAGGGAAGCAATATTCAGGTCTGTTAACATGAAACCTGCAAGCATGTGACAATGGCAGCTTCAGACGTCAGAGGTGGAAGCAGACCCTAGAAAGAAGAGTGTGTGTGATCCCCAGGGATGGAGTCACTGCTGCTGGAGCTGAGGAGGTTCAACTAAGAGTCTTGGATAAGGATATAGAGATGCTACAAATCTACAGTGATTTGAGGGATACTTCCTGGCCATCTGCAATTTCTAGTTCATATTTCTCCACATCTGCCTCTCCAGGGTATGGCTGAAGTCTTCAGTTCTGGGCCTTGAGGAATACCCTCTGTACATGCCAGGATCCAGGGCCTCAGTGAGGTTAGGGACTGCTTTGAGATAAACCCTCTTTATGAGGAGGGAATTGAACTGAAATTTATGGAAAACCCACTTTTAAAGGGCACAGCAGAGATCCTGGGAGTTCCTGGAATTCAGAAAAGAAGCCAGAGCAACGGCAACCTCATAATCAAGACACACAGGTTATCAGGGCAAGGAAGCTCAGGAGACACAGACAGAACAAAAAGTCTGCGCCCAGAAGGAGGAAGAGGCTCCCAGTGATTGTAGAGGGATATGCAAAGTTTTCAATTTCTTCAAATAAGCAAAAGATGGAATGAGCAACCACTAGGGGAAAATGGAGGCTCCGGAGAAAGGGATTTTGATTTTCTAGAAAACAATACCAAGGGGTCAGAAATTTCTGTGTATCAAAACTCATCTTTGGAAAAAAAAAAGATAGCACCTTAGAAGATGTGCCGAACAAGGGAAGAAGCAAGCATCATTACAAAAATAAGAACTCCCAGGGGAGTGAAGGGACAGAGGTGGTGTGTCCCCAGCGAAGAGACAGAGCTAGTACATCTCCAGGAAGAGCACGAGCAGAACAGAGGAGCAGCTAGGACATGTGCGGTTGTTCCAAGCACTGCCCTGTGCTGTCTAGAAAAGGGCCACACACAACAGCTGAGAAAATCCAACATGCTGTAGGAGGAAATCCAAAGGAAAAACACACAAAGCCCAGACTTCCTACAAAGGAATGAAAACCACATTGACATCAGATCTCTCCTCACAGGACTGTAGAGCACAAGAGTAACCGTAGAGGGAAACATTCAAGAGGGAAAAAAAAATTCTTGGTGCCAGGTTCATCCCAAGTCATGTCTAAGAGGAAGGATAACAGAACACAAAGAAACTATGATATGGGCTGGCAAGATGGCTCCGTGGATAAAGGCGCTTGCTGCCAAGTCTGACAACTTGACTTTCATCACCGGTATCCACATGACAGAAGGAGAGAACTGACTCCCACAAGCTGTCCGTATGTGTGCTGTGGAATGTACCTTCCCTCCCAAATAAATGTCATAAAAAATGTATTTGGGATGCTGAGTAGGAACCAGCAAGGTGACCACAGAGATTCAGAGCAGGGGCTTCTCAGCATCATGGGTAATACACTACAGCCTGTGGGCCATAGTCCAAAAGTTCAAATGCAGAGTCTCCTTTGTGCCACAAAGCAAAACCCTTAGGTATGAACCCCATAACTCTTTAAGGTGTGTGCTTCTATCTCTGAGGCATGAACCCCATAACTCTTTAAGGAATATGCTTGTATCCCTTAGGTGTGAACCCCGTAACTCTTTAAGGTGTGTGTTTCTAGCCCTTAGGTGTGAACCCCATAGCTCTTTAAGGTATGTGCTTCTAGCCCTTAGGTGTGAACCCTATAACTCTTTGAGGTATGTGCTTCTAGTCCTTAGATGTGAACCCCATAACTCTTTAAGGTATGTGCTTCTAGCCCTTAGGTGTGAACCCCATAGCTCTTTAAGGTATGTGCTTCTAGCCCTTAGGTGTGAAGCCCATAACTCTTTGAGGCGTGTGCTTCTGTAACACAATGAGGAAGAGTGTAAACATCAACACTGTAGAAGACAATAATGGGGACATTCAAGGAAGAGGCTCAGACTAACACAGAGGACAGGAGCAAGCAGGACAAACACTGTGTCCTATTGTCCCAGGCCTGTCATCCTGGGTACACATCAGTAGGACAGGAACTCTGGACATCTTGAGCCACAAATCAGTAGCCTTGCCAGCCCCATCCCACATGACCTTTTTCCTGGTCTGGCTCTGCTCACTGCCTATGACTTTCCTCAGTGGTCCACGTTCCTGACATCACTTCCTCCCAGAGGCTACCATTGGTTCATTCTTATAGCCTCCTGCATTCTCCCCTGAAGGACAACCTACTGGGAATTCACAAGTTCTCGACAACAGTATAACATAGATGTTCTCCCAGCCAGCTCCTGGTAGGACCCTTGCTCCTCTGTGCAACCTTATGAGGTCAATTTTTGCTGTTTGCCTTCCTCTCTGTATCGTGGCCTTCTGGGCTCTCACTAGAACAACCCAGTGAATGTTTTCCAAATTTCTTCTACAGACTGATTTTACATATTTCTGAACCACGTGTTCCAACCATCATCTGACAGACATCAATCCCCTCAAATGCTACAGTATCATTCTTTGAGGTGAGTCAGCTACTTGCTACCAGGCCTAAGCATCTCAGACAGATGATGTACGGGAGGGGAGATTTATTTTGGCTCATCATTTCAGAGTTTTCAGTCTGTCAGACAGAGGTCATGTGAAGGGCAGCTCACATCAGAGTTGACAGAAAATCAAAGAGAATGCCCACAGTCACTGACTTCATTCTCTCTCCCTCAATGGGATGAAGCCACCAATATACAGTTGGGGCTATACTTCTTAGTTAATCCTCTCTGGAGATGTCCCCTAGTCCCCTAGACACTTGCCTCCATTTAATCAAGGTGACATCACAGCATTTAGATGAACCCACTGCCATCGTTAAAGAGATACAACGCAAGGGAAGGGACAGGGTTAAGGATATAGATCACGTGAATGGGGTCTCAAGCAGTTTACACCAGCTCTAAGAAGCAGGAACTTATCCTTAATTACAAATAGAAACCTTAGCTCACAAGGACTTAGCCCAGGACACAGGAACATATTCTTTAACTACAAGCAGAAACCTTAGCCTGCACAGGACAAGCAAGAATATCTTGATTATCACGAGGAACCTTAACTTGCAAGGACTTAACACAGAACAAACTAGGAATCATTCTTAGCTCTCTTAACTGCAAACAGAGACTGTGCCCTGAGAGGTACATTGTTTCTGTCTTGGTCTCATAATTCCTCCTTTGAGATTTGTTTTTTTGACTGTGCAGATATGTGTTTGTTGGGGTTTAAGTGTCCCTGTAGAGTCATGCATTTGAGTGCTTGGTCACTATCAGATGATACGATTTGGGAAGGTTCAGGGTAGGAAGTGAGTCACAGGGAGGTGTGCCTAGGGGGGTTCCTGTCCCTTATTTTTCCTGACCATAGTGTGAGCAGATGATTCATGATCCTGCCTGCCATAGCGGATTGTCCCCTCAAACTGTATGGTCTAATGAACCTGTCCTTCCTTACTTGGCTTTCAAGCTATTTTGTCACAGCCATGAGAAAGGTAACTGATACAGTGTTCTGTGGGGATGATGTGGGGCCGGCAAAACTTAGGGCCTTAATCCTTTTCAGGAGAACTTGTTTGTCAACTGAAAACCTATATGGAGTAACAATTACAGAAGAAGAGGGAGAACACAAGGGTGTTGGAGTGAGGGAGAAAGGGCAAGATCGTATGAATATGGTATTTACGCATGCAATTATAAAAAAATGCTCCCACCAACATACAAATTTATCCTGCATGTTAATATATCAAATATACAAAATAAATCAATGGTGTCCGTGTAGTTCCAAAAAAACGTGTAATTCTTCATCATAGGTTAAACTCTTGATTGGCCCACACAGTTGATCAATCAGAAGGTGTGAAGACAGTCACAACTGTTGTTGATCAGGGAACAGGAGGCAAACCAGTAAAAACTTAGGTGTCCAGTGATGAAGTTTCCTACTTTCATTATTTACTGATTTAATGCCACAGGGGACCAGAGTCTCAAGGACGCTGAGCCTACAGTGACCAACACTTACAATCTGTTCTTTATTACACTTCCTACAATAATCCACGTACTGAACCCTTACATCTGATCACCTGGTTTTCACTCATTTAATCATTCAATAACTTGTTTCTTCAATGGCACGTTCATTGTATGTGGGTCCCCTGCCCCCAGTTGCTCATTGCATGCTGTTGTTCTCAGGACGCAATGGAGTCAGGGGTCAGGGTCTCCCTGTCAGTGAGTACAGCGAGCACAACAGGTATAAGCAATCCAGGAGACTATGCAGGAGGACTGCTCTGTCATTGAAATGGTGGAGCTGGTTTATAGAGCTCTAGTCAGGGGAGATGGGAGGAAAAAGGACAAGGGAGAAAATGCACCTAATTTGCATATTCGGACCTGATTGAAGACAGGCAAATGTTAATGACACACCCATTCAAATATCAAAGCTTGCAGGAGGAGGGAGGGACTTTCCAAGAGTATCAGATTAACAGACTGGTGGTCATGTGATTTCTGAGAAGCCAGTTCTCTGTCTGGAAATCCAGAAGCCTAACTGGCTCTATCCTGAAGTCGCCTTTGCCTCTATGAGGCTGAGTAGGCCCAGGCCTGATTTGGGTAGGGAGGTGGTCCCACACCTGCTCTTTTCTCTGATAGTTGGTCAGGGGTACAGGCAGTGTTCTACCATCCTTCATCTGGCTTAGGAACCTGCAAATCTTTATCTTCTATGCTTGTCAAGACTCTATGATGACAAACTATGTTAAATATATGGAAATAGAAGTGTATAGAGGTTAAAAATACAAATAAAATAGAAGCTGAAGAGATAGCTCAATGCTCATTGGCTGCTCTTGCAGATGACCGAGGTTCGATTCCCAGCACCCACTTGGTGCCTTATGACTGTCTATGACTCCAGTCCCTCATTTGGCCTCTATAGACACCATCCAGGCACATGATACACATATGTATAGGCAAGGAAAACACTCAAACATATAGAATAAAGTAAAATGAAACAAGATAAATCTTTCAAAACATCTAAAGCTAAACAAAACTCCTCAGTGATATTCTCCATGTGTTCCTTCCAAGTCAGCCTGGTTTTCCAATATATGGGAAGACCCTCCATAAAAGCTATTAAAGGGATTTTTTTTTTGTCTACAGTATCTGGTGTTCTTTCCCCCTGCCCCTTTCCTTCTTTTGTTCAGATGCACCGATGCACCTTAGTTGGGTTCTCTTTATGATTTCTGTGAGTCATAAACGTGTATCTATGGAAGAGAAAATGATAGTGCGTAAGTACTGTGCTATTGCCTGGGGATCCCAAGACAAAATGGGAAGGAAAAAAAAAAAGAACATCTCAAATCTCCAGCACCTTGTGATGCAATACAATGTAGGGTGTGAAGCATAAACAGGAAGCGACAAATTAGTCAGAGGCTTCCTCTCACCAGCACTGACATTTCATCCCTTACACTCTGGAGCCTTTGTTAAGACTCAGCACAAGGCCTCTCTATAGAAGGCGTTACTGTCAACCCAGTTTAGAGATGTGGAGACTTCAGGTGAGAGAGTAGGGGGGAGAGGTGATGTAGGGACGAACAAGTCTGTACCCCTCTGTGGGCTGAACATCCACTACTCCTGGGGAGGGGTGTGGGGGTCATGTTTAACAGACTTTGATCGTACAAGTGAAAGGTAGTGTGTATTACTCAGGGTCTTCCAGAGGGACAGAACCAACAAACAGAATGAATACGTATCAAAAGGCAGGATATTCAATTGGCTTATCCTATATGGTTGGGCCGGTCAAGTATCTGTGTCACACTGGAATGAACCTGGTAGCTGCTCTATCCGCAGAGTTGGTACCAAAGACCTGGGGGATCCCTGGAAGGCCGCTGGCCATTTATTCATGTAGAAAGCCCAGAAGAGGTTGGTCCTTCAGCCAAGGCATCAGCAGCAGCAACAGGGTAAATGAAATTTGCTAATAAGAGCGAAGGCTAGGAGATTCCTCTCATCTGGGCAGCATCAATCAGAGGGCAAATCTTCCCATATCAGGTAAGGCCATCAAAACTGTCCCCAAAGATACTCCCACAGACTGACCTGAGGTAGCTCATCCTTCACTGAGTTGACAGTCTCACCTAACATCACAGTAGTGGGATGGACTCTACCTGTGACATTTTAGGACGGTCTGCCTAAAGTGGAATGCAAGCTAACTGGATGCTGAGTGCTATACCAGAGTTCACCAGGGAGAGGGGGTGAGGCTGGAGGGGAAAGAGCTCCAGTCCTTCCAGCCACTGGAGTTGAAGGTTGGCATGGTCTAGGCATATAGCTGCAGCGTGCTTACTGTTGTCAGTATGTAAAACAGATCTGCAGGCTAAGGTACAAGGTAATCAGAGGGAAGCCAGTGCAGCCAGGGCACAGGATGTCTGCAAGGCATCCTGGGGGCCTGGGTATCTTGTCGAAGCTGGGAGACCAATGTGTATAATAAAAGGTCATCAGAGGCAGCTTCCTGATGCCAGGTGCATAGTAGGTTCTCAGCTCGTGTCTAACAGACAAGTCTATTTGAGGGAAGTCATCTCTGAATTTTTCTGCTTAGATTGTTTATTAGCACAAAGAACAGAGCCCCAGTCAAGGCCAACAATGTGTCTGTTATGTGCCCATGTCTGCTTCAGTCCGTTCAAACAATAATTATCAGGATGGCTAACAACGGATGATTTATTATAAATATCAGTTCTGCTGCCTGTTAATTCAGAACCAAAGCATTTGCCCATTTCCGTCCCAAAGGGAGGAGTCTAGTTAGTGTGTTCCCTATATTATAACTACAGAATTAAATTAAATGAACTGAGCGAGTTGCATAAATAAAGTAATTTAATTCATGTGATGAAGAATAATACTGAATGCATCTATAGTTGGGTAAATAAGCCAATTAAATATTTTCTCTTTAGACAGAACAAGCCAATAGTGCACCCACAACAAAAGGAAATAAAAGACAAAGATTTTTACATTAATTAAGTGTGGCCCATGTGGGCCCCAGGCCCACCCTAGCTCCTGGCTTTTTTTTTTTTGACATCTTGGGGGATTCTGGCATTAGCTTCAGGTATGTTTATTACTTGCCTCAAATTTCTTCAAATCATTGATTGAAAGAAATGGGTCCGAGAGGCTGAAGATGGTCTGCTTTCGTTCCTGCAGAAAGCGATCTAGGAAAAGACAAACTGTAGACGGTATTAGTACATAGTGGTGGTGGATTAATACATTCGAGGTTTGGGGTCAAGCAGAGTTAGGGTTAAATGTGTGCTAAAGCTCATGGCTGGGGGAGTGGGGACCTCAGGAAGACAGTCTTATTTCTAGAATGGGATAGTTGTGATGCCATCCAGGGACAGGAGGGATGGTAACAGCAGAGGTGGCGGCCCACATACTATTGTTGGTGGTTTGATGCACCAGGTGACTCATTCTTTACCCTCCTCTTTCCTGATCCACTGCCTGGTGCTGGAGAAGGAGGATATGGTGATAGATGTAGATAGATAGATAGATAGATAGATAGATAGATAGATAGATAGATAGATATAGATAGGACCCCAGAGAATCCTCTAGGACTCTATGGTCCAGTGAATGAGTCAAGGGGATGTCCACTCAAGTAACAGAATGCAAGTTAAATCAGAATATCCTGGAACAAGGGGTCGGAGTTGAGCCATATACCCCATTACTTTCTTGACCTTGAGAACTCCCTGAGAACGTTTGTCGGAGAGGGAGCACAATTCTTACACTCTGCAGTTTTAACTCAACTAAATCCCTGTCTTTTCCTGCATTGATTCTAAGCCTGCGCACAGCAGAGGGAGAGGAAGCTGGAGGGTTAGGAGGCTGAGCAGCCTGGTCCAGAGCTCAGCATCAACAAAGGAGGAGAGAGAAATGCTCGTCACCAGAGAGTCCTGAAACAACATCTGGGCCTGGGCCAGGACATCCCAGGCAGAAGAGATGTCTCCTCTCTAAGCCTGCCTCCACATCTGTGAAGTGGGAGTGAGGGACGTCTTTCTTCAACTCTGAAGGTATACGGGGTGGGGGGGGGGATTTCTCTGCTGTGAACGAAGCTCTGTTTTGATTGAGTGAATTTATCAAACCTATGTGGGTACTCGTCAGAGTGAACAGTGGCAAGCGCCGAAGTGACTGCCGGGCTTGCGAGAGGCGGAGACGGTTGCTCAGGAGCATAGACGCTTTGTGAATGATCTGGTTGCTGCCAGGATGTATTGAGTGACATCCTAGAACAGAGGTCAGGGGGAACTCAAGGACTCACCCTGGAGGTGGATGGTCTGCAGCGACTTTCTGGTGGGTCTGAGAGCCAATCTGAGCCATCCAGGACACCAGCAAGGTATGGTCTGGAGCTGGTGTCCAGTACAAGCTGGGCTTGAGGCAGGGACTCGGAAAGAGTCTTGGCCCAGAGTGTGAATGGATTGCTGGATGTGGCTAAGACATGACATTGGGTCCTGGGGGCAAGGTGACCTCAGTCAGACTTTGGGGAAGAATGGTCAGAAGAGATCAGATTTGCATCAGAAGAGCAGGGGAAGGGGTGGAGCGATTGGGAGACAGTCTCTCCCTGACTTCCTAATGCTAGGACCTGGTTGGAGAGTGACAGATGATTCTAGAGACACAGAAAGAGGCAGACTTACATGTTTAAGTACGAAGTAGTGTTTTACAAATGCAAGAGACCCAGAAGGGATAAGAGATTGCTGACCTGAGCCACAGGGGTATGTCTGCAAACCCCAGGGCATCAGAAAGCCTATCTGATTGGAGCTGCACAGGGCAAGAAGAACCCAGGCAGTCCCAAGTAAGAACCCAGCAGTAAGGTAAGCCAGAGCCCAGGGCTCAGACAGGGCTCTAGGGCGGGCGATGAACACACATATTTTTAAAGGAGGATCACTTCCTGCCTACCAGATACTCACCTTGGATATTCCTGTGGAAGTAACTAATGGTAGAAAAACCCCCACACTGAACCAAAATGTTAAAAAAAAGAGCTTTTATATACATATACAGATACACATTACATATACATCATCGTATACGTCATACACATATACATCATATACATATACATATACATATACATATACATATACATATACATATACATATACATATACATGTTGTCAATGTTTTCATTTATGTAACTTCCATGAATTGTCTCCTGTAATGACATTTAGACTCTGGAACCTGGCAGCCATGTATTCCTTCATGCAAAAAATACGTTTTAAGGACAGCATCCATTCTTTATCATCCCTTTATCACCAGCTGAGCGCCACCCCTTGCATCCTTGGACATCTCCAGTTTTCATCCTGATGGGGGTGTGGCTGCCTCTTACATCCTGCCCCAGAGCACAGTCGGTTCTCGGCTCCACCCATTCCTCCCTTGTTCTCCCTGCTTAACGGAATCAAGCTTAGGCAGAAGTTTCCATCACTAAGGACTCTGTGAGTGATTTATAATCTTCATTGGAATAATATTCTGGATAAAATATCGAGAGGCAGAATAGAAGACTGGCGTCTAGGCACGCCGTGGGGCAAACCTCTGCCCATTTGATCTTCCAGCAGGACATCGCAGAGACTTTTTTCTATTATCTGACTTCCTCAAGGACAACGCTATGTGACACGATCCTCAGAAAGTCCACGACCATCTATCACCCCAGAGGTTTTGACGCTCTGCCCATCAGTACTCAAGGCCGACACCTACTCCTTTCTTTTCATCTTCCATCAAAGATGGATTAATATTTTTTGAGTGGCTGGAGCTGTGACAAGGCACTTTACAAAATTAAAACATATTAATTCTGCCCACTACTCTGCATGATAGAGATTTTATCACCATGGTCCAGGGTTTAAGACAAAAGGTCTTAAGCACACAAATGGCCCTGCTTAGGTCACGGGGTTCTCATCCACACACACTGACCCACTGTTTTTGTTTCTGCCTGACTTTTTACAAAGCGGAGAATAACAGGAAGAGAAAAAAATCATTGCCAACCCTCCCTGCCCCAGACTCCTTCATTCACACCCAAGTCCAGGATTTCTTTAACAACACTTTGGACAGTGACCACAGATTCTGGTCTGAAATGCCTTCATTTTAAACAATTTATCTCTTTTTCTCTACCTCCTCCTCCTCCCTCTCCTTAGCTATGCACATATGTGTGTTAATTCTCTCATTATTGTGACAAAAGACCTTCGAGAATCAAGTTAAGAGAAGAAAGGGTTCATTTGGGCATATGGTTCAGCTCACACCCTGTCAGTAGGGGAGGCACAGTGGTAGAGCCAGCTTTTGCCAATGGCGGCAGAAGGCATCTTGCTCACATTGCTGTGGGTCAGAAACCAAGAACGGGGATGCCAGCACCCACCTGGCTTTCTTCTTTTGTCTTTTGGGTTCAGTTCCAACCCTAACCCATGGATGGGGCCACCCATATTCAGGATAAGTTCCTCAGTGGAACCTCTCTGGAGACCCCCTTCGATATACTCTAGATCTTCTAGGTGATCCCAAGTCCAATCCCACCGACAAGCAAGATCAAACATGGCCCCCAGACACACGCATATCTACGTCAAACCCGTCTGTAACAATATTTGAGTGTAACATAAACCTCACATGTGTATTTCTTGATGCCTCTGTATGCTGATAAAAACAGGTACTGCCTTCTCTTATGGTGGTTTTGGGGTTTCAGTTCAATGAGACTCAATTGGCAAAGTTTCGGGGACTAGTTTCAATACTCTGAGTAATATGGCGGCATAAAGTCTGGCAGTAATCACAAGAGCGACTATAACACCACATCCAGCAACTGACAGAAACAGTTAAGAAACACCCTCTAGTGAATCATCCCTCCACATGCTGTTCTGTTGGTCACAATGCAGCCTGTGAACCATGGTGATTTTCACTCCTGTTGGGTCACTTGTGGGCTTTGTGACCCAGGACAAGGTACTGTCCCCTCTCTGTTCCTTGATAATGTCACTTTAATATGAACCACAAACTCAGTAACCAGCAACATGCCAGAGAGTACAGGAACTCAGGTGACACCATGGCCAAGATATTGGGCTCTCTGAGACACTGCAGTGTCTTTGTTAAGTGTCTGTGACTAAATGACACTGAACTCTTAGGACCTCAGTCTCCTCATCTGTAAGATGTGGGTGCTATAAGTACCCTTCCCAGAGCCCAAGGAAGCATTGTCCGCAGTAGGTTTAGAACCGTGGCAGGTGCAGGCCGAGAAGGTGGAGCTCCATGGAAACCTGAGGCACTCACATCCATCAGCTTCCAAGGGTCCCAGAGCCTCATGGTCTTTTCTTATGCTTGGAGAAAGAATCTGCAGCAGGACAGGAGGAGCCAATTGCTTTTTTTTCCTTGTTTCTCCTTCTCAGAACACGAGTGCCCCAGCCCTGGGAATGTCTCCACGTCTTTCCTGACAGTGCCTCTGCCATAGCAGGTAGACAGTGAAGTTATCAGAACGAGCGTTCTACCTCGAAATCATCCGTTCTACATTTGATCCTGCCCAGTTGGAGCTTCCTTCCATTGTCACTTAAACACTCCTCTGGCCAAAATCTTTAAATAGAGGTTTGATGCAGCAACATCTCCTCTTTTGAAGCTGCATAGTGTTTCTGCAGCCTTGCCACACAATCAGACATGAGCCACTGGGGTATGGAGCAATACGGAATCCTTCACGTCTCCAGTTCGACATTGAATTCTAGCCATGAAGTCTGTCGTTCTCAAGACAGACACCATGTAACCAGTCAGACCCTTGTTGGTGCATTAAGCCATTCGCTCTTCAGAGTGGAGGAGGTATACTCTGACGGCATACAGCCTCAGCTGCTCCACCAGCCTCTGAGCTTCTTTTTCGTAGGCTTGTTTCAGCTTTGGGTTGTTCTTCCACACCTGGGGGATGGTGGATGTGCTTACCCTCTGCTGGATTGTGGTTCAGCCTGCCATGTACTGAAGGTTTTTGAGCTGAGCATATGAGGTGAGGTAAGTTTGCTAATCTATAGGTCTATGCTGGCTGTGGTCTAGGGAGCACCTCTCTGGGGAGCACCTCTCCAGCCCAGATTTCTTTCTGTGGGCTTCTCATGCCACACGAGAAGCCAGATTGATGCTGTACTCTGTACTCAGAAATACTGTTGGGTTTATCATCCATCCACTCCAGAAGTGTTTCTGAGGCCCTACTATGTGCAACCACTGCACTGGATATGGCTACCCTCCATGAGCAAGACAGATACGTTCTTGCTTCAGAGATTTAGTAGGGCGGGGTATCAAGAAAGAGGTCATCTTGTCATGAAGAATCCATGGTGGAAAGCTATAGCAGTTTCAGGACTCGCAGTGATGGCTTGTGGGTAAGCATATGGACCCAGTGACCTTTGCCTGGTAAAATGAAACTGAAGGTCTCTTGGTGGGGCATACAGAGAGTTATGGTCAGAGACGTGGGTGTGGGTGATCCCTACCAGGATTGTATCTAGGACATGGAGACTTCACATTGCAAGCTGGATGGAGGATGTAAATTAGTATATCTGGTGAGGCCTCTGTGATCAGAAGCAGTGTCTGGGTTCTCTTCACACTGTTTATGGAGGTCCATCAGGAAAAACCTGGTGCCCGGCAAGTCCTACTAACCCAATGCACCCTAGGTGATATTAAGTGTTAAATTCTCATATTCTTCTAGAGACTGAACTTTTCCACACAGTAGGACAGTAACACAGCTGAGACTTCAGGATCTGTCCCGTCCAACATCAATGTCCATTTTACACCCCCTGCCCCTGACTTTGAAAGTTCATGTTGTATCTTACCTGGTGAGCCTTGTCACCATCCAAACCCATCTCAGTCATTCAGCGTTCAGTTCGCTTGTCCTTTGAGCATGCCAGTTTGCTTCCACCCCAGGGCCTTTGCACTTGCTGTTACCTGGGATGCCTGGACCTAAAGGCCTCGGGGCTCCTTCTTCCAGTGTTATTGCTGGAATGTCAGCTCCCAGCTCAGCCCACTGTACTGTCTAAAGTGCACACTCCTATATCATCACTCTGAGCCCTGGACACCTTCATCTTTAGGCACTGAATTCTTCATGATTCAATCTCTGCCTCCCCCCCACCCCCCGTTGACTGCTTGCCCTGCTTGCTCTCTGAAATAAAAACTTCTATCTTGCTCACTGCTAGCATCCATATCCAGTGCACCATCTGCACACAGTAGGACCTCAGAAATCCTCCTAGAGTGGATGGATGACCAGTCTGAGATCACTTCTGAGCACTGGGATATTCAGCCTTCCTGTTATCAATAAATCTCAAGTGTGACCCTGAACCTCTTTTTGTTGTTGTTGTTTGTTTGTTTTTTGTTTTTGTTTTTTTTTGTTTTGTTTTTGTTTTTTTTTAATAGGGTCTCAGAATCTATTTTTGGTGACGGGGCTCAAATTCCAACTCATGCCTTCAGGAAGCTGAGGCCCCCATTACCAAATCTTTCAACCCTTTAGACTTGATCCTAGCTTGGTGAGAAACAGATGCCAATTGCCCAGAGATCCCACCCAGCTGATAAGATGCTGCCATCAAAGCTCCAGTGAGAGGGTTGTAGACCACACAGATGTGGCAAAGAGGGCGGGGCAGGAGGAGCACGCAGAGCAGCGTCTGTAGATACAGGCAGAAGACAGGCCAGACCTCCAAGGCAGGTGCAGAGGCCAAGCACGAAGCCGGGCACATGGTTGATACTTTCAGTATCACTCCAGGGTGGTGGTCACCATAGTGACAGGGGAACTATTGGATCTGACACATAGATGAGGTCACAGTGAGATTTCGGGGGGCGGGGCACATGGGAGGTTGCAGCATGTCACCAGATAAGAAAGCTAAGCAGGAAGGAAGGACGGGAACAGGAAATTGCCAGTAGACACGTAAGGTGTATAAGGAACAGTACACTCTGCCCATCTCTTTCCTCCTGCTTGCTTTCAGCCCTGCTCCCTTCAGCAAGCACGTGATCCCATTGAGTTAACTTACGATCACACTAGCCTTCTAGCTCTGGGGGTCGGAACAGTAAACATCCTACTATTTAGAAAGCAAACCACGAATGAAGTATACAATCTACCCCTTCCTGTATCACAGACATTGCTGTGGTCCTGGATGATAAAAATCAGGTAGTCTCTTCCCGGGTCTCCGAGAAGCTCGCGGTATAGCAGGCGGCTTGGATGCAGCCATAGAAACCTTCGGAAATGCATCATGGGACATGTGTCTTCCGGAGGGCGATGTAGCCGTGCACCCTGAATGTAAGCAGGGAATGAACCCAGCTTCGGGGTCGGGGAGGGGGAACCCTGGAAGGTTTTCTGGGGCAGGTGAGTTAAACTAAAGCTGATTCGTGACATGAGGGTCTTTCTTGAGTAAAAACCATGGAGGGTGTTTGGGAAAAAAGGATGCACGCACAAAAAACCGGGACCTGATTAACAGGATGGACCTCATTCTGTCAGCTGGCACCGGAGGCAGAAGACAAAAGGGTCATGGGAGTCGGGTCCCTCTGGGATGCTCTGGGCACACCATCCTGCATTTGTTGCCAGAAATGGGGTAGGCCCGGCAAGGTGTAGGCAGTGAAAGGGTTATGGCGGCCGGTCTCCAGGCCCTGTCAGAGCTGGCTACTCAGATTGTGAGGCTCTGAACAGCTGGGTGCCAGGTGGCCCACGACTGCAGGCCCCCGCGTTCCTGGGTAAATTCAGAACAGCTGAGCCTCCCTGGACCTCTCCTGGAGGCACATTGTCCACACAGGCTTCCCTTTGGCAGCAAAATCGACTTTCATTCTTGAGAGCTATGGGGATTTGGGGCAGTTCACAAAGCCTGCCCCTTCTTCTCCCTCTATTCATTAATTATTGTCGTTGGGAACTTCTATTTATCAGGCACCAAGCACAGGTTTTGGGGAGAGATAGACCTGTGTGCCATGTCCCCGATCTGATACGGTTCGGCTCTAAGAAGAACTAGCAGCCCACGGACCTTAGTTAATTAGGGATTCAGAGCCTGCCATCCAGAGATGGTTGATAAACAGCTCTAAGGGTTATTATCTCCTCCACCAACTGAGCAGTTGGCCGCCTCCCTGCCAAGCCACCAGCCCCTGGGAGAGGAGCGGTTCCCTTGCAGTGTTAACAGAAACCGATCTTCCCCAGCTAGGCTCTGCCGGGCAATGGCAGACAGAGATAGAATGTAGACTGCTTTCCCATCCCCGTCTCCTGTCCTTCCTCCTACGACCTCCTTTCTCTCACATGTCAAATGGGGCCAAGACCAGGTTCTCAGCACACTGTGAGATATGTGGTCACAAGGTCCAGGAGAATGCTAGAAACTTCCGAAGAGCCTAGCTTCACAAACAAGGGAGGATGATGGGACTGGGAAGATTCCCAGCCGCTTTTCTCTCTCCTTGAGATCATTGTGCCCAAGAAGAAGCACATAGGGAAAATGACAGTTGTAGGGCCTCTTGGAGACTCCTGGTGGAGGGGTAAACCAGCAGGACTCAGCTAATTGAGGGAATTCAAAATCCAATCCAATTTGGATTAAAACCATTTGGTTGCAATTCAGAACACAGGAGAAACAAGTCTGCTCATGACTTTCCCAGCCTCTTGGTCCAACAGACACCAGGACAAAGAGGACAAAGGAAACTGAGGAGGAGGAGGAGGAGGAGGAGGAGGAGGAGGAGGAGGAGGAGGAGGAAGGTAATGGATGTTTTGGGGATCTTGGAGATCTACGAATGCAGAATTGAAGAAAACAGAATCGAAATTTACAACATTCCTGTTGACAAACAATGCTAGGTTTTCGGCTCTCTGCTTTCTCTAAAAACATCTCCCAAACTGGATGCAGACTGGCTCCAAGGGGAGTCCACAGACTGGCAGTGCCATTTCATTTTTAAGGGTGCTGTGGAGGGATGGGGGGTCTGTTTAATTTTGTTTTCTATAGTGTATGGCTGACTGGTCAGTGTCTCTGTCATCACAGACAGCATTGAGACTCGTAGCCCTCTTTCTGTGTCCCTGGCCAAGACCCTCAACAGAGGTGAGACTGGAATTTGAAAGCCAAGTGGCCACCTACAAGACAGGACACCCCACCTTCTAGAGCTTTCTAGGCTGTGGAGCCGGGGACCTACCAGGCCTTTCCCTCATTCTAGTTCCTGTTAACATCCCAACCCTCAGTATGTGTCTTCAGACTGAATAAACACAGGGCTAAACATGCCCAGGGCATTTTTTGCCGAATTATAGAACACAGGATAAACGTTCCACACGTCTTTGGCTGACCTAACCTTCCTATATGCTCCAGTGAGACAGCAAGGGTGGGACTGGTCATCTCTATTGGCTCAAGAGAGACTCTGGAGTGAAGAGATGGGTTAGGGCTCACCCAAGGACCAAATACTTGTAGTGGAGTAAGAGGGACCACAGCATGAGGCTGAGGGTGCCATCCTGAAAGCCCTTGTACTTGACCACTAACCCACTTCCTCTTTCCTTCCACTGACCATTGAGCTACTTTGCACTCAATGCAAAAGTCTCCCAAGACAATCACTGTTCTGTCTGGACCCAGCCCTCTCTACTTGGTTTCCTCCACACTGAAGATGCAAATGACAACCCCCCTTACACACACACACACACACACACACACACACACACACACACAATTTTGCAACAGGAGACAGACTTGATTCTCATTCACAACTTACCCAGCAACACTTGACACTCAGGCCAACGACAGGGCTTCCTTGCCAGCTGGCTCCACTCAGGAGGTTCCAGTGGGTGTTTCCAGGCAGATGTTGGCTCTTTGCCACATGGGTCCACCATGCTTGGGCCCCCGCTCATATGGTCCAGCTGTGTATAAGCTTTAAAACTAATCCAAAGGAATGTCCCTTTCACTCTGATTGGCTGCTGGTGAGATCATAGGAATTCAGGGAAAGTGACTCTGTTACGTATCCCAGTAGATATGTCTTTGATTAATAAACATTGGGCAATCAAATTAATTATATCCCTGTAAATTCAGATGGGTAAAATATTGGCAAAATATTTCAAAAGTGTGACATCCAGCCAGCTGAGATTTGGTTAGACCGATAGCCCCTTCAAGTATATCGATGAGGAGACAAGAAGCTAAGATGTAAGATTTTTGTCTAAAACGGTGTCCAAATGGGTTTCCTGGCCTAATATTCTCCCTTGTTTTTATACTCTACCAGCTGGGGAACTTTTAACAACATATAAGACAGATATTCCCTACAATAGGTATGTGAAATGTTACATCTGCGTATAGTATGTGTGTAGGTCTATATATGTGTATGCATCTCTGTTAACAGAAACCAAACTTGATCATTCAGCAAGAAAATCCCTAGCTCTATGATGAAGGAAGGTTCTTACTCTTTTTCCTAGAGCTCTGGGAGCTACCAGGGTGGCCTAAGCAACAGAGATTGATGGCTTGACTGGAGGCCAGGACTCTGAGCTGGGGTGTCAGCAAATCTCTGCTGAGAGCCGTGCTGAACAATCTGCTCTGTGCTTCTCCCTGGCTCCTACAGCATGCTGGTAATCGCTGACTTTCTTTGTCTTGAAGAAAAATCTCTTCAGTCTTCACCTGTGGGTCATGTGGCCTTCTGTATTCCTCTGTGTTTCCAAGCTCTCCCTGTGTGAGGGGCCAGGTCATGTTGGATTAGGACCCACTCTGCTGAATTCATCTGAAGTGACAACATTTGCCTTGACCATGTTCCCAGATAAGATCACATCTTAAGGTACCAGGTTTACGGTTTCAGGGCAGTACTTCCTTGAAAGAACAATTCAGCACATGAAATACCTTTACAAAATATTAAGCAATAATGACAGCCCTGGAGCTGGAGAGATGGCTCATCAATTAAGAGTGTTTGCTGCTCTTATAGAGGACCCAAATTCAATTCTGGCATCCATAATGGACAGCTCAGGGCCATTTATAGCTCCCAGTTTCAGGGGATCTGATGTCATCTTCCTGTTTCCATTGTTACCTCTGCTCATATGTGTGCAAACCTACACACACACACACACACACACACACACACACTTAATAAAAATAAGTGTTTAAAAAGTGCTCATTCTTTTAAAAGTAATTATTGTACTAATTACTGGGATATTTTCTAGAACTTTAACCTACACAAGTCAATTTCCCTTGCTGAATATGAATTACTTTGTCTTCAAAATAGATTTAACAAACCTGGCTCAATCTGTAGTTCTTCTATGTATAAAGAAAGATGGCATGAAGCAGTCCCCTGAATGACATGCGGGAGCTGGGTGTTCTAGAGTCGGAAGGGTGTCTACTAACTGCGTGTTCAAGGTGGGTAGGTCGTGCGGACTACATATCAAACTGTTATTTAGCTTATTAACTGAAGAATGTTGAACATGAATGAGCAGCTCTTGTCTCCATACGCAGAATTTAATTATTTGTAAGATAAAATGATTCACAATATTTCAAAGTGGAAGGCTGATGAAAGATCTCCCAGACGAATGGTAATCGAGGTATATTTTTAAGTTCTTTCATACAGTATATTTTGATCATATTTACCCTCCTAGATCCCCCCCTTCACTACCCACTCACCCTTGTAAATTCTCTTTCTCTTTTTTAACTCATCCAGTCAAATTTGTGTTTCTCTTGGAATTCCCCTGGGGCATAGTTAACCATTGAATAAAACTGATTGTTCTTCCCCTCAGCAGCTACCCAGTACCAACTGTTTCTCAGCTAAGGATGGGGCTCCACGCCCATCTCTCCTTTCCATGCTGGGATTTTTGTCTGACTTGGGCTAGTGCAGGCCTCGTGTGTGCTGTTGCCACCAATAACTGCTTTCTTTAGTAGATGGTGAATAACCCAGAGACCTACCACTGACCAAGGTGTAGAGAATAGGACACTATAGAATACTCAGCCTTAAATAAGACATCTGTATCACACCTACCACCGAGGCTCAGGAAGCACTGTGGAAGAGGTGGGAGAAAGACCATCAGATTCAGAAGGGGTAGAAGACTACAGGAAAGCACACAACCAGACACAGCAGGGCAGCTGCACATATGAACTCACATCAGTTGTGACGGTGTACAAAGAAGAGGTATCATTAAGGGCTGGCACTGTAGTTCAGGGGGAAACTAAGCATGCACAAAACCCTAGGATTTGTCCTCAGTTCTGAAAAACTAAAGAAGTTCAAATTCTTTTAACTGAAACTGTTAACTATGGTTATCAATAGTCATTGCCTATAATAAAAACATTTATCATAATGTTAATTATGAAAGTTCATGTGGCCAATAATACAACTTCCAAACATACGAAGAAGAATCTTTCCATTATAAAGAAAAACTTCCCCATGCACAGTTGGAAGAAAAGAGCTTAGTGGAGCTCCTTTGGGACCGATGTAATAATATATAAAGTGTCGGTAAATCAGCTTTGCTATATATCAGAAAATTATGTGTGAAACGTAGTTCAGACATGAAGAATTTGTTGCATAGCATAAAATTATTAAACTGTTTCACAATGTTAATCACCCAGTGGAAAGGTGAAATTTTACAAAACTTTGTAAAAACGGAACCTGATAAACTAATAAGAAAACCAAGAAAAGTACGTAAGCGCAAAAGGAGAACAATGCAATTATATTAAACGATATACAACAGGCTGAGTGAAAACAAAACTTTTGAAGCTAGTGAAAGAAAATGCCTCGAAGAAAACTTCAGAGGCTGGGAAATCAAACCCTCTGATCAAGCATGAACACTTCATCAAGCAAGAAGTTGCAAACAAAACTGGAAAATACCAAAAACTGACTGTAAACTAAACCACAAATATCCAAGCATTTGGGGTACAGCTGTAGAGAGAATCACTGCTACATGTTTATGGTATAAGAGATGGTATCTTAAATAAGAAACCTGGGGAAGGAAAGGAACAAACACGGATGACCCAAAACATTAAACAACAAACTATGAAAAGCAGAGTTCAATGATGTAGAGCCAGAAAAACAGCAGGAAAAATAACAGATGAAGAAAAAAAAATGAAGGTTCTTTGGGGACTGATAAAACTAATGACTTTCTAGACAAGACAACCACACTGAAGGGAGGAGAGGAGAGAGGGAGGAGAGACAGGACATTCTTTCCCCTCTAGAATATAAGCTGACATCTCCTAAAATTAATGACAGGATGATGCCAGAATATTAGAAGCAACATCAGGGCAATGAATAGGCAACTTAGGTGAAGGGCATAAAGCCGTTGAAAACAGAACATCAGCAAAAACAGAAGACCATCCGGGAAGTCCCCCTGTTTATCGTGTATATCAAATTTATTTAAACCCCACATCTCACACAAAATTCTCATCCCAGATACCCTTAGGTTTAAGTAGGAAGTATTTAAAGAGATCATCTGGCCAATTCCAGTGGAATCCTTCTAGAATATAGAGGTCTCAGTTTATGGAACTGAGTATGTTGTAGTAATCTTGTGACTGGAAACGCCACACTTACAGAACATCGAAGAGGGGCCTGGGGAAATGGCTCATCGAACAATGTGTCTTCTGAGCTAACATAGTGACCCAAATTCTAAACAAGTAAAAGCTGGATATAGACGTGTGAGTGTGTTTGTGTGTGTGTGTGTGCGCGCGCGCGCGCATGTGTGTGTGTCTGAGAGCACACATGTGTATGTGTGCACCTGAGTGTGTGGCACATGTGCACACCCAGGCCAGAGCTGGAGTTCTGGATCCCCCTCTATTGCTCTCTGCCTTTTTGCCTTTTGGTTTCTCATGGAACCAGAAGCTCTTGTTTTGACAAGGGTGACCAGCCAGTAGACTCTCAGACTCTACCTGTCTTCACCTCTCAATGCTGGACTTGCAGGCATGAGCGCTCATATGAATTTTTATATGGGTGCTGTGTGTGGATTTGGACTCAGGTCCCCGTCCTTCCAAAACAGTGCTAACACACTGAGCAGTCTTCCTATGCCCCTCAGTGCGGCATTCCTAAGGTCAGCAGTACGTTGAATAAACCTCAGTTTAAAGCACAGCAGAGTTTTCTTAATAGATAAGCTGTTTCTAAAATGTATATAGGAGTGTGGAGTATTTTCATTTTAAATTTGGCAGCGATGTCGCGCCTGAGTTGAAACTCGGCAGGAAGACACTGTAACCAAGCTGCTATTGTGCGTAGACAGACGAGTAGAGAGGAAGAAGCGAGAGAACGTCGAGAATGCCTTCACAAAGGTGTTCCACTGAATTTCAACAAAGCTAATAAGGAAAGTTTTTAAAAATTGGCTTTTCGACATCAGGATTTGTACAACTGGCTGTCCAGACTGGAAGCAAGGGAACCTTTTCCTCAGAGGATGTCAGCAGCAGACTTGGAATAAACGACCTGCCTAATTACTAGAGCAGTGACGACTGTTGTCCACTGGCTCAAGACAAAGAAGTCAGCCACTACCTCAAAGTAGCAAACCCACAGCACCCACATTTCTAAGAAGATACAGAACACATGCCAGAAGAGAAACAGCAATGAGCCTGTATAAGAGTTAAAGACTCGAGCTCTTTGCACGAAAGTTTTGAAGAAATAAGGGAGGAGGCCAGGAAGAGCAGGTCAGATGGAGAGCTATTGCTCAGAGTATTGAGGGACTCAGGACCAGGAGAAAACCAACCTCAGCAAGAATACACTTGTAAATGCAGGACAGAGGTTGACATTACATTGAAGGCAATTCGCCTTGGCTATGTAAATGCATGGCCTAGCTTTCAAATCTTTGCCTTTGGGTGGGTGGGGGGGACATAAGCTGATAGTATAATGTAAAACAGCAGTTCACACTCCGTAGTGTGCATTAAAATGCACCAAAATACCCAGTGTGAAAAAGTCCAGAAGCCCAAGCAAGCGTCAGTTGGATGCCAGAATGGCCATCTTTGTCATTCCTCTGCCACCAATCCTATTCACGGGGAGTTCCCATGGGAGGAAATGGGACAGCAGGGCCATGTGATTCAAAAGGGCTCAAAACATCTGTCTCACATATTGATTATTTAACTGGAAACAGCAGATCCAGAGAGATACCGTTTGCCCTCCTGCTGTTTCTCAAAAGCTGATCGCATTCCCCCCACCGTGAAGGATCCACTTGACCCCCAAGAAGCTGTGCTTGAGATAATTCAATGTAGATTTTAGTAAGAACAGTTTGGACTTTGGGGGATCCATACCTGGTTTCTTGGAGTCTTCATCTTCCAGTGTTTCTCATTCAGCCCTGTATAGAGTGGCTCTCGTTGCCTTTCTGGATCTACTTCTTGGGGGATATTCCTGTGCTGTGGAAACCTGGTTAACTAAATTCAGATGGTTCTCTCTTTATAATCTGTCTGATGGTATCTCATTTTCAGAGCTGTCCGGGACCCTGAGGGATGGAACTGGGGTTTTGTTTCTCTCTGAACTGGTACATGAGTAACTTTATTCATACTTGGAAAAAAGAATCTTGAATACTCCAAATCTCCATCCATCTGTGAACCAGTCATACAAGTTGTGGTACATCCGTGCAATGGAATGCGAGTCAACAGTGAAAATAATTGTTCTTTCAGCAGACGCAACAACATTGGTGAATCTTGGAAGCATCAGGAGAAACAAGGACATTTAAACCCTATATACCATTGGCCCTACTTTATGAAAGAAGTTAAAATTGTAAGGACATGAAGATAGGTTGCTAAGGGTTGGGGGTGGGAGAGACTGTATACACTACAAATAAGCACCAAACATCTTCCAAGTATGATGGGAAACACTGAACGAAAATTGTGACTTTAATCCTCTTTAAAAAACATACCTATTGATACACTCAATGTGGTAAGTTTTCTCTCCTGTAAATTCTAGTTCAGTACAGCTGATTGAAGAAGCCTATGAACAAAGTTGGGGGAAAAGCCAGTTGTCTAGGAGACTGGAATTGAAACAATTTACCTAGCCAGGATCGGAAGGTGTGTTCTTTCTCTGCAGAGGACTAAGAAAAAGAAGACTAAACAGACCAGGGTGCAAAGCTTGTAAGAAGCAGGAGAAAAGAAGGCAGGAGCTGGACTGGTTCTGTTTCAGGGGAAATGCAGAGTCACGCCCCTCAGAGTCATAAGAGATTGGTGACACTGAAGACTTAAACCCATGCTGGTCACACACATGCCAGTCAAAGGCTCTCATAGGAGGTAGTGAAGGCCCACATCTTTTTATACTTTTGGAACAGGATCTCACTGAGCTGCCCAGGCTGTCTTTGAGCTCACCAGCTATCCTTGTTAGCTTTGAACTTACAATTCTTTTTCACCAGCCTCCAGAGAAGCTGGGACTCCAGACTTGATTTTCAAAAATGTCCTCCTGCAATTCTTTCTTTCTCCTTTAAAATTCAATAAAACTTTCCACTAAGTTTGGAGGCAAACGTCTGCCAATACCTCTGTAAACACCAGCATGTCCAGTGAAATCTTCATCCTGGTCCTGGTCCTGATTTAGAGAGAAAAATCACTGGCACAGCCAGGCCCAAGGTCTTTCTTCCAGAATACTTTTTCACTTAATGATGCTGATGTGGCCCGCGCTAAGTGACCTCTAGATCATTAAGCTGACTTTGCAGCTTAACTGAACAAACATTTAAGAAGTGTTTTTCACATGACTGTCTTAGGTGATGTGAGACCAAAGATGAAGGAAGCTTGTTCTATGCTTACAGCCTCACAGATTATATAGATACACATATATGTATAAACTATATATATTATGTATGTATTCTATAAGTATATAGGTATATATTATATATGTATATTATATATGTATGCATTATATAAGTGTATAGATATATATTGTTTGTGCATGTATATATTTATATGTATATGTATACACACACAAATATATACATATAATATATATATTATATACATATATTATAATACATATATTATAATTATATCATATGTATATATTTGTGTGTATGTGTGTTTGTGTGTTTATATGACAAGTTTAGTTGTATTTTGAAAGGCTTTGTATGAGATGGAATACAAGAAACTACAAGAAACACATGGAATTATGGGAAATTCACCTTATGTAAAAAGTCAGAAACGCTCTTAGGGACAAGGTGATGCCTGAGTTAAATGACAGTGGATGGATTGTTATTATCTACGATGTAATAAGAACAGTGGACATCTCAGAGAGAGAGAACAACGTAAACTTGCACGTGAAATGACACAGAGCATACTGAAACTGACAAGCATAACGTTTAGGGCAAAAGGCAGAGTCGGGGGGCTTTGGGGTTGGCCTGGAGCCAACATTCTAAAGGACTGTGGCTGTTGAAGTCTTTCCTCAGGAAGAGACTGGATGTGTAATCGCTGTGCCGAGGAGGACATCACTGGGACCTGTGGGCCTCACTGGCCTATCAGCCAAGTTGACTGGGTAAGTGTAGGTTAATGATAGACCCTGTCTTACAAAGCAAGGTGCAGGACACCAGAAGAACAATGCTTGAGTTGTCTTCCAGCTTCTACAGACACAAGCACTCATCTAGGGACAGACAGAAAGACAGACACACACACATACACAGTCAGACAGACACACACACACACACACACACACACACACACACACACACGGTAATTCATGGTAAATTTCCAAACTAAGGGAAGCAAACAGAAACACACCAAGTGAGAGCGGACATATTGTGGATGCATGTGTAGACAGGCGTCAGGAACCACGAGTCATTCCTAACACATACACACCTTTCAGATCCCTAGCAGGTCAGCTGCTGAAGGAAGAGTGTTTAGTTCCACTCATTGTTTCAAGGTTCTGGTCCATGGGAAACCGGTTGGGCTGCTTTGGGACCTCATAGCAGGTGCTAGTGGTGGTGGTGGTAGTCAACTGATGTCATAGAAACTAAGAAACTGTGAGATGCACATCTCACAGTCCCCAACAGGACATGACACTGACACTAAATATGACCTGCAGGTCCACCACCTAAGGGTGCATTGCTTAAGGGTCTACCTTCCTTCCTCCCAGAGCACTTTAGTGAGGGCTAAGCCATTAGCACACATGGCTTTGGGGACACTCCAGGTCCAAACTGCACTGTATAGCACATACAAGCATAGCAAATGCATAGATCGTATATGTACCTATCCATGGAGTGATTTGCTTGTTTATTTTTGTGTCATGCTTAACTTTTTCCATAGATGAGCAAATAAGCCTAGTGACTGCACAATTTCCAGAGATAAAATGATTTTATGCTTGTTTACAATTTGGGCTAGGAATCTCCCACCCTTCCTGTCTCTGTCTCTTCCGGTCTGTTTCTGTCTGTCTGCCTGCCTGTCTGTCTGTCTCTTTCTCTCTACCTCTCTTACTCTGTATATCTGTGTGCATGCACACATGACATTGCAAGGAATAGCCATACATACGTAACTCTTGTATCTCAGATTTTCTCCCGTTACTAAAAGGTGATTTTGAGTGTCTAAAAGGGGCTCACAGGAATGAAGTCATAGCTATTTAAAACTCAGATCCTTGGTGCGAACACTGTTTCTTCTCTTCACCTCAAGGGAAGAGCTGACGAGCAGCCTTTAAATGTTTGCTTTCAGCTAATTTCCTCCTAACCTGTCAGCAGGTTAGTAGCTAGCAGAACGCCTGGTAGTGATTTCAGAATCTGTGAATAGGTACATCCTTAACTCTAACCAAGCGTTTGTTCAAATGTCCATAAACACAGCCCGAGTACCAAGACTCTTGGTGAGAAATGTTTATATTGGCCTGGGATTAAAGAAGCTTTATGGAGCCAGCATAGCACACACCCTAGAGAAACTGACTGCTTTCCTCTTGAGGATGCTGGTGGTAGGAAGTTGTAAGTTGCACAGATGTCAATGTTTGATTCGGATAAAGACTAGAACAGTCAGGTCTATGATCATTTCATGAACTTCTCTTGAAAACTTACAGGCAGGAGTTTCCAGATGAAGAATAACTGAGTCATATGACATGTTCAAGAATGAGCAGATGGCTGTGTGTCACTGTGGCTGCTTGCAATGTATTTGATGATATTAGACAGGAAATATCACCCCTGGAATCAGGATGAGTTTGCCTTGTGGATAGAGCCATTCAGAAAGGGATTTATACTCTGAAAGGGCTTTTCAATGCCTCTTCCAACCCTATAGGGACTTGAAGGTGTTGGCAAAAGAGAGGATCACTAGAGGAACACACTCTGGTTAAAAAAAAAAAAGCCACTTCAGAAGCTGAATCAAACATATTTATCAATCATACAGGAGGAAGTGAAGGAGGGAAGGTTTGCTCTAGCTTTGAATGTGTGCTGATCTAGAGACCAAAAACTCAGATCAGGATATGGAAGGAGAAAGAGACCCAGATCCCAGAGCAGTTTGGGGCAAAAATGGAGGGGGCTGAGGAGGGGGGCTTGCAGAGAGCCTATTTGTAGTCGAACTGAGCCCAGTAAAGAAGTGACAAGAAGAGACATGATTAGATGAAGTTTCTGGGCAGTCATCTAGGAAAACGAACAGAGAAAATACCTAGGAAGGTCACATAGGACACCATAGCAATTCTGTTTATTATTTTGTCATTTTATTTTAATGTTTTTGAGGAAGAAAGGGATTTATTTCATCTTGTAATTTCAGGCTATTGTCCGTAATTGTGGAGAAGTCAGGGCGACAGGAAGTTAAGAGCTAGTCTTATCCACAATCCAGAGCAGAGAGAAATTAATGCATTCATACCCACTTGGCTTTCTTATGCTTAGCTCATGATCCCTGCCTAGGGAGTGGATCCTCCCACAGTGGGCTGGGTCTTCACACTGTAATTCACTTAGTTTAGACAATCCCCCCCCAATAGAAATATCCACAAGCCAACCTAACATAGACAACCCCTTGTCAAAACCATCTTCCCACATGATAGTAGGTTGTCAAATTGATAATCAAAACTAGCCATCACACTCCATTCCTTGTCAACTCAACACTCAAACACGTTGCTTTCAGGCCCTAACTCTCCACTCCTTTCCCTAAACTCTCTTTGTCAGTAATGTAAACTACTGTGGAACTTTATTCTATGCTTGATCCAGTAGTACGGGAAACAACAGAGTCAACATTGAGGCTGAATATTTCCTATAGTTTTATTTAACATAACCTGTGCCCGATGCCGTAAGTCCACCGTCTCTCATCAAACATGCTCCAAACCAAAAAGTTCTGCAAACTTCATTTCCAAGAGAGTTTGTGGCAGACTCACTTGAGACAGTCCTCAGATGATATGGGGCTATTTACAGCTGTTTTCCTGATCTCTTGGTATGGAGACTTGTGCCTTCTACAATGGAAATGTCTTGTGTGTTTAGTTAAAAGAATTCTACTGCAGATACTGTTGCGCACGCGCCCACCTCACCAGCAAGGAAGACACGGCAACAACAGGATTCTTCTGCAGCTCTTTATTTCAGTTATAGCTCTTGCAAAGGACCCTGAGCGGGTAAGGAGCGTGGCTTATATACTCTAACAGGCAGCGTGTAAGTATGTGATTGGAGCACAAGGCAATGCTTCATTAGCATAGGAAAAGTGGCGTGGCCCAGGCTGACAGCACATGCACAACAGGCTTGTTTACTCAAACGGCCTGACCAGCCAGCGCCATCTTGTAATGGCGAATCACAAAGGCCTCCTACAGATACTGCTGTGGCTGTGACAACAGATCCAGAGCATAGATCCCCTTACTACTCAAAATATGCTCAAGCCGGTGACTAGTCAAAGTGCTGAAAGCAAGTGATGAAGGCGTGCTTGGTCCTAAGTATCACAGCTACTTCACTCTCCCATCATGGAGAAGGGGTTTGAAAGAATATAAAAATGTAAGAGGAGGATAAGGAGACACGCAGCAAACATGACATACCCACCGCATGTGTGAACTCGCTGCAGAGGAGTTTATCTACACATGACACCGGAAAGATGGTCCCTCAGTATTTCATCATAGATGCGGGAGGGTTCCAAGGCCACACTCTTCCCTCGGGGGTCATTGGTAATTAACAGGTAGTTGGGGAGGCACCTGTGCTTTTCTCCAGTGGTGTAGGCACCAGTAGGTTGTCCTCCCTCCAATAAATGACATCCCATCCGTGCGCGGCAGAAATGCTAAATAAACTCAGAGGGAACCACAGGGAAGAGAGAAGAAATGAGAGCAGAAGGGAGAAGGGGGTCAGCATAGAAGAAGCAGGATGAGAGAGAAAGAGAGTCATTTTATAAATGTATGGAACTCTCAAGCAATGCGAAGTAAAACCAATACCCCAAGGTATGAAGCCACCCTCTCCAAAGGCAAAGATCTGTCTGCTATTAGTATAGCAGGCAGAATTAATATCCACACATCCTGTGAGCATGCCTCTATACCCTATCAAATCCTAACAGGCACTGAACAATCAAAGTCACTAGAGAAATCATTCACATCTCTTATACTCTATTTTCCCAATAGCCTCTCTCCTTCGCCCTTAAATCTCAGACTTACGTTTCAGTGTCTAGTGTTTCTTTGCATGTTTTTACAACAAACAGTATATGGTCATTTTAATAGCCACAGACATTTAAAATTAGCCACCTATGCCACCTTGCCATGCACCATACATGTGAATGTATTTCATTTATGCACTGCTGTGGTTGCAGACATATGCTTTTACATGCGGTGTTTCTACGTGTTGCAAATAGAGTCTGTGATGTATTTCACTTCTCACTAGCAGATATGGATGTCAAGATTATCATGGGCTTGAGGTCGTCTCTTCCTCTCGCTTCACCTTCACGGAGTATCTGCAACTAGTTTGCCATTCTCTTATTATAAATGTGTTTTCTTGTAACTGAGGGATGGAAGGACTCCACGCCATCCCTGCGTTGTCTCCTCATCAGGTTCCTGATTTGCAGCTCTCTTTCCAATCAGTAGCGTGGCTTCTGGTGTTCTTACCTGGAGTCTTTCAAAGTTCACAGGTTTTTAGCTTTGACAAAGTCCTTCCTATTAAATACGCCTTTTGGGATCGATGATCATTCTGTTAACTATTTTAGAAGTTTATGGCTTAATCTATGATTTCAGCCATTGCTATGTATATGTTCTCTGAAGTTTAATGTTTGTGTCTACCATCATGGAAAGCTAAATATTTCTGTGGTGTGAGGTAAATTTCAAGGATCATTTCTATGCTGTTAATACTCTGGGTGATCCTTTTGTGGAAAGAAGAAACAGCCGTGTTGTCTTCAGTAAATAGCCTTTTACATTGCTGTATAGCAGCTTCTCTAGAGATGAATGGAATGCGCCGGGAGACGAGAAACTCACGAAATAAGCTTCTCATCTCCGAGGAAAGCAGAAGCAATGTTTATAGTAAACCACGGCTGGGGAGGAGACTCAGACTGCTCAGTTTCTGAGGGGAGACTCTCAGACCCATAGAGCAGCCGGTGAGGTGAGCAGTGGGCTCCAGGGATGAAGCTCTCCTGAACGCTTATCCACGGCGAGCTCTCCGTTTCTGTAGGTAACGCTCCACCCATGCTTATGTAAGGAAGTAACTCCATAAACACATCGGATTTTTCCATGCTGAATTTGGGTTAATTCTTACAGTCCGTGGTGGCTTCCCATCTGGAGTGAATAGACATGTATGTGTCATAGTCGAAGGTGTCAGCACAAGTATCTTAGACAAAAGTTAGCCATACAGGTATGGCTCTGTTGGGGGAGGGGCTCTAATTGTACTTGATTTGTTTAGTTTAGTCATTTATTTCTTATGTCATGTCAACACCACACTAATGTGTTATGCAATGTTTATGGGGTTTGGGAAATTGGGAAGTGTGAACCAAGAAATTCACTCACAATACACAACTGAATTATTAGGGCTATTTTAGACACCCTACTTTTTCAGATACAGTTTAGAATTGGCTTGTACTCCTTGAGACCCTTTTCGTTTTTCCTTTGATTTACCCCTGGTGAGTGGAAATGCACCAGTTGGCTTGAATATTGACTGAATATTCACATCGCTGAAGTGTCTTATTAGTCTGGATGACTGGTTGCTTTCTAGGTCCTTTGGCTTTCTCTGGGTTCACAATTGTGTTATCTGCAATTGTGTTATCTGCTTTACTTCAGTCTTTCCCAGTCATCCTTCCGTCCTTTCTTTCTTCCCCTTCTACACATTGCATTCTCTTTCCTTCCTTCCCTCCTTTCCTTCCCTGTTCTTCCCTCCTGTTCTCTTTCTGTCTCCTTTCTTCCTCTATCTCCTCTTCTTTACCTCACTCCCATCCTTCTATCCCCTCCTGTTTTTCAAATGCTTCACTGCGTTGTCTGGTCCCTCAGGCAGTGATGAGCAGAAGCAGTGTTCCTGTCTCACTGCTATCGGAGATACTACTGGAGTTGTGAATGTTGCTAGCTGTAGGATCATGTAGATGGTCTCAGTCATGTTGAAGATATTTTCTCCAGTTCCTAGATTGTTGGAAGTTTTTATTTACATGTTGTGGATTTTGTCAAAGACAATTTTGTGTCTATTGGAAATCTCATAAGATCTTTATTCAGATTGATACTCTTTTATCAGGCAAATGATAGTGATTACAATTTGTTTGTTTGTTTGTTTACATCCCACTCTGTAAGATTCCCTATGCCATAGTGTATTATTGATTTTATTCATCTGTGGATCCAAATAATGAAAACGAGTTCTGCAGCTGGCTTCAAGAATAAATGGTGGTCTACAGCTTCTTTTCTGCTAATATCTCCACTAACTTATTTATAGATTAGTGATCTGTGATCTGTAGAATGGGTTGTGAGGATTTCCTTCTCCACATATGTTTGAATATGCACACATTTCCCAATGCAGCCCATATAGCTTTGCTTTGTGAAAAAGTAATTTTTAACAGTTTGATATGATTTAACTTTTCCAGTTCTTATTGGAATAATTCATTTCTTTATTTTCTCTCTGTGTGTTTCTCTCCGTCTGTCTGTCTGTCTGTCTGTCTGTCTGTCTGTCTGTCTGTCTCTCTCTCTCTCTCTCTCTGTGCACTCACATGCTCACAGATATGGATGTGAATGCACATGGAGTCAGAGGTCCACCTTGAACACCTTTCTTCAGGTGTCATGTATCTTGTGTTCTGAGCCCAGGCCTCTCAGTTGGCCTGGAGCTCACAGAGAAAGTCAGACTTGCTTCAGAGTCATAGTGATCCGCCTGCCTCCCTCTGCCTCCCTCCGGAATAGCATGCACATACCATGACAGGTAACGGTTTTACAATGAGTGCTAGAGGTAGAACTCAGGACCTTGTGCTTGCATGGTAGCATTTTACTGATGGAGCCATTTTCTCTAGGAAATGCTTATTTCTGTCAAGGAAATGTGTCCATTTCCAATGGTTCCTGGCTTTACCAGCATGACATTGTCCATGATTTTGTTCTAATGTTCCTCCATAGGACTCTTTGTGATACCCTGCTTCACTCATGGCCCTGGATTCTGTTTTCTCCATCAGTCTGCCTAATGAAGGCCATCTACAACATAGTCAAGAATTGTATGTTTGTGTTAAAAAAAGAACCTCACACCTGCCATGTTTTAAATATGTTGACAATTTTATGTTAGCTACATACAGACTGTGTCCACAGGTTGGACATGCTTGATTCAATGGCCTTACTTATGTTATTGATTGTTTTTTTTTTTTCAAAATTAAACATTAGTTTTAAGTTTGTACTTCATTGAGTTTTTTGATCTTATCATTATTTCTGTCTGGTCTTTAATTCTCACGTTCCTTCTGAGGTTTGGGAGTCTTTATAATGTTAGTGGGTGGAGAGGTGACTCAGGGGTTGAGAATCCTTGCTACCCCTGTGGAGGATGAGGGATTGGTTTCCAGCAGCCATGTCAGATGGCTCATAACTGCTTGTATATCCACCTCAGAGGATCCAGTGCCTTTATCTGGACTTGTGGGCATCTGAACTCGTGTCCAAACCCCTACACAACCACACACATATACACATAATTCACTAGTTTCTAAATTCCAACCTTAAAAAATTGTATGTATTTGAATTTTCATAGTTCATTTATAACGAATATTACTCCACCTCAAGTAAAAGATGTAAATACTTTTTATATGTACTGCTTATAAAACCACAGACACATTTCCTAATCGTGTGCTGTGGCATCAGCCCACAAATAGGAAGGAGTTCCATTACCAATAACAAACCTTTACCTGTTTTTCACACACACAAAAAATTGCATATGGAAAATATCTATGTTTACCTGTGTAGCTATGGCTTTTTCATTGGTGATATTTTCCCAAAATACACCATAAATCCATTTCTACTTGATGAATGTTGAATGTTCTGAATTTTCTTTAGGTTAAAAAAAAAGTTTAATTAAACATTATTTATTTATTTTATTTATTTTGCATGCAGCCAGGTTTCTCTTGAATATATGCCCAGGACGGAAGGTAACGATGCATGCAACTTTTCCCACACAGTGCTGTATTCTCAAATCTTATTCCATCGACTTCACGTCCCACCAACAGGCTATTCCAGAGAGATCTACACTGCGTGCAGATGTCTTCAGATGGCTGCGGATTTTAAAAAACCTCAGGAGTGAGAAATGACATCACATCACGTTTCTATCTCAATATTTCAGATTTCTGATAGGCTGCACATATTGTCTCTCTATCTGTACATCATTATAAAACACCCTCCAATACTATTTCCCCCTGACTTTCTTTTTCCTTTCCTCTTTGTTCTGTAAATTTGAATAACTATATTATATATTCTAAATGCTTTGGCTATGTTAGCTGTAGGCTTGGGAAAGATTTTTTTTCTCAAATCCACCCTAGATTTTTTTAGTTAAAGCATCTTTTATTGTGGAGAAATGTTTTTTTTTAAATTATCTATTTATTTGTGTGTGTGTGTGTGTGTGTGTGTGTGTGTACATCACATATACACTTGGTGATTGTGGAGGTCAGAAAGGGTTCCAATGCCCTGGAATCGTAGTCACAGATGGTCATGAGATACCTTGTGAGTGCTGGAAATCAAGTCCAGGATCCCTGAAAAAACAGTCAGTGCTTTGAGTGCCTAAGTCAGTTTCTCAACCTGTGGGTCGAAACCCCTGGGAGGTCAAAGCATCCTTTTACAGAAGACAATCAGCAAAACAAACAAACAAACAAACAAACAAAAAAACCAAAACAACCAAAACCATCCAAACAAACAAAAATCCCAGGTGTTTACATTACAGTTCATGACAGTAGCAACATGACATTCAAGAAGCAGCAATCACAGTAAGATCATAGTTGGGGGTCACCACAACATGAGGAACTGTATGAAAGAATCAGGGCGCTAAGAGGGTTGAGTACCACTGGCCATGTCTCCAGCTCCCTCTCCCCACCCCGGAATGCTTAGTTTTAATGCAATCACAGTTCTCAGTCTATTCAATTAGAACTGATTTCTTGTTCTAGGAGTGTTTTTTAAAGAGATTTCTCATGAAGGAGATTCCCCACTAGCCTCTCACAAGTCCCCCTCATGTGTTCTCAGGAGTGTCTGGGTTTTTCTTTTTTAAGAGTTCACAGTGCACACGCACAGCATAGCATCCCTGAGGAACCTACATCCCTGATTCTCTCTCTCTCTCTTTTCCTCAGTGTGCCTCACCCCCTCCCCACCATATTCCCACCCAGCATCAGTCAGTGTGGTGCAGGCTTCTACACTGGCAGAGGTCAGGCTCAGAACACTAGCCCTATTTTCTGTGATTTCTAATTACCGGTAATTGTTTTATATATCATAACACCTAACAACACATTTAAACGACTTTGATATGCCCCCAAATGGTCCATATTTTTATGACAAGATAAATTCCCAGACACCCCAATAGCTGAGTTGTAAAGGAGTTGGGTAAAGTGAAAACTTCTAGTCCTTTGGAAAGTCAGTTATGTCAAATGACGATTTGCTGGGGCACACAGGTGAAAGGATGTCTTGCTAACACATGGAAGACTGTTTTCCTGAAGCAGACACAGGTGAAGGGATGTTTTGAAAAAGAGATTTGAGGAAGGACCTGTGGGAAAGGAGTATGTATGTGACCCCACAGACAGCAGGAGGAAAGCACTGAGCATTGGTTTGCTTTACTCTGCCTTGCTTTTTGTCACTAATGACACACATGTATTGGTTCGCCTTACATAGTGTTGTTAAGCTCAACTTATGATAAAACTGCCATTGAGAGAAACCCAAGAACTGCTCGTGAGGTTCCTGCAGTAGCTTGCCGCTTCTGTTGCCTCTCCTCAGGTGGGTTGTTGAGCCTTGCAGTTTCTTCAGGATTGAACTACACTTGCTAGATCACGTGAGCTGTCTCCCTGCCAAAAGGACTGGTCTCCAGTTCCTGAGTCGTATTTGGTGTCTGCTACCAAAGAAGATTGAGCTCACCCCAAAGAACTATTGCTGAACTGGTCTACTTCCCACATACCCCAATAACTTCTCTTCCAGTACCTCTGCTGGGTGGTAGGCTAGAGGAGAGATCAAATCCTTATTAAAGGTAGGTTTCAAAACATTTATGCCTATGATTGGGTTTATAAGAATTTTGGGGAAGATGCATTTACTCTAGTTTTCTAAGAACCTGTTCCATCCAGGTCATCCTTTAACTCAATCAATGGCGTTTTGGTTCTGTGCATAACTGAGTGATGCATCATTTACAAGACAATAATGACTGTACTCAAAGCAACTGTGCTGTGCAAGTAGACTCTTGACTGGACCTCTGGTGATGGGTTATTTTTGGCAAGCAAGAACTATGCTTTCTTGGACACTGTTTTATATTCAACAGTGCCTCTTCATTCGTTTAATAATTCTAGCATATTATTTACAGATTTTAAGTGACTATATAACTTTTTCAATGTCTAACAATATATCCTTCAAAACTATGTGTTTACTCTATAAGTACTTCTTTTTACCCTTTGTGATATGAAGCATATTTATCTATAATTAATTATAAACATACAGATATTAAAGTTGCATTCATATATATATATTTATGAATAGATATAGATATAGATATAGATAGATATAAAATCATCTCAGTGAGGCTTCACTTTCAAGCTGCTGTTTTTCCAGGCATACTACAGGAGGGATATTGCTATTGATTATTAAAATTTAATTGCGCTGGACTCAGAGAATTATGTTGACTCTCTGAAAAGCATTTCATTACCCTTTTGTAGCCTAATACATTAATGCTCCCTATAATTTGGAAGAGTGTATGTTTCCCTCGTTCCATAGATTTATTTATATTTTGATATTACACGCTACATACCTACATCCTCATTTCAACAGACCATATTTTCTTTTAATGACCGTGTTGTCATTGGGTGTTATTATTTTCCAATAGAGACCCATAAAATACCCTACTCCAACTCGGATTTAGTAATTTCTCTTTATAATTGTCATTGCATTTATTTTATAGACCTTTGCAATCGAGTGTGAGCATCACAATTCCCTAGTCTGTTTTTGGTTTTGAGTGAACTTGGTATAAACCGATTCCATTCACCCCCAACTAACATTTTTATGAACTTAGGTCTAGACCATAAACACAGTAAAGGCAGGTGCTTAAGTCATCCTTGGTTCTCCAGGGCAGTGTCTGGAGCCCAGGACATGATCCTTCATGGCTGTTATTGGATCAGTGAACAGGTCTAAACAAGCCGGACCTGTTCTAACAAATCGCTACCAAAATATCTGGACTAGATTTCCCTGTTTCTCCCCCTACTTTGTCTGTCATGGAGAGACATGTCTCTATCTGGCAGGGTCAAACTTTTTCCACAAAGGATCAGAGAATAATATCTCAGACGCTGGCTGTCTGCTTTACCAAATACCCATAAGCTCGACTCTCCCATGCAAAAGAAAGCAACAGCCATAGCAGTATTGCTGCCTCTTTGAAAACCTTACCTGAAAGTGTGCTACTCTAGTGTAACAGGGGCTCTTCAAGAATGGCTTAAGGTTGTTCCAGTCTGTTTGTACCTCATAATATATTTAACTGGCCCTTCACTGTGGTGGATTTATATGATCACAGTGTGTTGCATAAATGCATGTGTGTGTGTGTGTGTGTGTGTGTGTGTGTCTGTGTGTGTGTCTGTGTGTGTATGTGTGTGTATGTGTGTGTGTGTTCATTAGAGGTCCTAATGAATCCAAGTGCAGAGATCTGGGAACCTTGGACATTGACCCCCATCTTCTGCCTCGTTTGAGATTGGGGTTTCTCCTTGATTTGCTCATGTGTAGGCAAGGATGGGGGACTGAGTTTCCAGGGATCTTTTTATCTCCAACATCCACCTAGCCATAGAAGCAAGCACCAGGATCACAGAGAGAAGCTACTGTGTGGGCTTGGGTTTAAATGGGGTTTGGAGATTTGAACTCACGGTTTGATGCTTGCGCTGCAAAAGGTTTACCTACCAAGCCCGGCTTTTCTTTCTCATTACTGTAAATAACAACTGGAAGAATTCGCATAGACAAACGTACTTGGGCGGTTGATTTGTTTTTCTTAAATTTTGATTTTTTTTTTTCTTATCTGGGATAATGGCAAATAGTGAAGCAATATTTATTGAGTGAATTCGTTAACACATTCCCATTATGCCAAGGACATGCCTCTGGGTTCTCTGCCTGCTGATTGACATGAAGGTCATGTCTATCCAGGAGACAGTGGAGTGTACAGAGTTCCAGCTGTGTGACCTTGGCCAAGTTAGTTAAGATGTCTGGGCCTCAGATGGAGTTTTTAAAAAAACAGAAGAATGACTTCTGGGGTGGTGGATGATGGCATTTTGCTTGTGAGGGTTAGGGGGAGGGCAGTGTGGGGGAGGGTCGTTCCCCCAGAGACCTCAGGCATTTACCTCAGTCAAGTTCTCATTATTATTCATGCTTCACTTGCCCATAGCGTGAATGCTTTGAGGCCATGGCCTAGGGGCCCTTGGAAATTTACAAAAATCTGCATACATTTGCATAGATAGCAATACCTGCAGTATATTTGTACTGTTACTTAGATCTCAGCTTTGCAAGGTATACATAAAAAATAAATAAATAAATTTATTTAGGGCTCTAATTTCCCAGCTCACCTCCCTGGGGATTCCCCAGGGTTATTAAGTCAGGGATTGGTACATTCTGGAATAAAAGATACAAGAGTTAATTCTTTCTAGAACTATGCCTTCCAGAGCCCCAGTTACAATCACAGGTAGGCAAAAGAATGCAAACCCCCACCTGCCTGCCACCTCTGAGGGAGCAAAAGGGATAATCCTGATAGTTTGATAAGTGGAACTCAATTGCTAGTCATTTCATACACAAACGAGCTTAGAAAATTTATAGGTTTTTTTTTTTTTTGCAAGAAAAAGCTAAAAATGCATGGACAATTACAAACAAAACAAAAACAAAACAAAACCCCCTTACATTGTATCTCAGCCTGAATCCAAAGAGGCTAAGGCAAAGAAGCTCAATACTAGTGTTCCTTACCTGCCCCGTGTTGGGGACATGAATATTCCATGTCAACAAGTGGCTATTCAGTTGTTTTTCTGTGGAGGACACAGAAGTGAGCTTTGCAAAATTTGGGTCATACAAGTGACCTATCCCTCCTCAAGAGCAAAGAGTAACTCTGAGCTTGTTGCTGCAGAAATTGTAAATTGCACAGAGAAGCGAATCATCTCTCAGAAGACTCTCCAGCTATGATAGTAAATAAACAACATCCAAGGCGGGTTCAAGCCGGGACACAGTCATGACCAATGGTGTCTCTGATGTGTCAACTTCTTCAAAATGAGCTCCCTTTTAATAAAAGGATATGCTCCATATAATAAAAGAGATATATGTTGAGGGTTCATTGTGTGCTAGGCATTGGGTTGTTTGTTGCAAACTCAACGACTAAAGATTGACCATAGAGATAGTTTTGAAGCACTGTGAGTAGAAGAGGAAATTGAGGTGGCCCATCTTAGCCCAGAAGTCACTGAAGTATGTCAGGTGGTCTTTGAGGCAAATGATTTTGAATACTTATAATGTCACAGATACTGTTCTAGTAATATAAGAGAAGAAGAAAGGATTCACAGACACAGTTGCTAGCTTTTGTTGTGTAACAAATTTATTCCTAAACAATGAGTTAAAATAATATTCGAGAGACACTGCCTCTAAAAACAAAACAACACACACACATACATACACACACACACACACACACACACACACACACTCTTACCCCGGAATGCTGACAGGTGAGTTGGTGGCTTGTTCAAGAGAGCCTCTGTCCCTTGTCAGATGGTTACAGTCTATCAGCCATGGAAGAGAGGAGTGGGGGCGTGGGGGATGGGAGGTGTAGAGTAGGGGAGTGAAAGCGGTGGGGGGTTGGGAGAGGGAGAGAAAGGAGTGTGTTCATGGCATGCTACAGTGTTTTGTTGTGGCTTCTCATCTCAGTAGCCAGCCTCAATTCACTGGCTTTGGGGTCAGAGGTCAGGTACAAACAACAAGAGATGGTAAATGCCCCCATGCTAGTTCTGGCTCAAAAAGTAGCAATTTGTCTCCTTGATTTGGCACATTCACCAATCATTACAGAAAATGATAGTGCAGACTTTACTTTGTTTCAGTTTTGAAAGAAATAAACTCTTCGAATTTTAGTGACAATCAACTGTGCTAGAACTGACCTAGTTCTAGATAGAGGCCAATCTATCGCTTTTCAGTAGCTGTGATGAACGCCATAGCCAAAAGCAGCAGAAGCTAAGAGTGCTTCCAGAGGGCTACGAGTCCAGCATGGTGAGGAGATACACCTGCGAAGGGCGGACGTGGCAGCAGGAATGGGAAGCTGAGAGCGCATGTGCAGGAAGCGTAGAGAACGAGATCAGCCAATGGGGTAAGACTGTAAGTCCTCAAAGCCCACCCCCAATGATTTCCTCCAGCAAGGCTCCACCTTCTTTCTTCCATCTATCTATCCATCTCTTATCTATCTATCTATCTATCTATCTATCTATCTATCTATCTATCTATCTATCTATCTATCTATCTACCTACCTATCTATCTTCTATCTTCTTCCTTTCTTTTTTCTTTCTTCCTTTTTTCTATCTCTATCATATATCTATTGATCTATGTACTGCCTGGTTTTGTGTCAATTTGACACAAGCTGGAGTTATCACAGAGAAAGGAGCCTCCGTTGAGAAAATGCCTCCATGAGATTCAGCTGTAAGGCATTTTCTCAATTAATGGTCAAGAGAGGAGGACCCATTGTGGGTGGTGCCATCCCTGGGCTGGTAGTCTTGGGTTCTGTAAGAAAGCAAGCTGAGCAAGCCAGGGGAAGCAAGCCAGTAAGTAACATCTCTCCATGGCGGCCAGCTCCTGCTTCCTGAGTTCCAGTCCTGACTTCCTTTGGTGATGAACAGCAATGTGGAAGTGTAAGCTGGATAAACCCTTTCCTCCTCAACTTGTTTCTTGATCAAAATATTTATGCAGGAATAGAAACCCTGACTAAGACAATCTATCTACTATCTATCTATCTATCATCTATCTATCTATCTATCTATCTATCTATCTATCTATCTATCTATC
>NW_021604602.1:3076809-3082720 GCF_004785775.1 Grammomys surdaster | reverse complement strand
TCTATCTATCTATCTATCTATCTATCTATCTATCTATCTATCTATCTTTTATCATTACATGTCCATCTAGAGGATACTTTATTGTGAACTATTTGGAACACTTAGAGAAACAGGATACTGAAGATTTTAGCAATCCTGATTTTCTTCTAGACTCAGTGACACTAATAACAGCCAAGAACTAAGTAGATTGTCAGACACAGTGTGACCACATTGGCATTCTGGAGGCGAATTCTCTTCCTGGTATCTTCTGGAAAGAACCTGTCACTGTGGCAGGCCCTATGGGACCTTCAAGCCTCCAAGCACACCAGTCTCCCACCCTGTTCCCCTGTCCTCCAGCTGTCCTCATGACCACAGACGTGTTGATAATTGGAGAGATTGAAATACATTAATTCTTTAAGATATAGAGGGATAGGTAGATACTCTGTGTGTGTGTGTGTGTGTGTGTGTGTGTGTGTGTGTGTATGGATAGGTAGATACGAGCAGATGATACTTGGGATAAGCACAAGAGAAATCTGTGCAATCTTTTCCATCTGACCTCTAGGGTAGCACTGTCTAGCCAAAATACAATGCAAGCTACACGCATGATTTAAAATATTCTAGCAGGATATACATAGTTTTCTAAAATAAATAAATAAATAAATAAATAAATAAATAAATAAATAATAAATAAATAAAAGTACAGCTGGAATTAATTTTTAATAACTGTGTTGAGTGATTATTCCAGCAGCTTACACATGAATTCCATTTGTGAATAAAGTCTCTTGTAAATAAAGGCCAGGTCATTGGTACAGAAGCACACAACTTTTTGTGCTCAGCAGAAAGATTCTAAGATGTGTGTGTGCTGAGGTGGCATGTCTTGTAATTCATCACTTTGCATTGCTGAGTGCTATTCCACCCTGGGGCTACAGCACAATATAGATATCCATGTCTTGTGTGAACATTTGGGTAGACCCCACTTTCAAGCCAAAACTAACCATGCCACAATACCTTCTTACATGTTATTGTGTACACATGTCTCTCTTTCATTTGGGTAAATTACCACAGTAAGCATTACTGGATCTTGCTGCAACAGGCATAGCATTCTATAGTCTTGTCAAATGTGCCAACTTCTCACCGACATTCAGTATTGACGGCCATCTTGATTTTCTAATTCTAGGTGGTATTTCATGGTTACTTTATAATTTTCAGCTAAGAACATGGGACATCTTTTACATGCACACATTTGTCACCAGTTTGTTTTTGATAGCACTACGTCTGTTTAGCTGTTTGACTTTTAAAACTGGGCCTGGGGCTAGAGAGGTGGCTCAGTGGTTAAGAGCTCTTTCTGAGGGCCCACGTTCAATTCCTAGCAGTCATGTTGGGTGCTCATAACCTTCTGCAAATCCATGTCTAGAAGTTCTGATACCTTCTGCTGGCCTCCATAGGCACCTGCACTCACACGCACATATGCACACAGACAGGCACACATACACATGAGTAAAAATAAAGCTGGGCTGTTTGCTTTCTCACACAACCATTTGAAACAGACCTGTATGAACTGTTCACCAAGCTGTAGGCTTTAATGCAGTCTCTCCTTATCTCTGGCTCTCTCCCTTTCATCGTCTGTGGTTCATTTAAACAAGGATTTAGTTATAATAAAGATCACTTTTTGATTGTTTGCAGTTTATGCATTCCCTATGTCTCTTTAGGAACTCTCTGCCTACCAACAGATCGTAAAGCTTTCATCTAGAGTGTTTGTACTTTAACTTTGATATTGAAGTATAAGCCCATCCAAAGTTCATTTTTACATAAAAATGTTTTCCAGGATAAATCCATTTATTTTCTTCTTGTAATTGAATATAAAATTTCTCCATCGAAACAATCTGATCCAGTTTTTAGACATCCCATAATATATTTTCTTGTTCTAGAATTCTCTCCCTTCTTATGGTATAGCACATCATTTTGATTACTGTAGCTGTGCATATATACATACATATACATGTAAACACACACACATATATGAATATGATGTACATGTATACAATCTGATAATTTGATAGAGGCTCTCTCTATGTAGCCCTGGTTGTCCTGTAACTCACTCTGCAGACTAGGCTGACCTTAAACTCAGAGATGTACCTGCCTCTGCCTGTGCCTTCTACAGAGTAGGGTCTAAGGCATGTGTTAATGAAGAACATGGTATGGTGGCATGTATCTTTAATCGGGTAATGTCACTCAATCGGTTGTGTTTTTTTTTTCCTTTCTATTTTGGTATTTACTTGACTACTGTAGGTCCTTTGTAGCTTCCTATAATTTTTTAAAAGCAGCTTGTCCATTGGGGTGGAAGAGCCTTGTAGAACTTTGGGCTTAGTTTCATAGTCAATCCGTTTGAACAGAAAAGGCATTGCCACAGTATTTTGTAGTTTTTTCAGATTATGTGTGTTTGTTTCTTCTTTTTCTGAGCTGGGTTTTTACGGGTTTTAATGTTTAACTCTTGCATTTGTCTTTTCAAACCTACTGGATTTTAAAATTCTATTTTTTATTTTAGTTTCTAAGTTTTTAATGCTCATTTACAGAAGTGAGCAGATTTTTGTCTCTAATATATCAACACTAAATTCCTTTATTAACTCCAGATCTGCTTTTAGTCTATAGGTTTGTAAAAGTATGTTTGTGTGTGTGTCTGTGTGTGTCTATATGTGTCTGTGTGAGTGTATGTGCATATGTATGTGTGTGCACATGTATGTGTGTATATGTGTGTGCATGTCTCTGTGTGTATATGTGTGTGTGCATATGTATGTATGTGCACATGTATTTGTGTATATGTGTGTGTGTGTGCATAGGTATGCGTGTATGTCTCTGTGTGTATATGTGTGTGTGCATATGTGTGTGTGAGTGTGTGAGTGTGTGTGTGAGTGTGTGTGTGCATGCACACACATGCACCAGTGGCTGGTGGCTATCTAGAGAATTGTCCAGTTCATTCCCTGGCACAGACAAAGAATTGAATGTCTGGGAAGGACAGAAGAGCAAGCCACAGAGAAGAGGAAGCAACTTCATATCAGAGATAGGAGATGCCTAAAGCCGTTAGTCTGCTAAATAGACAGTGGCTTGAGTACTTCTTGGGGACTCTGGGGCCCTTCCTTACCCCTGAAGATCCTTCTTAGATGCCCATGCCTGGGCCTTCCTGTCGTCATTCATGGAAATGTCTACTCAGAACAAGACGTTGCTTTCCCTGTCTACCTCTGTCTAACTCTCCTTCAGGCTTCCCTGTGTACACCATGGTATTGTCTGTAAGTGAAGGCAAACTCTCACCCACACCCTGCTTATAAATGGCCTAAAAATTTTTTATAGTTACTTATTTTGTATCCACAGAAGTTTGTCTTTCTTGCGTGTCAGGTGCTCTGGAGCTGGAGCTACACATAGCTGTGAACCACCGTGTGGGGGCTGGGAATCAAACCAAGGGTCTTTGTAAGAGCAGCAAGTACTTGTAACCACCGAGCCATGCCAGCTCCTAGCTTTTCTTCCCTTTTCCTGTCTTATTGAACTGGGCACTCAATTTAACATGTTGCTTAAACAATGAAGAACAGATGTATGTTCAGATGTATGTTCATTGCTTAGAGGGAAAAGATGTATTCTACATCACGTATGATCTTAGTTTTGTAGAACCTTTTAAGAAGCTAAGAATGTTCTTTTTTATATCCTTGGTTTGCTGAAGTACGTAATCAAAGATTATGTGTTTAAAAACTCTTAGTCAATGAGCACAGTGAATTTCACTCTGATTTTAATATTAACGCAATGCTGACTTTTTTGATTTGCTGGATTTTATCGTGTTTTTTATATTTTTGCGTATATGCATGTACTATGTATCATTTTGTGAACCATTATGAATGCATCTGTGTATACGCTTAAAATTCATGTGCATTTCCATATGAACCAGTTTGTTATGATTTTGCCACAGATTTCTTTTTAATCTCTTGTCTGTGGCTTTATCTTGTCTTTTTGTCCGGTAGCAGCAGTTAACGTGGCTTCATGAAGCTCACTGAACAGCACTTTTGTTAGCTCTTCGGGAAACGCTTACATATTAAGGCTCGCTTTCATCCTTAACTGGAGTATCCTGGGCTGAAGAACTTTGTAGGCTGAAAGATGCCACAGTCACTTTTCTATCGTGATAAGACACCATGGCCAAGGCAATTTATGAAGAGGTTTATTAGGGCTTACAGGGTGAGAGCTCACATCTTTCCTGAAGGTATAGGTGGGGGTGGATTGGGAGGAGCATTGAGAAAGGCAGAGGCTTTAGAAATCTCGAAGCCCATCCCCAGTGACACACCTCCTCTGACAAGGCCACACCTCCTAATGCTCCCCAGTCATTCCCTCCAACTGGTCATTCATGTATAAGCCCAAGGGGTGCATTCTTATTCAAACTGTCACAAAGTTTCTACTTAAAAAAGTTAAATGAATTTGTAATGTCAGGGATTGGTTCTCATCCATTGGATGAGACCCGGTCAACGTCAGTTTAGGGCAGCCATTGGTTGGTCATTTCATGCATCTTTGTTTCAGCTTTGTCCCGGCACATCTCATAGGATACATTTGGGTTAGAAGGTTATGCAAGTGTTTGTTATTCTTATCCCTCTATTTGGAATCCTGCCGGGCCACAGAAGATGGCCACTTCCTGAAGCTTCCCCTTTAGGCTCCATAACCCTCACTGCTAGGGTTCTTAGAGTCAATCCTCAAGACTTTCTGTCCCCCTCCCATCTCCAGTTCTTCCTCATGCGCGAGATGCCCCTCGGCCCATGCCTCCTTCCCCCATGCTGATTTCCTTCCTTCTCCCATGCTCTCCCTACACCTGATCCCCTGCGCTGCCCATCTCCCCATCACCTCTCCCACTCACTTCCCTCCCTCCTCCGAGAGGCTCCACCCAGCAGCCTAAGGAAACATACAGAGACCCACAGTCAAACATTAGATAGAGCTTGGGGAATCTTGTAGAGGGGTTGCAGGAAGGACTGAGGAACCAGAAGAGGACAGGGACTCCACAGAAAGACCAACAGAGTCAACAAACATGGACTCTTGGGGGTTCCCAGAGACTAAACCACCAACCAGTGAGCAAGCATGGGCTTGATCTAGACCCCCCTCCGCATATGTTGCAGATGTGCAGCTTGGTCTTTATGTGGGTCCCCAATGACTGGAGTTGGAAGGTTGCTCATGAATCTGTTTCTTGCCTGTGGACCCCATTCCCCTAACTGGGCCGCCTTGACAGGCCTCAGTGGGAGAGGATGTGTGTAGTCCCGCAGTGACTTGATGTGCCAAGGTGGGGTGGTACCTTGGGGAGACATACCTTCTCAGAGGAGAAGAGGGGAGTAGGGGAGGGGCTGTGTGACAGGGAACTGGGGGGAGGGGCCTGATATTGGGATGTAAAGTTAGTGAAAAAAACCCAAAACCCACAAAAAATTTTAATTTATTGACCAGATAGAAAGATTTGTCTGTTACCACAGTCCCTGCTGCTTCTTACTTATAGTGTAATATCTGTGGGGCCTGCGGCAAGATCTTTCCCTTTCCTGACGCTGGTCATTTACGCCTCATCTCAGATACTTCTTATGCTTTGGACTTTTTCTAGTTTCACTGATTTCCTCTGTTTGCCAATGCTCTGCGCTCCATGCCCCCTCTTAGGTCTCAAACTCCACTTTCTCTTCCTCCTCCTGGTGCTGTTCTCCCTTTTTATTGTGGAGACGTTAAATTCTAGGTATTGAATGTTAAACATTTCCTGCCAGGACTACTCTTTTAGCTGCATCCTCAAAATTTTGATGTATTGATATTTCTCTCTCTCTCTCTTTCTCTCTCTCTCTCTCTCTCTCTCTCTCTCTCTCTCTCTCTTTCTCTTCTTCATTCCTTCCTTCCTCCTTCTTTCCTTCCTTCATTTCTTTCTTTCTCTCTCTCTCTTTCT
>NW_021604602.1:3050992-3076709 GCF_004785775.1 Grammomys surdaster | reverse complement strand
ACTCTCTCTCTCTCTCTCTCTCTCTCTCTCTCTCTCTCTTCCTCCCTTGTCCCAGTTTGCTGTGCTTTATTGCATAGCAGTAAAGTTTCAATGTACTTTTATGTTGAAACTTGTTAGATTAGAGTGACAGGTATTGGTTCCTTTGAAATTTCCTTCATTGTCCTTCTTATATGTTGAGAAGTCCTGGTTGGTAGGTTCCAGTGTTCTCCATTAATCAATGCACCCTGGCTTCATCCCTAATTTGAGGGGGACCTCCTCCCAGTGCTTTGTCCTCTTGGGAGAACACAGGAAGAAATCTCTATCACCTGGGCCACCAGAAACCAGGAACCCATGAATTGATGTTTTGCCTTTTGCTTTACTTAGAACCATTTTTTTTTTCAATTTAAAATAATTTAGGTGTTTAACATCTTAAATCTCACTTAATTTTTAAGTTACAGACTAATTCTAAAATTATTAAGAGCTATTTTTTACCCCCAGTATCTGCTTTATCTTTGATTTTTCAGTACTGGTGAGAGCGTCTGCCTTCACGGATGAGTGAAATTCCTATAGTTGTCAGTGAAGTCAAACAATTTAGAGTGTTTTCGTGCTTTCTACACACTTAGCGACATCTCCCCTTGTATTATTGGAATACACGTGTGCAGGGTTCCTCTATCACCACCAAGTTACTTACTCTACTCTCAGTTCTATGAGATTCTAGGTTTTTAGCGGATGAGCCTATGATATTAAATAAATTGAAAAACCACTAAGTGTCTGTCATTGGTTCGACATTACGGATACTGTGAGATATAAGACAGAGTCCTTGTCCTCATGGGGATAATGTTCTGACACCATGCTGTGACGTCATGAGATCTAATCTGACCTATAACAGAGTATATAAAAGATTCCCATGCTGTGGTTTAATTTTCATACAAGCCAACTGTATTACCCCCCCTTTTTTTGTCAGTAAGTTATTACAGGTTAGTAACTTAAAGTATCACCTAGCTTTGACACCCAAGAGTCTCTGTATCTTTAGTAGTCCACGCCTGGCTTGGCTTGGTTCTTGGCAAGAACAAAATCCAGATATCAGGGGCTGGGTTCTCAACCAGGACAGTGTCTGCTTCCATTCCCACTCAGAGTTTTGGCAAAATTTGAAGCTTCTGAGTGACTACAAGGGCTCTCATCCCAAATCCTGAGGGAAGAGAAGACTGTGGCACATGTTGGCTTAGCACTAGCGTATCTTAGTGATGATGGTGTGTAGCCACCTGTGTTATGTTACACAACACACTCATTAGAGGAACCTGCCAGTACCCTGTCCGTCATCCACTGGTTAGACACAAGTCAACGGCCCTGTCCATCACCAGCAAAGGGAGGGAGTTATACAGGGTACAGGCCAGAAGATGCAAGTCATGAGGACCATGTTAACACACATGCCTGTTCAACACACTAAATACCCATAATTCTGTAGAGTGGGAGCATGACGGATAAGCTTCCCGATGCCAGGTTTATATGTATTTTAAAGTTGCTATGCCTGTTGTATTTTAATTTTCAAATGCAACGGTAATCTACTCTCCAAGTTATTTGGTAGTGTGCATTTTCCAACTTTGCAGGGACTTCCTCCTTACCAACATTTACCTCTGAACGTCATCGTTCTTTACGATGTCTTTGTATCACATGCACAAAGGTGGTCTTCTCTGAAGGAGTCATATGTTCTCTGCGGCTCAACATTAATACCTTCTGAGCTAACCTTGGAGAATGGCCACTGCTTGCAACTCATCTCTTAAGGTTGTCACTTCTTCAGCCTACTGGCCCTTGTACCAAAACCTACAGAGTCAGGGACGGTGATGACAGCGGCTTCCCTTTTGGCAAGTTTCCCTAGGCTTGAAGTGGAGGGCTTGTGTTCCGGGAATCGGGCATTCCACGAGTGAGGCTGAGGGTGAACTTGGCTACTCCTTAACCTTTTCCCCTTCTCAGAGATCCCAGGAGCGAGCAAGGGTGGGCCTATCTAAATCCCGATTATTAACTCACATGCACTAGACATTGAGGGTGTGGTAATTGTTGTCATTTTTACAATATTGTGACATTAATCTTAGGGAATATTGAATCTCCAAATAGCCCGTGACATAAAGAGACCTTTATGGTTCCGAAGGAGCTATTAGACTTTATTATCTCACGAATCTTCAGATTTAAAGAGTCCTCAAAGAGACCTTGACATAATTAAGCCTAATGAGTCCAAAGGAGTTACAGTGGCCTATTGTGTCAATAATTTAGACATGACAGGTCTTTGTTGGAAGCAAGCTCTGGTATCTAGCACAGCCGTGAGTGGTAAGGGTAAGTCTGGCGACTGAGTTAGTGAGCTGTGGACTTCCAGAAGGCATTTTACACCTTAAAGACAGATTAAGAGTTTCAAACAAAGCTGTTTGACTACATTGACTCTGCTTTCTAATGGCGGCTTGGGGAGTAGACCAGTTTATTCATTTGGGCAACTATTAATACAGATATGTGCTGCTCACGTATGCACTGTGTCGGGTGTTGGAGCAATTTGGTGAAATAAAACACAGCCCCTCTCCTCAAGGAGTTCAAACCCTGAAAGTCTCAGGTGTTTCACAGGCTAGCCCACAGTATGGATGCCAGTTCGAGTGTTAAAGTTTTATTGGGAAGACACATATTCTCCTGCGTGCCATCTACAGTTGCCCCGTGGTGGCAGAACTTAGTAGCTGTCACAGGAGCTACATGATCCATACAGCTGAGACAATTTATTACCAGACTCTGTAGGACAGACTTTGCCAATCCCTGATCCATAATTTCCAAGGTATTGGGCCTGTTCAAATTCAAAATATTCATGAATTGGTACTTCTGGGTCCTATAGCTCTGATATCATTCAGAACATGTCATGTTCTGTTTTCTAGTCGTTTTATATCTGTGTCATCTCAGTACAAGTGGACTGTCACAGTAAATTCTCATAAACTATACTCAGCCCGGCCTTTGCATCAGGTCCGATATAGACAGCTTGTGTAATTCCTGGAGTATTGAAGATGTTTGGTTAACGCTGGAGACGTGGATTCTCCCTGTTCACACCAGAAAGAAGAATGTAATCAGTTCAAAGGTAATGCTCCACACTTCCCGCCTGGAGAACTGAATACTTTCAGTTCCATAGGTGGGTACTAGGCAGAGACTCATCTTTAGAGGATAGAATACCACAGATGGGAGGGGACACTGTCAAAGGTGAAACACACAGGCACAAGGGCATCGAGAGAAGCAGAATTGCATCCTGGGATGGAAGAAAGGCATTGGTAGGCAAACCTACCATCTTCTTTGGGATGGAGTTTAGTGGACAGAGATGTGTCTGTGTGGACATTTTAGTTGTAATGCACACACACATACACACACACCCTAGTAATAGCCACTGGTAGATGTTGGCTGGAGGAGGAACTAGGTGAGGGGTCTGATGCTGGAAGCTGACTTCTGTATTTCTCTGTAAATCTGTGGACGTACACATCTCCACATGTGCACGGAATGCATTCTGCAGCCAGGGCTTGGCAGAGATTTCAAAAGCAGGGACTATTTCATGGATTTTGTCCATGTGCTTCCCCCAACAGCTGAAGTGGGGGCTGTCCCTGAGTCTGTTGACTGCCTGTGGATTCCATTCCTCTAGCTGGGCTGTCTTGTCTGGCCTCAGTAGGAGAGGACGTACTTAGTCCTGCAGTGACTTGATGGGCCAGGGGTTGGGGGAGACCCAGGGGAAGAGCTCCCCCTTCTTAGAGGAGAAGGGGAGGGGAGAGTAAGGGGAGGATCTGTGGGAGGAGGTACTGGGAGGAGGGGGCCTGATATTGGGATGTAAAGTGAATAAATAAAAGTATAGAAAATATGGGTGGGGGTAGGAGGCAGGTGTGGCTAACAGTCCAGGCTGAAGAGGAGATAAGAACCATGGGGAGCAGCTAGACCTATAATTCTTTAGGCAACCTTGTGCATAGAGCATGCCATAGCATCTATTGGCAGGTACCTGGGACGCGGGGACATGTCACTAAAGACATGTTGCATGGTTGGACTGGACCTTGAGTCCTGAGATGAGTTCAGATGATGAGAGAAACAGGCATGGAGGTTCTGCTATGTGAGGCTTTAACCTGAGCAGAGCTGTGTATGCAAAGATTCCCCAGGGTAAATCTCTCAACCCAACTCAACCCAATGCTTGTAGCCCATGAAAGCTTCTGATGACCTTCCGAGTGTGTCCTGGGAGAGTCCTACTTCTGTAGAGTGGACCAGGTACTTCAAGTTGCTTTTCTGAGTTCTTATGACATAGCTTGTTTAAAATACGGTTTCTCTCTCTTTGAGTCTCAAGCCCGTGATCTCCACCCTCATTTGACTCGAATCTGTCTGCAAGACTACCGTGTGACCAGTCCTTTTTGCTGAAGGAATGAATTGGTGAATAAATTAAGGGATCCTATTGTGGCCAACTATGAATCAATGCTGACCCACTTGTGCTGTTAAGAACCTGCCTGGCATTAGCTGTAGCTAGAATTCATTAATTGAACTAAACAAAGTAAGGTCCAAGTTCACCTTGCAGAGACTTACGGGAACTCCACTGGGTTTAGAATGAGCTGGAGGGTGGAAGGAAACACCTTGGGTGTTTAGGAGGGTAGATTTAGAATAGAAAGACACCCACACATTGGGTCAGGCTCCACTGCAGCTGAGCCTATCACCCATGCAGCATCTGTGCTCTGCAGAGACCTGCAGCCTGCAGTCATCATTTGGAACACGGAGATCATCACTCCCCCGCAGGCTGTCTAAGATCTCAACCAGCTCCCAGGTCTATGATGTGCTTGGATCAGGACTGGCACCATCCAACTTTCAGCTCTTTGAAAAGTTTGCTTAAGAATTGAGACATTACTTTTCACTTCCTAAAGAAGGTGTTATCTTTTCAGGATTCAAAGAGGCCGGAAAAAAATGTCCTCATTTTCCTTGGCAGACAACGTGCTGTGTTCTCCTGGTTGCTGATCGGCAAATCGAAGCAGGCTTTTTTCCCCCCTCCTTTTTATCCCTCCTCGTTACCTGGACGTGGCTTTTTGGTCTTCCTCCCAACGAAGCCCTCGGTGAGACTTTGCAAGATGAAAGGGACAGTGGTGGAAGTGGCTGTCACGGAGCCATCAAGAATTTAACATTTTGATTGCTAACTCTGCTATGTCAGGAGCATGCGCGGTTAAAAACCTGGGGAATTTGAAGTGAACACCTCTGAAAGATGCTTCTGAGTTTCCTGTGACACAAATAGAGAGACCTGGGGCTGTTTATTCCCTGCCATTCTTGAATGTCAATCTGGGGGCTATTTTCTGACCTTTCAGGGTACAGCACTGTACTGGAGAAAGGATTCGAGACTTACTTTTTCTTCCTTCTTTTAAATGCATCATCACTTTATCCCACCTACCCTGGATCAGAGGCACAAATGAATGCATCCTTGTCGTGAATCCAGAGACAAAGGGCGGGTATTGAAAATGACTGACCTGCGGAGCCCTGGAAACGGATTACGCTAAACCTGAGGATTCCCAGGGACAAAGAGGGAAAATCCAAGCAGAAGTAGTTAGTCTCAGGAGAGTGGAGCCTACAAAGGCTGAGGTGACCCTCCCTGTTTGGAGATCTCACTTCCATTGGGAGATGTCACCTGAACTCTCCACAGCTTCTTTCGAGCAAATGTTCCTGCAGTAATAGACTCTCTGTCGTTAGAGGGCTCCAACTGCTACTGACACCCCTACGTTCTCTAAGGACCAGCGCTCCAGGTCTGCTCACCTGTCACTGGCTCCATGATGCTGTGGGAGATATTAGAACCCAGGAAACCCAGTTCGTCCTCATCCGTAAATCTTTTAACTCTCATGAGATGATTGGCAGCTCTCAAAGAGAAAATGTGCTTTTCATGGGGCCCTGAAGGCGACTTGATCTCTCCCTATCATTTCCTTCTTCCTCCTTATATTTGGGTATAAAGATGGAGGTCATTCTGTCACTTGTGAGTCCCCATATAACCAGAGCTGTCCAGAGAAAAGCTTCTTGGACAGCCTGAATCTAGTTTGAAAGAGAATTCTCAACTGAGTAGATTAATTTTCACAGACACAGACACACACACACACACACACACACACACACGCTACAAAGTAGGTTTCCATGTTTATTTTTAAGGAACTTGGAAGGGCATGTTGTTCATGTATCAGTGGCTTGCTGTTTGGACAGTGTCTATTCCACACACCAGTTTGGTGACTAGTCTGAGCATAACTTTATCCTCTCCAGCCCTCATTTCAGCTAACCCTGTCTTTGTGTAGGAGCCATTAAGGCCACCCATTCTTAAATTAGCTCCGGGGAAAAAAAAAAAAGAAGTGCATTTTATAGTCAAGCCAGCAGTAATTGGACACTGTGACTATGAGTGGCCCTTGCGGTGTTTGGATGTGGGCCAAATGTACCTTCTGTCTGTCTCTGACACCGGCAGACAATAGCGGTATTATTTACGGGGCTGGCTCCGTGCGATTCGGAAGGCCAGCTGCGAGAACAAAAGACTCGCTCACACTTGGCCCAGCCCTACTCTCAACCTGAGGCTCCAGTCATATTTTGTAAATAATTCACCCCACCACCCGAAAGGATGGATCCTCTTTCCTTTTTCTGCTGACCATGGCTGCAAAGGAAAGACAGGTCTCTCATGTGAATCCTTGCAGGTTATGGGGTGTGGGAAGGAAGAGCCAACTGGGCTTCAATCTTGTGTCTTGAGATACACAGTTACCACCATCGATCAGCTGTGGAACATCTAGTTGGAGGGCACAGAAACAGAGCCTGGGAAAACATGGGCAAGGTCTGTCCTTGTGGGAAGTCCTGTTTCCCAGGGTACTGTCCTACATTTTGTCTACAGGACAAGCAACTTCCCAGGCAACTGCCACAGGTTGTCCCATTGGCTCATGGCAATACAACCCTTGGGAGACTGACTGCCACACGGACTGAGCTTCTAGAATTCAGAAAAGCAGATTGCATTGCAACTGTCCAGTTGCTGATTTACCAATAGGAGAGTGTACACACTATCTATGCTTGAGGATGGCATCCCATGGTCCCTGGCCCAGACTTGGGTCCCTGAAAGCTAGCTCCCGCCTGAATCATGTCTCCAGCTCACCAGCAAAGGAACCTTCCTACAATCTATCCACAGCAATCTGCGAGTCCTTGTCACCTTTTCCCACAATGAACCATTCTGTCTCCCCTGTCCCCGGGACCGCCAGCTCCTGGCCCTCTGCCCAGGCAGTGGGACTGGCCTCTGCTACATCTTGAGACCTAATGTCTGCTGACACTCTTTCCAAATGGGTATAGGGGCCTCCCTAGGCAGGTGTAGCCTGCGTGTCTCCCTATACACAGAGGCCATTGGATAGTCTCAGGTACTCTTCCTCTGGCACTGGCCACTTTTTGGTTTGTGATAGGGTCTCTTACTGCTCTGGAACTCACCAAGTAGGCAAGTGGATAGCTGGAGGCAGGGAGGATACACAAAGGAGCAAATGGAAGAACAGTGTCCTACCTCATCTCTGCCGCATGCTTTCATGCCCATTCTTGACTGTACCTGCCCCAGAATCCTGTTTTTCAGAGCCTGTCTCTGTCCCTCTGATTACGCACGCTCTTTGTCTTACACTCCAATACCCCAATGTGCGTGGGGTCCCCCATCCCTTAAACTTATATAGCCTCACCTGCCACCTTTGTGCCATTCTGGAATGGAACCATCAAGGTCCCCTTTGTCCCTTTGAGCTCTGCCACCCACTTCCTTCAGGGTATCCTTTGTGAGCCGGGTGTGCATGGGCCAGGTGCCAAGGACATGGGGCTCCTTTTCATGACCCATGATCCTTAACTATCCTCTTCCACATTTGGTTTCTGCTCCCTGGGCCTTATGCTGTGGGCAACAAATCTGGTCTCATCTTTCACTCTGTCCAAACTCTCAGTCAGCAGGGGACCTGTTTTGCTTCTCATTCCTTAGACTAAGAACCTTCAAGGCTCCCAGCATCTCGTAAGAGTCAGGGACTTGAAGCCTTCTTGTCTTCTGGGCACTCCATACCATTCTCTTTGCTCATCATAATATGTGCCACTTTTTTTTCTCCTTCAGAGTTTGGCCCTAAGAATCTTGACATTTTGAGTGTGGGGATGTTAGCCATTGGAATGCCACCGCACCTACTCTGAGAGAAAGCCAATTTCCTCCTAGTTCAGTTCTTGCAAATAGCAAAGTTAATTAATCCCCTGTAAATAAACATTTGCAAACTGCAGCTCAATATAGCAGTGTCCAGGAAAGGCTTCCAAATATGCTCCGAGGGCGGAGGGGAAGGGACCGGCACTGATCACGTGACTAGGAATCCACAAGTTAGGCCCATTAGTGGTGGCTGGAGGCTAGGAGGTCCAGAAGCAAGTGAGAATTTGAAGGAAGGTTGCCCAGCCAGATAGAGGCAATGAGTTCTAGTGTTTCATAGCGCAGTAGGTGATGACAGTTCACGACAACCTAGCATGAATTTTGTGAGTGAATGGAAGAGAAGAGACTGAAGGCATACTGCAGATACTGTTCACATGATCGCTCCTTATTGTATTTGTGCTTTGGAAGGTCGCTCTCTCCCACGAACAGAAAACCGATACTACATGCTAATCAAAAACGCCTAAGAAGTTAAAGAAGACAGAAATGGTAGCCATCCTGATTTGGTTAGGACGTAGTCTATGCATATGTAGAATAGTTATGCCGCAATGATTGTTGTAAACATGTGTGTTGTGTATGTGCCTGCATGCACACACACATGTGTGCATATGTGTATGTGTGTGCATGTGTGCATGTATGTGCATGTGTGTATGTGAGCATGTTCATAAGTGTGTGAAGGCTGGAGGTCTATGTCAGTTGTGTTCATCTATCACTATCTACTTTATTATTTGAGGCAGGATATCTGGAGCTCACTGATTGGCTAGACTGGTTGGCCAGTGTGTCCCAGGGATCCTCCCATTGCTACTTCCCCAGCAATGGGAATAGGTGTGTATTACCACACCCAGATTTTCACATGAGATCTAGGGATCTGAATTCAGACTCTCATGCTTGCAGGGTGAACACTTTACCCATTGAGCCATTCCCTCAGTCACTAAAATTATATATATATGTGTATGTGTATGCGTATGTATATATGTATAATGTATATGTATATATATGCATATATATGATGTATATGTATACATGTATATATGCATTGGTTCCATGGTCTTAAAGACATAGATCTGGAATCTATGCCTACCGGGGCTGACAAACCAACTGACACCCTTTAAGCACATATTTTCATATAAAAAGTATATTTAGGTCACTACTATAGACATTCTTCTAGATTCAGAATGAAGAATGTACCCTGTTCTCAGATGACTAGAAAGCACCCTCCCCACAGGGTACCTCCCTGTGCCCTGTACCCCACCCCTAACATTTCTTTCTTCCTCCTGTCCCCATCGTCATCACAGGGCCATTGTATGGTGCTTACTTTCAGGGACCCCCACATCCCTCTGCCTAGTAACCGCATTGGGTAGGAGGTTTGAGCTAGGTCATTTTTAGCTCCTCTGTGTTGACGGACTATCACAGACCACTGCCTCACATCCTCCTTTCTCAAGAATGAGCGTGTGTGCTCACAGCTAATGAACTAATTACTTCTGGGCAAATCAGCATTAAGTTACAAACCTGGTTCCTGCAGCTCTGTCATGCTGCCGTTCTTTTGTCAAGTCCAAATTAAAAACAAAAATCGTTCAGTTACAGTGGCTGCAGCAGATTCCCATGACAGGTGCCCGTCCGCTGACACATCTGCTTGGGCTGGCACTGTTGGAATGAAAATGTCCAGTGGGATGTGAGGCTTCTGACGTGATGAGGACCTTCAGAAGCTGGCCAGGCTTGAACTGCACTGTGATCTGATGTCTTTGCTGCTCTTCACGGCTGAAGTGCAGCTCTTCCCCAAGGCTGGAGAGTCTATTTCCCACAAACAACTCTATTATTAGCTCAAAAGAGGAGGTGTGCCAAGGGAACTGCTTTCTTTCCGATGGGTGCCAGAGACAGGACACTTTGCACATGAGGTGCATTTCATTGACCGAGTGGCTCTCCCCTCTCAGCTGTCCCTTCTTCTAGGAAACACGTCTGCGGTGTGTGTAATTCAAGTCTTCATACTTGGAACACTCAGTAGTGTAGGCAGAACACATCGTAGAAAAGAAATGATCTCCACTGAGCTGTGGCAGCAGGATCTGGAGGATCTTTTGTTACCAAGTGTTGTCTGACCCAGACACCCTAGCAAAAGTAGTTGGCTGATATCAGTACCATTTGGGGTATCAGGAAATGAGATACTTAATAAGGGAGAGAGAACATTCTCAGCTGCTTGAGGTCCAGCTCTTGGCCAGTGTTGTCAGGAATTTGCATGTTTTACGTCAATGTTGTCTCAGAAAGTTGGGTTGTTTTAGCTTGCTCTCCCACTCAAGTACCCACAATGCCCCTGTGGGATGGGGGAGTTTGATAATCTCATTGTATACTTGAGGTGTTTAACTAATGACTTAGTGATGTTCAATAGTGTACTTGTTTACCATGTGCTTTCAAGCCTCTGTGAGGCACAAGACCTCACACTGTTCTGTTCTCCCACTGACACAATGAAGTACCCAATTCTTGTATATGACTGTTTTTCTGTGTCTTCCAGTACTTGCCTTACACAGCTAAAACTCATCCCAAGGACTAACCTAGCCCAATGCTAGAAACAAATACCGGATTACTTTCTGTTTCTTGTATACTTCACCAAAGCCCCACTTTGTGAGCTTTATGTCTGTGTGTACATGTCAGCCCGTGTGGGGGTGTGCACATACCTTGCCTGTACATACAGAGGCCAGAGGACAAACTTGGGACCATTCTTCACGTGTCTTCTGCCTTTTATCTCATTTTATTTTGAGACAGGTTGTATCCTTGGCTTAGGGCTTGCTGATTTGGCTAAGTTGGGTAGCCAGTAATTCCCAAGATCACGATAATGCTGGGATCACAAGCTGGTACCACACGCCTGCTTATCTAGGAGGTTTGGGGACCCGTCTCTGGTTCAACTTTCCGTGCAGTAAACACTGTTAAAGACGGAGTCACCCCCAAACCTCTTCTACATCCCTCCTCCTAAGTGGAGCCCCATTGTAGAAAAGCCGCGACTGATGAAACTCTCCCCCCCACCCCCCGACCTGTTGTGCACTCACTGGCTCCAATATAGCATCATGGAGCCCACTTCTTCTGTGAGCCACTTAATTATCCCTTTCTATATACAACACTCCTCACTGAATAAAATACCCAGACACCTCATTTGAAAGGGGAAGGCAGGCAGCAATATGTAACATTTCATTTGTTTTTTTCATTAAATCGGGCATGACCGTTGTTGGCGCCGGGAGATTGCGACCGCGGGTCTGCCACCCTGATGCAGCCCATCTATCCAGTCAGCCTGCACGCTCTCCAAGGAAGTGTCTCATTTTCTCTCTATTTATGTACGTCCAATAAATTCATCTTGTGTTTCATTGAGCTGAATGCTTCCATCTGTGGGACTGCTTCTGGGCCCTACCAGTTTTATTTATTTATTTTTATTACTGCCTTTGTTTTTTTTTCTTTTTCTTCCTCTGGGCTTCTCATTGAAATGTCTTTTTTAGATTTCAGACATGCAGGCAGAGGGGTAATTAAATGTTCCAGGATCTCTGATATTGGGAAATATTATGTGTATACTACCAACTAGGTACAGACAAACAAATGAGGTATGGGTGGGCCCTCAGGAGGGCCAGAATGACAGGAGTGAACAGTGTGGCTGAGTGGTCAGAGCCATGCCACCAGGCTGCTCATCATTCTCCTTCCCCTCCCTTGGGAGGTAGAGATCAGCGGAAAGCGTTCATAAGGCCTGGAAGTAAATCTAGAAGCTGTTGTGTTTTTTTCTCCAGCTATGTAGGTAGAATAAACCTTGCTAAAAATGATACTTTGGGCACATAGCTGGCAGTTGTATGTGTCTATTCATTTAATTAGCATTTTTGTGTACAAAAGGCCTAATTCATTAAGAACGTATCACACACCATGCACCCTGACCGAGAGGAGTTGACAGGCAGAGTCCCTTGTTAGTTTCTCAATCACACTGAGCCGTGGGGCATGAAAGAGGTGGTTTTGCTATTGTAGTCGTTGACACGGGAGTCCCACATCATGACATGCATGAAAATGCCCACATCCTAAGTGTAAGTTCCCACAGTGATGTACCTGCTGACACACCTGCGTCATCACATGATATCCGTGCGCCGAAAGCATCTTCAGACGTGAATTCTTTCACTGTTAGAGTTTGCAGCACCCCCCACGCCGTTGACTGCAGCTTGGATCTCTCTCTCCTTTGCTCACCTTCCCGAATGGGAAATTTTGAACGGATGGAGTAGTTGAAGCTCACGCCAGGATTTCCTCACTTAGTACCATCATTTGAGGATCGATGATCCTGTATGCCAATACCTCATTTATTCACTGCTGAATTAGTCTCAATGTGTTCCTTGGTGTCTACAGATTTGTCTGTATGTTCTATTGGAAGGTATTTCTCAGAGCGGTTATTTTCAGGTTTGGGCTATAACAAAGAAAAGCACAAGTTGTCATGGCAGCTGCTAGGTAAATTTGGAGTAGCATTGCTAAGTTTTTGGGCAGTGTCCTGAATCGAATGTTGTGTCTGTTCAGTATTTTAAGAGTAATACTCCTTAGCGCGCTGGTGTTTGTATGTGGTGGTCATTAGGCTCAGAGTATGGAACGCTCAAGGGTAGGATTGGTATGCTGTCACAGTTTCAGCTGTCACCTTGTCACAGTCCAGAGTTACCTGAGAGAGCCTTGACTGGGGGAACTACTTATATCAGATTGGCTGGTGGTCACGTCAGTGGGGCAATTTCTTGATTGTTGATTGATATGGGAGGGCCCTGCCCATTGTGGGTGGTACTACCACTGGGCAGGTGAACCTGATAGAATAAAAGAAAGCAAACTTCGACAACCATGGGAAGTGGACCGGTAAGCAGCCCTTGAATTCCTGCTCTGACTTTCCTTCACCATGGATTATAAGCTGTGTACAGAAATAAATCCTTTCCTGACCAAGTTGCTTTTGGTCATGCTTTCTATCACAGGGGCTAAGAAGAATACTGGGATGTGGTTTTAAGACAAATGACATGAGATGGACAACTTCTTTCCCTTCCCCACCATGGAGATTCAGCAAAAAGTTGTCAGCTGAGTATAAGCCGGGATATGGTCTTCACGAGACACATTGCATGTTGACTTCCTCATCATGAACTTCTCAACCTCTCGAACTGTCAGAAACACTGTCTGTTTGACCCACCCAGTCTATAATGCTCAGTGGTAGCCAGCTCACGAAACTCGACTGATTGAGAACTGCCAGCTAGCCTTTGACAGTCAGCTTTGTGTATCATGTGACACTCCCATCAGCTTCGCCTGAGCAATGTTTGCTCAGTGTCCTGTCCAATGTGTGTTATCAATTATGAATCACGCTATTATTCTAATGGCCATGTCATGTGGTCATGGTCCCTTGCCATGGCTATGGGTTATTATATGAGGACTCATAATATTGAACACTAAAGTGTGTACTGGCTGTTGATATATTTGGTTTTTTTTTTCCTGATGAATATATATTTAAATCTCTTGCCTATAAGTAGGTTTTAGAATATCTTTACATCTTAGTATACTTGCTATCTGGCGATGTTCATAGCTCCGCTCTCAAATACAGATACTGTGCTTGGAGGAGTCGCAGTTTGGTCCCTCAGTTCATGAACGGGAGGGTAAACTGCGTTGAGGTCCAAGTTTCCAAACTGTTGAGTGTTCTTTTGGTTTATTGACACAGGATAACTGTACATGTTTATACTACAGGATCTCACCGACATTTGAAACCTAAGACCACTTATCTGTTACATGGCTATGGTGTGAAGCTGACAGAGTCTCCATGAGGGTCAGGTGCTGAGGGCTTGGCTGCCAGATGGTGGCGGTGCTTTGGGATGGTAGTAGGCTGAGCTGGTACACAGGAAGCACCAGAGCATTCCTTGAAAGGTTTAGTTGGTCCTCCATGCTCTACCCATCCCCTCTTCTTGGTTGCTATAAAATGACCGGCTCTGCCTCACTACACCCATCTGAGATGAGGATCTTTTTTTTTTAACTCAGACACAGCAATAGAACCAGCCCACTATGGGCCCACACCTCTGAAACCCTAACCCTAATCTGCTTTTGTTTTGGCTGTACGTCACACTGACCAAGTCACCCTAATACTGCAGAGAAGAAGAGGGAACAGGAAGCCATACAGCAATGGGGTCAACTTCATTGTCTTTTTCCCCCCCAGTTACTCTTAGTTATAAGAAGAAGCAAATGTCTACATCAAAACCACAGTGATGTTTTCCTCTCCTACAAACTGTGTGGTTGTTCCTGTTGTGTATTTTGTAGGCAGGGATTCATCTCGATCAGTTTTTATGTGTTATGGAGTAGTTGGAATTTATTCTGACTTTTTGTTATAGATACTAGCTGCTCACAGACCACTCCATCAAATGACAGACACGCTGATACCTTTAAGAGAGGCGGCTACGGAGACACAAGTGAATGCGGTTACTGAAGATCACGCAGGTTGGTGGGATCAACACAGCTTGCATTAATTTTGCCTCGAGGCCCATAGGTCACACTGCAAAGCAGACAGCAGGGATGGATGTTTCCCATTGGCCTTCAGTTCGAAGATGCAGAGGTGGCAGCAGTGTTGACAGCTTTCTGGTGACCCAGGGACTTTGAGAGCACTGGTCAATGGCTGGTTAGGCTTCTTGCAGTGTGATTGATGTGCTTTGAACTTCTGGGCTCTCGTGATGGACTCAGCTCATGTGTGTGAGGTAGACGCTGGTCTCTGTGGATTCAGTTTTGTTACCGAAGCAGCTGAAGGCTCACCCAGACCTGTGCTGGTTTGCCTTCCAACATTTTTTTTTAATCTTAAAATTATATTTTAAAATTAATTTTTTATTGGATATTTTATTTACATTTCAGATGTTATCCCCTTTCCTCATTTCCCCCCAACCCAGAAACTCCCTACACCATTCCCTGTCTCCCTGCTTCTATGAGGATGTGCCCCCACCCACCCACCCACCCACCCACTCCCACCTCCCCACCCTCGAATTCCCCCACACTGGGGCATCCAGCCTTTACAGGACCAACAACCTCCTCTCCCACCTGTGCCCAACAAGGCCATCCTCCCCTACATATACAGCTGGAGCCATGAGTCCCTCCCTATGTGCTCCCAGGCTGGGAGTTTAGGGAGCTCTGGTTGGTTGGCATTGTGCTCTCCCCATTGGCCCACAAACCCCTTCAGCTCCTTCAGTCTTCTCTCTCACTCCTCCATTGGAAACCCTATGATCAGTCAATGGTTAGCTGTGAGCATATTGTGTGTAGAAGCGGCCATGCCTTTGCTGTCGCGCGCATGGACAGGTCAGAGGGTTTAGGGAGCTGCTTCTTCCTTCCCACCTTGTTGAGGAGGGGTCTTACCTCTTTTTGCAGTGAATTCAGGCTGCCTGGCCCACCAGCTTCTGCATGGTTGCCCCGTCTCCATCTCCCACCTCACTGTATGAGTGCTGGACTCAGAGATGTGCACCACTGCACCTGGCTTTTTACATGGGTTCTGGAGATAGAACTAAGGTCCCCAGACTTGAGAGGTTGGTGCATTGTCCACTGAGCCGTCACCTCTAAGGCATGCATGTGAGGGGAAGGGTGTGTGAGCTTCACTTTCTCATTACTATTCATACTAAGACACTGTTCTGTACCCTGCATATGTAAACATTTTCAAGTGAAAAAGAAAAGTTAAACTCCAAAGTGTTTTAGACTTATTAAATGCTGGTTGTATTTAATAAGTCTAAGTAATCTGGGTAGGGGCAGCATGGAGTAAGATGTTGCTTTCTCTTGGGGACTCTGTGGTTAAAGAAGGACACACTTGTTTGCTGCCTGGGGTGCCTAGACAGCAGCCGGGAAGGTGAATTGTGTGGGTAAGCAACTGGCTGCATAACAGAAACACAGAGAAGCTCTGTAGGGTTGAGGGAAGACTTGATTAAAACACGAGGTTCCATGTGAGTGACTTGTGAACACCTACTGAAGGAACAGAAAGGGTCTCGGAGGCGTTTTACGGTTTTGTTAATACGTTCTCCACTAAAACGATTTTATCCACCCTGAGTCACTGAAGCTTGACGGAGTCCCTTTTGATTTTATGTTTCTTGTTCTCAACCTAGGGTATTCCTCTGGTAGCTGTTCCACATTTGGGAAGTAAATGATGAAGTTGCCATTGCTGGTTCCCCCTGTCTGAGAATATTGGATTCAATTCATGGAAGGACTCGCTGGCTCATCGCGGGCATAAGTGGTTTATTTGCACAGATCCTGCTAGTCTGTAGCTTGCGAAGAGTTTGCACTCTGACCAGTGCGCCAGGGTCTGAACAAACCTTACTTTCAAGTCAGCCAGCTACTTCTCGGTCATCACATGAGTCAGGTGCCCAGCTGAGGAACTCTGATGAGAACCTGGCCTGCTAGAGGGGACAGGACTGACATGACATCAGCTCCTGGACTCCAAGGTGTTTCTGATCACTCCAGCCAGCTCCTGGAGATCAGTCTTAGAAATCCATGGAGATGTATTTCTGAGGTGCTCTGTTCATCTCTGGCAGTCTACCTAGGGAGGTCATGTAAAGTTTCTCCTCTGAACCACTTACTTAGAAAGGTAAGTAAAGCAATTGTTGAACAGAATATTTCTCCATAGAAGGCTGCTCTCAGCATTCTGGGTCTAGAAGGGGTCTCAGATTCATCGCTGCAGTGCCTGGCACAGTCCACCTTCCAGGCTCCTCGGAGCTGTCGTTTCCCAGTCTCTGTCCTGTGTCTTTTGTGGCTTTCGCTACCTCAGGGACATAGGTTTCCATTTGTCAAGACCAAATGGGAACCAAGAGGTTCCCACGATACATGGTGTTTGTCCTCTGCATGCTTTGGTTTATCTTTTAATTATTCTCTTTCTGTGTGTGCATGTGTGTGTGCGTGTGTGTGTGTGTGTGTGTATGAGTGAGCACACATGCACTTAGAAGTCAACGGACAATTTAGGGGTGTGGTTCTCATCTTCTGCCTACCAGGATTTCTTGTTTACTGAGGTTAGCTGGCCTGTGTGTTTCTAGGGATCCTTCTATCTCTGTCTCCCATGTCTGTGCAAGAGTCCTTGGATTAATTCTTCCTCCAAGATAAGCTGTACTAAGGCCTCCGGACTGGACTTAGTAATAGATGCCAGACTACGGCTCTGATATCTTCAGTGTGGGTACCTTGTATCCAGGATGGTGTTTCATTCTCTGTTGGCCTCACAGTGAAGGAGCTGAATGTCTCATTCTTTGCTTTGGTATAGATATCGAAACTCACAAATTTCCTCCCAGAAAATACACACGATGAAACCGTACCTGTGAGGCAAGAGACCTGTGTTTACCGATTCATTTGACAAATCGAGAAGCAACATGTCCTGCCAAGTACACCTTCACAATCAAGATAACCCCCAAACTTCACCTCACCCTAAACTGTCTTTAGGACAGTGAAATCATAAATGAAATCGTAAGTGCTAATATTGTTTGCGTCTGGCCTTTCCTCAGTCAGTCTATTTTGAAATACATCAAAACCTTAGTTTATCCCACCGAGATGGTTGTTTTCATTGCCGAATACTATTTCATGGTATGGATGTATCAGCATTTGTTTATTTACCTGTCTGTGGGCACTTGGGTTGTTGCCAGTTGCCAGTTATTAAGAAGACAGTTAGTTACTATAAATATTTGCAACCAAGTTTTTTAATGTTCACATATGTCTTCATTGCTTTTGGGCAAATACCCAAGAGTCAGATGGCAGGGTCACATGGTAGTGACACGCTTACCTTTATCTTTAAATGTTTTCCAAAGTTTTCCACACTTTGCACTTCCATCATGACTGCACATGCACAGGTCTTGGATGCCTCGTATTCTTGTTGATGATTGACTTTATGGCTATTTTTACTGTAACTCTGAGGCCATACAGGGTTAAGTCACAGTACCCCAGCCATTAGCGGTATTGGGGATTTTTCATGTGAGTTTAGCTTTCGGCATTTTTGATGACTGTCACCTCCACTCTTGCTGTTCTGTCTTCCTGCACTGCCTGTTGGTATGCATCCTCTGTGCATGGATATTTTATATGCAGGGCAGTGTTCAGGCTTAAATGTTTCCTCACAGTTGGGTGGACTCCTTTTCACTCCCTCCGTCGTGTCTTCCAAAGACCAAATGGTTTCACAAGTTTGATGAAAGACAAGTACTTTGTTGAGAGGCAAAGTTGTCCCTACTTTTAATTCTATGGATAACTTCTCTTGCTGCTGTAATTAATTTTGCAGCTTGTATTCTTGTTAATCAGCCACAGCACTGGCTTCTCCAGCTTATTTGGCAATGAGCGCACAATGTCACTTTAAACTGTCCTTTGAATCTGTGACTGTATGTCAGCTCCATTCCCAGGGCTACTTTGGTTCCTCTTTCTTTTCTGTTTCTTGACAAGCCATTTGGTTATTTTATTAATATTTTCATATAATCTGCCCTGGATTCTGCTGATTACACCTGTTTTCTTTATTCTTATGTAAGATATTTCCGCCTTTAATTAATTACTTTTATCATCTAATTTAATCACTTATTTTATTGTTAACATTTTAAGATAAAATGTGCATCTTTTTTTTTAATTTATAGTTTCTAATACATGTTATTATAGCTTGATACTTTTTTCCATTTATCTCTTTGGACATATAAGGATTTGCTACATATCCTTATATTTTACACAAATATGGGCATATTGTTTCTAATTTCTGTTTTAAGTTTTGCTTTAACTCCTGAAGTATGTAGAAGAATAACTTTTTGAATTCCATATGAAACAGTCTAGCTTATTTTCTCTATATTCTACTTGACGAAAAAAAAAAACATTTTACAGGCATTTTCTTCCCATTTCCTGCTTTAGTGAACATGTTACTATTTTGTTTGTCACATCACCCACGGCCAGTTTTGTTCTCTGTGTCAAAAGATCTTGAAAAGACTTGACTTTCCCAGCAGCACAGTGTGCTAACGGTGTGCTCACTTTTTTTTTTTTCCTACATTTTTTACTTGGTTTTTTTTTTGGTTACTTGATGTGACATTTGATCTTGGAGGAACGTGTTAGAAATCTTCTATCATGATTGTGGATTCATTAGTCTTTCTTTGCGTCTCCAACAGGTTTTGTTTTATGTACTTGGGAATTTTGTTACTGGATGTGTGAATATCCCTCTTGATGGGCTGTAATATTTAATAATATTGAAATCCCATTCTGTCCCATTTAATATTTTTGACTTGGGTTCTCTGTTGTCTGATATATATTTTTCTTCACCTCTTTTATTTAAGCATTTGTTGGCTCCTCTGTTTCCATCTGTCTGTTTTCAAGTTTGCTCTGTCATTTTGTTTTAGGGGCAGGTCTCAGAAGCAACATAGCGGGGATTTTTATTAAATGTCTACTTTTCACTACCTAATCAGAAAAGTATGGTCCTTTCATAGGGGATTTGACCCATTCACATTTATTGTAATCACTGGCATTGCTAAACTCATCAGCCCTCTACTGGGTTACTCTGCTTTCCCCTGTTCCCTTTTACTTTTTCCCTGTCCCCACAATGGTGTAGTCTTCCATCTCATGTATTATAGAATATGCTATTTAGAGCAATTTTGGGTTCATAACGTGAAGAAATGAACAAGACTGAACAGGGATGGAGAGGTGGCTCAGGAAGTGTTTCCTGCTCAAGCACAAAGGCCTGAGTACAGATCCCAGCACCGCCTTAAAAAGCCAGGTATGCTGAATACTTGCCAGTAAATCAGTGTGCTACAGAGCAAATACAGGACAGTCACTGGGCCTTTCTGGCTACCAGCAAAACTCAAGTTAGTGACAGACCCTGTCTCAAGGGAAATGGTGGAAAGTATTCAAGCAAGATACCCAACAGATTCCTCTGTCCTCTATATACTTGTGCAGAGAGCTTATGCACACACAGACACCCACGTGAATGTAACACCTGTGAGTGTGCACACACACACCCTACCACACATACATATAAGCATACTCACACATACACATACACATACACACATACACACATACATCCACACATGCTCATAATTATACACTCACATACACACACACACGCGCACACACACGCACACACACATCCATACATACACATGCTCATGACACATACTCACATACATGCACATCCACTCATCAAAGGTTAAAGACCCCAGAGAGATGCGGTGATAAATCCCAAGGGACCTATCGCCAAGGGGAACAAACACAAAAGCTAACTGTCCGCAAATGAAGCCTGGAGCCAGGCTGGAACTGTAGGACCCTCTTGCCTGTCCGGAGAGCTCCTGTGCAGGGGTATGGAGAGGGGTCCTTACCTTTCCTGAGCACTGAGGACGGTCCTCAAGACAGAGTATGTAGAAAGTGGCTTATATTATGAGCATGTGTGTATGTATATGTGTGTGTGTGTGTGTGTGTGTGTGTATGTGTAGTAGGGTGTATGTGTGTGCACTCACGGGTGAGCACGATGGGAGGTTTACTTTCTGGAATCAAGCTGGAGAAGTAACCAGCAAATCTCAGCAGCTCTAAAATGTGCAACAGTTAGAGACTGTGTGGGTAACATATCATGTGTACCTGACAACCAATTACCTGACGAAGAACAACCAAAGGGAGGAAGGGTCTATTTTGGCTCCCAGTTTGAGGGCGTTCTGTTTGTTACCATGGCAGTCTGAGCATGAGGCGGCTGATCACATTGTCTTGCACTCAGGAAGGAAGGTGATCGTGGTAGAAGCAGACTAAGATGGTCTTCAAGGGGCTGTCCTCCAGAGACTATCCTCCAGTTTCACCCCACCTCCGGAAGGCCCCATCACCTCCCAAATCTGTACCATCTTCTGGGGACCACATCCTAAGGCGTATGAACTTGGGAGAGCCGCTTTACACCCAAATCAGAATCCTGAAAATAGTTCAAAAGAGACTTTCAGGTTCTATGGATATTGAAATCAACAGACATTTTCTTGTCTCATGGAAAGAAATAGAAGTGTGGCATTTCCCTGCCTTGAGCTGGCCGTCGTTAGGATACAGCCATGGCCGTTATTTCCAGAACCCTCTGTATTACAGACACTCTATATCTCACCCTACTGGCTCCCCATAGATATCCGGCCCACTGGATGGTCTTGTCATTCCTGGACAGACGAAGAAGCTGAGGTGAAGAGAGGTGATAAGGAATACCCCATGCTGCCAATTGAGAATGGGCCACTGTAGCTCAAAGCCAGATTTCAAAGGACCCTGGTTGTACGAGTTCTGTCAAGAAGCGCTCTCGGGAGCCTTTCACACGTATGGTGCCTGGCCCTCTGTGCCCAGCGACCTAGTGATTAACAGCTTTGCAGGGAGTTCAGCAGGAAGGTGTTATTTCCAGAAAAGACCCTATGGACGGGTCACTCAGGAGCTGGGTGTATCTTGGAAGCCATTCAGACCTCAGGAAGATCACGAAACCACAGCAATGAGGCCCACACCAGCCGGTGCACGCAAACCATTCACAACCACCCACAAATGACAGGATTGGGCGGGCTGTTGGGCCACAGAATGGTAGGTCTTGACCACGAGGCCCCTCTCTGAGAGCTCCCCACTCTACCACCAACAGTTAGGAGCAGACGGGTTTCTATTTGTTGTGTTCGTTTTTTTCCCGAGGTGGCTCACTGAAACACCCTCAGATGCCAGGCAGTGGTGGCGCGTGTTCAGTGGTTTCTTTGCAGAGCTTTGCTCCCCTGACTCTCCACCGAGGCTAGTATGGTCCCACTCATATCTCACTGAAGGCAGCCTGGACTTTAAACAGGCCACCGGTACGCGTGCTTAAAATGAGAAAGGGACAACTTTGAACAAGGAGAAATAAATCTCAACACAGTTATCACTGTCCAATGGGTACACATGAGTGGGGCATCTCCCCAACTCACCCCAACTCTTCTCTACTGCTGAGTCCAGGCTGTTGCAACAGAGATTCGTGGTGGTTTGGGGTTTGGGGTTTTGGTTTGGTTTGGTTTGGTTTGGTTTCCCACTTCTGCTACATCTGTAGAAGGTACTTGCAGCGAATGTAACCACGTGGGTAAAGCAGGAGCTGGTGCTCTGTGGTAGATGGCTAAACGGAATCTGTGAGACCCCTAGGCTCCACCCCCCAGTGATGTCATAGAAAGAGGCGTGGGGACATAATGGAACGCGGTGAATTAAGTAGTGTGAGTCTTTACAAGGGAACTTCATTTATAAGAGGAAGAATTTTCAATGCTCGTAATGGGAGAGCGAGGCTGCTTCGAACGACCGGGTGTTTTAATGCTTTCTGATCAAGCCTGAGAATGTTAAGTAACAACAGCAGAAACATTATGGAATTTAATGTGTTCTAATATTCCTCGCCATGTAAAGCCGCTTGCATTCCAATTACTAAAGGGCTCCATTTACCAGAGGATCTCCAAGCACCTTCTAATTCCTGGAATAGTATTCTGCCCTCAATTATGGGAACCATCAGAAACAGCTTTCAGAGGAAAACTGCAGCACGAGAGATTATGAATTAATAATGGAAGTATTAATAATTGCAATAATCCCTAAAAGGCTTCAGTCCGTCCAAACAATAATTATCATTTTCCAACACAGTGTTACGCTTGATGCCTGGGACAGCTCTGTGATTTAAACAATCTTGTTCCCATTTTGCAGTTGAAATTCAAGTACTTAGAGAAATTATAGACAGGGGAAGCTTGCACTGATGGACGATGCTCACCTCTGACACGGCCTGCTGTGGGGCCGAGCCTTCCGCAGAAGCGCTCTTTAAATGTACAGGTCTGTTACGGTTTGAATGTGGATTGAGTTGCTTAGTCCTCAAAGAACACTTGGACCTCAGTTGGTCGGGTTGTTAGGGAAACCTTAAGGAGGTGGAGTCTTACAGTGAAGTAGGTCCCTGGGGGCAGGTCTTGCGGTTTTGTAGCCCCACCCCCTTTCTTTTTACTCAATTAACATGGCTACAGTTTGACCAGGGGTCTTTCCTGTTCCTTGCTTTCTCCCATATCCAAAATGATGGGTTGCATCCTCTATCTGTATGCCTTCAAATGGATCCTTCCTGTCTCAAATTACCTTCTTGTTAGATATTTTGTCACAACAATGAGAAACAACTAATCCAACATCGGACATGACCCTCCTCAAGCCCCCATCCCTAGACCTCTCCCACGGTACATGTCATAGAAGGTGTACGGTGTCAGGGCTGGAGCCTGTTGACCTCATCGAATTTCCAGAACAGCTTGAAGCCCTTTACACTTATCTCCCAGTTCTCCAAACCCATGACCTCCACCCCTGACCTCAGGAAGCTTGAGGGCTTCTTCCTTAAGGGGTTCTGAGCCTCCCTAGTTTACTAAGCTGTGCCTTTCGGGGGGAGGGGGCACCAATCCCACCAAACAGTCTGTTTAAGTCCTACAGCCCTGCACATCCTAAGGTCTTCCAGTGCAACCATCTCTGAGCCCTCCGAAGTTCGATCCAGGATCTTCAGGCTGGTAGTTGTGGAGTGTGAATTTGGGTTCCAGTTCCCCCACTCCCTATCCCAGCAGTGGAGGCTTAAGTGGTATCATTCTGTATTGTTCCTAAGCTTTGAAAACCTTGGACTTGAGTGATTGGTGTCCGCCATGGCAAGTCCTACCTCCATCTGTGATACCTTCTTCTCTGTCTCCGCTTACATAGCACTGTGGGAGCTGTCTTTCCAAAGGGCCTGCACAAGCAGAGAGCTCTGGCTTATTCTGCTTGTACTGCATGCTCGGCTTGGTGCTACATCCCTTCTGCACACTTTGAGATACCCTGAGTTCATGACTTAGGTCCTCCAGTTGACACACACATACATGGAGGTCTTACTCCAAGGCTCCCCATGCCCTGAGACTGCGTGATCACTCATCTGTTCACACAGTTCAATGATCCTTCAACGACGATCAGGACCCTCATATACTTGGCATAGATTTTTGCAACATGCTTAGAATCACCTGATGAAAAGTACAATAGAAGCAACTAGGTTGTGTGGGGTGTGTGACAAAGCCTGTGACAGCGCTCCGAGTAGCTGAGCCGTCACTGAAGTGGTGAGGATAGTAAATTTTAAGGTGTGTGTGTATGTGTGTTATGCACATGGGCATGTCAGCAATTGAGCATGCAGATGCATGTCATATATGTGGAGGCCAGAAGTCAATGTCCTGTATCTTCTCAAACACTTTGACCTGTTTTTAAAGCTAGTATCTTTCACTGAACACTAATCTCATCCGTTCAGCTAGGCTGCTGGCTAATGAGCTTTGGAGATCTATCCCCCACCTCCTTCCGTCTCTGTCTTCAGCACTAGGATTGTATATGCATGCCATGTCCTGTCCAGTTTTCATTGGGTTGCTGAGGATCTGAACTCAGAAGTCCTTGTGCTTCTAAGACAAGCCTTTTACCAACCGAGTGCCTTCCCCAGCCCAGGGTTTTGTATACTTTAGCACAGTAAGGCAAGCAGGGAAATGTTCATCTTTTTCCCTGCACTGGTGTCTCTAGGAAATGTGATTTCCTATCAACCTTACATATCAACCTGTTGAGTTGGAGTCAGCTTGGCACTTGAAATCCTTCAGAGATCATGGAAAAGCAGACTCTGCTGGGGCCAAGTGCCTGCTGGATTTCTGCCTTTAATATCTCCAAGTTCTCTGTTGTAAATAGCTCAAGCAGGCCCTCTGCATGATGAGAAGGAGATGTTCAGTACATCCTCTTGACCCATTCCCACAGCTAAGCCACCCCATGTAGATGCGAGGGCTCTTCTGGACCAGTTCCATTCAATCCAAGCTGCTGGATGACCACTACAGTAAGGACAAGCCCGAGGAGGATATTTGAGCCCAGACCTGCTTGGCCCAACAACCTTTAGCATTATGAGAACAAATAAGATTGTCATTTTAAGCCAAATCTAGTTTGATGGTAGGTATTTGCTATATTACAATAGGCAAAGAACCACCTCTATCTCTTCCAGGTATATGTCTTGGAGCTCCATGTCCATTCTTATAATCTGGAGATACGTGGACATCATCCAGAATCTAGCTGGTATTCCTGACCCAATCTCCAAGCACGTCTACCGGCTTCAGTCAGTACCACTTCCTTGACATTCAAGCAGGTCTCTCTGTCTTCATGTCTGTACCTTCTTACCACCATCCTCTCCATCTCCATTCTGGCTCACACTGACAATCCAGCTGCATGCCTCCTGCTGCATCTGAGCTCAGGGAGTAATGGATTCCTACTGATTGATGCAGGAGAGGTCACATGTGGATGGACCTCTGGGTAATGGCCTGACTCTTGCCGAAACCCACCATGGGTGTCATACCTAGCATCCTATTAAATTCTCAGTAGCCGAATCAAGCATAAGATCATCTCTCTTGACAGACCAAGAGCCCGACGTACAGTAAAATTGGTAAAAGGTTGCCTAAACAAAGTGAGGTTTGGAGGGCAAGCAGCTGACTCCCTAGTTACCAAGCCCTGTGGTCACACAGTTGGGCTAGTAGATGAAGGGTTAATTCATGCTACACGTGAACAGTTGAGGCATTGAAAGAAGATTGGATTGCTCCTGTGAGTTCAGGAGCTGGTGAATGAGTGAATAGATGGATGGATGGATGGATGGATGGATGG
>NW_021604602.1:3038902-3050892 GCF_004785775.1 Grammomys surdaster | reverse complement strand
GGTGGGTGGATGGATGGGTGGATGGATGGATGGATGGGTGGATGGATGGATGATGGATGGATGGATGGGTGGATGGATGGATGGATGGATAGGTGGATGGATGGATGGGTGGATGATGGGTGGATATAGATGAAGAATGAGTAGAAGTATGGATTCATAGATGGATAGATGGGAGGATATGTGGATGGATAATAGATAAATAGTTGGATAGATTACTGGATGGATGAGGGATGAATAGAGACTCATGGATGATTGGATGAATGAATGGATAATGGATGGCAGATGGATAGATGAATGGATGGATGAATGGATGGTAAAAGGATAGATGAATGGAGGGCAGATAGATCGATGAATGAATGGATGGATGGATGGATGAATGGATGGATGAATGGATGGATGCATGGATGGGTGAATGGATAGATGAATGGATGGATGCATGGATGGATGAATGGATGGATGCATGGATGGATGAATGGATGGCGGATGGATAGGTGAAATGCATAGCCACTAAAGGAATGCTGCATGTTTGGATGTACAAGTGAATCAACTAGCAGGTAGATACCTGACTTGGTCCATGCATCGAGGTCCCTGCAGGGAGCTTTTTCTACAGGGCAGCCTCTGGCAGTGCTGGTTGCCGGTCCCCTGCACCCCCTGCTCTTGGTTCTGCTCCACTGCAGGCTGCGTGCAGGCTCCAGCTGCTATAAATCCAATTTCCCAGAATAGCTCTGAGAACTCACTGCCATGGAGAAACAGCGGGTGGCTGAGTCCACTCCAGGTAGACAAGGGGCTCTTCAGGGCCTCATTATAATCAGCAGACAGATCTCGGCACTGGCTGTTGTCTCTCTTACAACTCCTGACTTTCAACAGGCTCTTGGCTTTCTTCCTCCCTGGGTCTTACCTCAGCAGGAGGCTTAGTCTAAGCCTGCACCTCTGCAGGGTGTGATAAGATCTCCTGCCCCAGCCTGCTATATGCCATACTCTGTGACTTCCCCGTTCTGAGCTGGTCTCCACACCTTTCATGTAGAGCTCAGGTGTGGTCATTCAAAGTCCTCTGACAGCTGACTGTATCTAACTCTTTAAGCATCCTCCCATTTCTCTCCCACCCAGTAACCCGCTAGGCTCTCATTGTTCTTCTCTTGGACTCATTGACACCCCACTTTCCCTTTGGGGTCTCCCAAGTCTATTCTGGACAGCCCCTTTAAGCTCATTGCTCACTGCCAATGCCAATGGGTTCTGAACATGACCTTTCACCTTCTCTCACACAGCCATTTATTACCATGCTCCGCCTTCCATACTAAGCTGGGAGCCCCTCACAGGCTTATTTATATTTGTATTCTAGTTCATTGATTGCTGTTGAATATGTACATTGCAAGCTACAATTACCGATCATTTTGTGACAATTACTGTCTATGTTTTTCTAGTGGAACAATGAGATTGGAACTGTTCAGCATGGTCTCTGAGGTTTTGCTTCAGCTAAACCCTCATTCACGTCTCCCCTCTGTCACTAGCTATAGGAACACCAAGTCATGGTTTAGCTGGAGTTTGGCTGCCTAGTAGGCTTCAACCTGTGTGGGATCTAGGCGGATGGCTCTACCCTCTGGCTCCCTTTCCCTCCCCCCAAAAGTAGAAATAATGATACTACATGGATCTGTGCAAAAGTTAGCAATAAATAAACAAAACAGCTAGCAGAAGTCTGATGTATATGGTTGTTACATTTTTACTTTTTTTGTGGTGCTGAAGATGGAACCCCAGACCCCATGCATGCTCAACTGAGTTATGCCACTAAGCCTTAGAATTATGAAAAAGACAAACTAGTTTGACTATGTTGACTTAGTCTAAGTACCTAGTCTTGAGTGTGGTCCTGAATGGTCACCTTGTTGACACACACCCAGTTGTTATCCTTAATGTATCCGTGACCTTCTCATCACTGTGACAAAGTATCAGAGACTGCAACTTAAGGAAGGCAGGAACAAAGGGTTTACCTGAGCTCACAATTTGAGGGTACAAGCCATCAGGGTGGGAAATTCCACGAAGCAGAATCTTGAAGCAGCGGGTCCTACTGCACTAGCTGTGAGGGAAACAGACGCTCTGCCTCCCCTCCCTTGCCCCCTCCCCTTCCCCGTCTCCCTCCCTCCTTTTTATTCAGTCCAGGACCCAAGCCCTTGAAAAGATGCCACCCATGTGTAGGGTGGACCGTCCCATCTCAATGATACAATCTAGAAACTTTCATAACCATATTCACAGCTCTGTCTCCTGGCTGATTCCAGATCTTATCAAGTTGATCACATTAATCTTCGCCCTGACAATCATGGCAACAGATGTGGGAGTGGAATCTCAGAGCTTTAAGTAACCTGTCCAAGGTTAAGCACTGTCCTTGGGTGTCACAGAAAGGTGAACTGTAAGGAGGTTTGGGCCAAATGCCATTCCCACATTATAGATACATTTCCTTGATGAGGACCTTGAGTTTCCAGAGTTAACGCCTAGTAGCAGGGGTTGGGGTCAGTCTGGTTCTGTCCCTCAGCTCTGGGAACCTCCCTGACACATTCATTTTAGCCTCACGTAGATTCCAGTGATGCCTTGTGGTGCTGGGGTGGACTTCTCTGTCCACGGAGCTATTTTTTCAAGTTGTTCACAGTCTGCTGGAAGGTGACATTCTCTTGTGATACTTTTAAGGTCCTTAGACCCTGAGGCTTTTTGCAGGAAGGAACTAGAGAAGCGACATTCACACAATCACCGCCTCATTTATTCATGCCACAAAAAAATGCAGTGAGACCTTAGAGGCAAGGATGAAGCAACTGTAAGGTGGGGGCAGTCCCCAGGCCCCCCAGGCCCCCCAGCCCCGAGGCTTGCAGGAGGGAGCAAAGCAAAACGAAACTCCCTAGAGACAACCAAATGGGGTGGCCTGCTTACATTCACAAACATTTCCAAACAAACTTCAGTTCCTGAATTAGACAATAGTGTTCCAATCCTGAAGAACCACCCAGGAGAAATCTCACTCACTCATTCACTCACCCACTCACTCATTTGCTTGTGGTGTACTTACCCTGTGCAGAGGCTTTTGTTGAACACAAGACACCCAAAGTTTCCTTCAGAAATGACATCTAACCCAAGTGGGCACAGAGAGGCACACTTGGCTTAGTCCAGAAAGGGACAGGGCATGAGGGAGGCTTGCAGACCTCCCTGTAAAGACCCGCTGGGAGTGACTAGAGAGACCCTAGAAGAAAACTGCTGCCCAAACTTACTTGCTCCCCCAAAGGCTCTGTGAGGTCACAACTGTTAGGTGATAAAGCTCATTCTTGATAACAGGCATCGTAGGACTGGTCCAAGGAGACATTTCACAGAAATTATGTACTTTTAGTTTGGCTGGAGGCTAATCTGCTGGGTAAAGGGTTTGCCTAGAAAGTGTGAGAACCTGAGTTAAATGAACTACAGAGTCCATGTAAAAGGCTGGGGGTGATGAAGTCCACGTGCAACCCATAGGCTGGGCAGAAGGAAAGAGAAACATCCCCAGGTCCCCAGGGCTCACTGGCCAGACTAAAATAGTTACTAAGTTCCTCTAGAGTGCTGAGAGATCCCATCTCAAAAACAAGGTGGGTGGTTCTTGAGGATCAACACCTGGGACTGATCTCTGGCTTCCACACAAACTGTACTTATATGCACTTGCATGCATAGAGTTATGCACATGTGTACACTTGGGTACACTGCACACACACACACACACACACACACACACACACACAGAGGCACACACCACACTCAACAATGCCAACAAAGTGAGTATACTCTAAAATCCAGGAAAGAAATTTCTAGAATGTCTGCAAGGACCTCTCATTCTTTACCCAGGAGTACATGTGTCTGATGGTATTGGAAGGCTCATTACTGCGAGTACATGAGGCTCAGCATAGAATATTCTAGAAGGGCTTTTTGGCATTGCATGACATTTACATGTGACACTTGGCTCTTGTCCCAGCTTCTTTGACCATGTGTTTCTCCAGTCACCCATTTCTGTCCTCTGTGACTGACGTTCTTGGTTTCTCTGCCCTCACTGCTGAGCTCAGCAGGCAGCATGCTCTGGAGGTCTTTTCATTTGACCACATGCTGCTCCATCTCCTGGCAATGTCCTTAGCAGCTGCACACATTCCTGAGTGTCTACGTGGCCCCGGATTTGGCCTTTCCTCTTTTTCTTTTCACTCCAGAATTAATACATGAGTTCCAGACCAAACCTGAAAGACAAATATCTTAAGGAAAAAACATGACTCTCAAACATCCTCAACCCCAAGAAAACCACCATCCTCCTGGCATGGCTATGGTTTTAAGAGCTACATAATACTTCATGGCGTTAAAGTCATCCATCATTTGCATAACACCCACAGGAGCATGGAGGAGACTCCTGATCTTTGTTTTAGTGATAAACCCCAGCAAACAGCCTTGTGCTGGAATTTCGGGGCACTTACATTCAATAGCAATGTATTTAGGATATTATGGATCACAGTGCAGAAAAAGACAACAATTCCCCCCACAGTAGCAGCGGTCTCATGGTTTCTCTCAGCTGCAGTAGAGCAGTTCTTTGTTATAATGAAATAGAGAGAGGGAAGAAGAGGGATTAAGAGAAAGAGGGAGAGGTTGAGGTAAAGAAGGGGAAAAGGAAGAGACGAGGAAGAAAAGGACAGAAGGAGAGAGAAGCAGGCAGGGGGCACCAAACTAAATCATTAAGTAAAGGGGGAAAGGTTGCAAATTGGTGCTTACCACACCATGTTTTCCATCCGTGAGCTTGACCAAGTAGGGTGGATGCTCTAAGCCATTACAGGTTGTCTGGGCCTCTGACCCACCCATGACTCAATCCCTGTGAGGTCCGGTCCCTCTCTCTAAAGTGAGAAGAGGATACCTACCTTACAGAGATGCTGGAGAACTGAGTCAGAAAGTGCAAATAATGAGCTTAGTGAAGCTGTACTGCTGTGATCAGACACCATGACCAAGGTGAGTCTTATAAAGGAAAACATTTAATTGGGGCTGGCTTACACTTTCAGAGGTTCAGTCCACTATCATCAAGGCAGGAATATGGCAGCATCTAGGCAGGCATGGTGCAGGAGGAGCTAAGAGTTCTACATCTTCATCTGAAGGCTGCTAGCAGAATACTGACTTCCTGGCAGCTAGGATGAGGGTCCTAAAGTGACACACCAACTCCAACAAGGCCACACCCACTCCAACAAGGCCACACCCACTCCAACAAGGCCACACTTTCTAATAGTGCTACTCCCTGGGCCAAACATATACAAACCTGCCAAGACAGCTCTCCAGAGAGCAGGAGGTATGGGCATTTAGTGCAGAACATGGAACACCTACCCATAGGAGGGAAGAGTGGAAGTAGGGCTGGACTCGGAGAATGCCCAGCTGTGATAAGACACCTTTGATCTGGAGCCAGGACAGTCTCAAGTTGTCTTGTTCTTATTTATGTGGGGACAGATCCCAAGAGGAGAGATGGCCCTGTAAAACTTAGACCTGATGCCAGATAGCACTTTGCAGCAGAGAAGGCTCCAGAAATATTCCCAGAAGAAGGCATAAGGAGAACTCAAAAAGAAACACATCTGGACAAGGCATTCCAGGGTGGACCATGTGGTACCAGTCCCTGACCCCTCTTGTCTTCAGGTGGTAGCCTTTGATTTTTTGTCTGATCTAGCTTTATTTTCCAATCTGTTTCCTGGTCTTCAGTTGCAAAGTATCTGTGGCTTCTCCTCCCCCCAACCCCCGCCACGTATACCTTCCTGGGTTCCAGAAGAAATGCATGTGTCCTGGGTCTCCTAAAGTGTCTTCATGGCTATCTCTCCCTCCTTGGAATACATGTCTGGCCTCTGCACTCCCCATGACCAGTGTTGTTGTGTGGTCATCCATGGCATGGCCACATCCCTGGGCCTTGTCCTCAGGATCTCAGTGGGGCTCTAGTCCCAATTTGGGGAGTTCAGGAAGCTACTTTGTTTGGATTAAGCAATTGCTGGGAAGCACTTTTTTTAGCTTCAAATGTGGTTTATGCACCAACAACAATCTTTTCTCCTAATCCAGGCACCTTGTTCTTTAACCCCTCCTGCAGATGGCCTCTACTGAAATGCAGGCAATTGTGAGAATGTCGCATCCTCCCAGCAAACACAGAAGTGAAAGTTACTTGAAATGAAGAGCATTTAGGGCATTCTTCCCACAGTAATGCCCTAGAGGGAGCTGCATTTCTGTGACAAAGATAGGAACAGGAGGAGGCAGGGACTGGGGCCTCCTTGCCAGGTCCCCAAGGGTAGGAAGCTAATCCTGGAGGAAACAAGGCCCAGGCTGCCTGGGATACGTACCACCAGGACCCACTTCTGCAGGAGCTGTAAAGTAAGCTGCCTGCAGCACATGTCATATTAAAACTCACTGGTCACTGGCTTTGCCTGATTACGTCCTCCCTCCTGCACTGGTCTAAGAGAGCTTAGCTTTTACCTTGCCTCTGATCTCAGTCTGGGTTCTTATTAACCTTTGAGTCCTACTGAGGACTCCTCCGGACTTGTTTTCCTTGACAACTGCCCAGCACCTCACTAGCCCATGCATCTCACTCAGCCTCTTTCGGAAGAAGCCTCTGCCTGACTGTCCCTTAGTTCAGCCTGTGCTCCTGAGCTGTCTATCACTGCTGCCTCCTCCCTCCTGATGCTTTCAGTAGCCATTGGCTCTCCCCCAGTAGCTTTCTCCATCTTCACTTTCATTCTGAAGGATGAGCACTAGGCAGTGTGGTCCAGGTGAATAGGGCTGGAGACGCACATGGATGTCAATGGCCTGACTCTTCAAGTGTGTTGCTTGGGTTTCATTGTGAGTGCTCTCTGTCTCTCTCCGTCTCTCTGTCTCTCTCTGTTTCTCTCTCTCTCTGCTTTTTGTCCGAACTTCTCCCAGTCCAAACACCGAGTGCCTCCTTTATGATATATATGATCACTGGTGTTGAGTGAGTATTAGGAATGCCGTTGGAAGATAGGACTCAGCTTCTACATGTTGGAGTCCACAGAAGCAATTTGATGTACTAGCAGACTCTAACACAAATGGGAGGCATTGATTACACTAACGGGCTATTAAATAGAGTAAGATTAATCATGTCACCTTAAATTTAACCTGTTTCTTAGGAGCATTGCGTCTAAACCATAACCACACTCTCATCTTTACTCATGTGCCGCCTTTCAATGAAAAAAAAAATCTATAAAACTAATCCAACTGGCATATAAAGTTTTGTGCTAATCAGGTTGCTAATGGAGTTTAGGACCAGGGTTTAAATAACTAACATTAGATTCAGAAAAAGAAACATTTTAATTATTTAATAGGGCATGAAAAAGAATTCCAAAGTGTTTCTACGGAGGCAATCCCGATGGGTATAATTTTGGTCCCCAAATTTTATTCTTATTCTTTGAAGATGATGGCCTGAACTTCTCATTTCATTGGATTAAAGGAATTGAAAGTCTCTGGAGGGGAGTGGAAGGAGGATGTGCTAATTTAGAGATCAGCAGGAGAGGCTGTACCAGCACAGGGAGGTATTAAGGGGAGATGAGGTATCCCAAAGAAGAGAGGCAAGAATTGCGATGCAGAAAAATACATCTTTGGACAACCCTTGGGTCTTTATAAATAAATCATCATGACACTTCCCATCTCGGTGGTGTTTTATAATTGATGGGTCCTCGCTCACATTCGTTCTCATCAGCTTCTCATCCAAACTCTTGAGAGTTATACAATTCCTGGTTGACAGAGAAGGAAACCGAGGCTCAGAAAACAACCTCAAGTTGCCGTTACAGTTAACACATCTGCTCCAGGGTAAGGGGCAGTTCTTTGTTACTCTGTAGCTCCAGCTCTTTCAGACAGGTCATCCCTTCCATCACACATCATGGGAACCAAGGGTAAGAGTGGGCAAGGGAAGTGGAAACTCAAGGGTTCTTTGGAAAGTTGGTTGAATGGTGTTTTGCTGGAGCAAACACGTGAAGGAGTGTTTTCCTGAAGTGGACACAGGTAAAGGAACCTTTGGTGGAAGCAGACACAGGTAGAAGGCTGTTCTACTAAAGCAAGCACGTGAAAGGACATGTGATGAAGGATTCTTTGCTAATAACATGCATATATTGGTCCAACTTACATTGCGTAGTTGAGCTGTGTTTGTTGGGACTCCATAGAGAGGAGCACACCCCAAAACTTCTGGTGGTGTGCTGCAGCTTTTGCCACTCCCTCTGACTTAGGCTGATTGGCAGAGTGATGTCAGCTGAGACAGATTCATGTGCTGACTCAGGACACCTGCTGAGGCGAGACCCATGGAGGACATGTGATGTTTGGAAGGAGGATTAAAAAGGACTTGACAGTGTCAGAGGCTGAGCTTGGCTTGTAGGTAGAGCTAGCTGTGCAACGCTTGTTGGTCTTAAGGCTTCGCTGATCTTCACTTTGCTGAGAGGCAAAGCCAAAAACTTTTCCCAGCATTCCTTTTGGCCCTGGTCCCTCCAGATGATTTGTGCTGATTCGACTGAGGCTTCAGTGTTTCTGTAGGTCCTGCCACCACTGCTGCGATCCTGACTCTGCAGAACTGTACTGCTGGTGTATCCATCAAGTGTTTGCAAGTGGATGGAGCTCCTGCTGCTGACCTGTGAACTGAACTGCGGATTTCCAGACAACACAGACCAAGAGCTGCTCCAAAGAACCATTTCAAAGCAGATCCACTTCCCCTGTACCCTTTCTTTTCTACTACCTTTGGTGGGTGGTGGTCTAGAAGGGAGGTTGAAGTGTTTAAGAACCATCATTAAAAGTAGGCTTTGAAAAAAATTACAATCATAGCAAGGAAGCTATTTCACTAAGGAGTTTCGGTCCTCAGATGAGCTCTTCTGCAAAGCTTGTCTCCTTAGTATTGAAGGTGGAGAGGTTCCCAAAGCTGACCAGGACCTTGATCTAGTTTTAGAAGCAAAGAATTGCTCAACAGAAGGTATCTACTGCAGGCCACTTGTGCTTTCCCAGGTTTGGAGTATCTGGTGTAATGATACCTCTCTTTCATTAACATATTCACCCCATGAAGACTTGGTTTCCTCTGGGATATTGTTGGTAACATTCCTGTTAGTGTTTTCTTTCCCACTCACTCACTTCATTCAGCTTGCCACCTCAAATGATCAAATCCAGATTCAACATCCGAATACCCAGAGTACAGAATAAAAAACAAATCATCTGAAATCTAAATTTCTCTGAGTATTGACATGACATCACAAGTCGAAGAGGCCTCTCCATGAATCTTTGTTGTGAGCCTGTGACTATTAAAAATAGTATGTAGCACATTGCTCATAAGACTTTGAGATATCCAACTGGTATAGGCCTGGCAGTATCTGATGATGTTGGCTTTGTTCCAGGAGATACAATGACTACTGGGGGGAGAAAAGTCTCACCTAGCTGTGAACCTTGCAAGTTACAGTAATGACTGGCCTGATGAGATATGCCCCCCTGAGGCAGTAGTTGTGTAAATGGTATGGATGTGACCAACAGGTTTCTAATTGGATTGAAGGCTACTTTTTCAGGATGGGTTGTATGCCTGATACTGCAAACTTGCCTAAAAACCCATGGCTGGAAAAATCAGAGGCCCTATAGGAGAATCTACTCCTATCATTTTGCTAAAAGGACATAATATCAAAATATCAAAGTGTCCTCTCAATACTTTCCCTTATGCTCTTAGATTAATACAGCTGTTATTCCCCATCTTAGAAGTTTTACTTTTTTCCAGTGGATGCTGAATAACATAGTGTGGTGGTTTGAATGAAGATAGCACTCATAATCTCACATATTTGAATACTTGATCTTCCATTGGTAGAACTATTTGGAAGGCTTATAAAGTATAGTTTATTGGATAGGAATGGCCCCTATAAATGCATAGGGTGGCATTATTAGGAAGTGTGGCCTTGTTGGAGGAAGTGCGTCACTGTAGGGTCAGGCTTTGAGGTCTCCTATGCTCAAGCTACACCCAGTGTGTCTCCCAGTCACTTCTGTCACCTGCAGATCAATATATAGATCGCTCAGCTCCTCCTGCACTGTGTCTGCTTGCACGTCATCATGATGATAACGGACTAAACCTCTGACACCAAAAGCTAGCCCCAATTACATGTTTTCCTTTATAAGAGTTGCAGTGGTCATGGTTAGAAACCCTAACGAAGTCAAGAAGTATAGCATCATTGGAAGAGATGTGTCACTAGGGGTGGGCTTTAAGGTTTCAATAGTCAATGCCATTTACAATTAGTGTGAACCCCCACACACACACCCGCCTACTACTCATATATAGGGATGAAAATTCTCAGCATCCCAGCACTATGCCTGCCTGCCTGCCTGCCGGCTACCATACTTCCCACCATGGCAGTCACAGACTCTACCCCTCTTGAACTTTGATCTCCAGATCAAATGTTTTCTCCTATGTGTTGCCTTGGTCATGGTGTCTTATCATAGCAATAAAAAGGTAACCAAGACCCACAGTTGGTCAGTTTACAGAAAATAAGTGGCTGTGGGGTGCTCGGCCCTAAGTGGAACACTGTGCTCAAGACTTAGGAAGAAACCTGAACCTGGTATGCTGGATTTTAAGGGTCAGAGGTCAGAACTGCTGTGAATAGACACAGTGACCTCTGGATACAATAGGACTGTTACACTTGTAATGTCACACCAGCTGTGGTTGCCTGCACAAGATACGTACAAGATCAAGTCAGTCAACATTCAGTCAATATTCTAGCATGGATGGACAAAGGGTAGTTAGCTAGTTAATTGAGGAACTATGGGCAGCTGGTGGCTGTTCTGGGAGGAAGAGTCATTTTTCTTTAGGGTGTGGCTATCGGTAATGGTCCAAGCTCCAGTGGAATGCCTCACACTTCCACTTATCCAGACACAGGGCAATACTAGTTGGATACCAACACTAGGTAGGTATTAAAAGACATGAAGTTGGGAAGGTTTTGGGGATTCTGGATTGGAAGGAGATGGTGGAAGAGACTAGGGATGTGGATATTATTTACATTCAAACTTGTATGAAATTACCAAAGAACAGATTTAAAAATTACAAAATAAAAGGGAAATAAATTAAGAAAGTGAGCATGTAAGATGGCCTTTAGCTTTGTGTGTGTGTGTGTATAAAACATGTGTGTGTGTGTGTATGTGTATGTTTGTGTGTACTTCCTGTCTCAATTTAGGTCCAATCTCTAAGACACCTGATTATAATAAGTAACTATTCTGAACTATAAAACACTTCTGATCTCAAGCATTTTAGACAACTGATAGTCAACTGTATTTTATCCTCTAAAGTTGAAGTTATCTCAGAAGTGCTTTACTAACCACAGGAACATCCATCCCATGGCTCTGCCTTGAAAGAAGTTTGGCAGAGGGCACGCCAACACAGGCTCACCTGGATAGTGTTGAAATTGAGAACTTATGAGTATAGCTCTCTCCTTCTGGGTGTGTTCTGCATGCAGCTGGCCAAACAGACCTCCAGGAAAGTTATTTTTTTGAATCCTATAGGCTGAAGGAATTCTTCAACATCATGTTCTGTTAAGTTAAATCCTGCATTGGACTGAATGTTCTGGAATGTGTGCTAAAGTTCATGAAGTTCAAAATGCTTAACAAGATGCATTTTTGTTCCTGTTGAATCTTGAATGTCAGAATAATTTATGAGACCTGTTCTCCCTGCAGAGCTGGTGTCATTACTCCTTCTCTGGAAGGCACAGGACGGATGGGTGAGGTTTTCCACTGCACACGGCCACTCTTTTCCTTACTATCATGTCTGTTGCTGGAAGTGAGGGAAGTGGCTGGTCTCATCACTAAAGCAAAAAAAAAAAAATGAATTTAACAGAGAAAAAAACAGAAGAAATTGTGAATTGAAGAGATAGTTACTAGAGGTGATTTAGTTGAGGTTTCCTTTAAGTTAGGTTGTAAAATCTCTTGCAGAGGCGCTCTGGCTGTGTGTGTGTGTGTGTGTGTGTGTGTGTGTGTGTGTGTGTGTGTGT
>NW_021604602.1:3007936-3038892 GCF_004785775.1 Grammomys surdaster | reverse complement strand
TCAGAGATTTGGAGTTGGACAGCCACAAATGCAAGGCCAGTGGCTTGAAGTTGCAAAGGCTTTTTGTCGTGCCACATGAACTCAAACTGTAAGAATCAGTCATGATATGGAAATGGTTTTGTGTTGTGTATCTGTTTTTTTTTTCATGGACTAAGGATGGGAAATAACCCAAGCTATGGGATAATGCCTGCAATATACAAGCATCACAAACCCAGACTCACAAGCCATACCACCTCAGCCATTATGGAACCTTGAGAGACATTTCTCTAGCAAGGCGTGAGTTTCCAGAAATATAAGCCAGCCTCACGATTATGACAGATGTCTCCTTGTGCAGCTTTGATCCTCTGGGTCACTGAGAGCATAGCCAGAATTCTGCTGACTTGTCAGGACACTGGTGGCTCCTGGACACTCACATGTTGGCTTTAGGTTGGCTAACTGTTAAATTCTTCTACGTTGTTCTAAAGGGGAATCAACTCCATTTCCTGACATCAACACCCATTACCCTTCTCTGTTGCCCTTTAAGACTTACTCAGATGCTGCGCAGACATCTCTGATGGCCATGCACCCATGAATCCACACAGATCTTCCTCAGGACCTTGTGTCCTTTCTGTGCCCCCCAGGTCTTTGTCATTGCTTTGGCTGTTCAGGCCCTTTCTTCTCCCTTTAAATCTACTGTCACTTCGTCCATAAGGTGACCTGGCTTCCCTGATGCTGGGTAGGCCTTCTTCTAGTCTCTCTGTCCTCTTGTCAGTATTACCTTTGTTTCTGTTTACTCATCCCTGATCCCCCCCTCCTCCTAAGACTGTGAACGTCATAAAGACTCCGGCCAATGAAGTCTCTGCTTCATGTCTTGGTTTTCCATGTTGTTCTCTCCAGACAGGAAGACCCACCATGCAGACACATGCAGCGCATTCAGGCTTGAGGACGTAGGTGACCACAGGACCAGGGGCCATAGGTAAGAACACATAAGGGTTAGAGTCAATCAGTCTTATGTTTGAGGAAACCCGACTGAACTTGATATTGGATAAGTCAGGAGTGAGGGTGAATGTCGGGGAGCAGAACCCCATGTGCGGTCTCATGAATGCAAATGCAGGTCGTGGCCAACACTTGGCTCAAGTGCAGACGAAAATATTATACCTGGGAAAGAGTAAAGGTGACAGGTGTGGGGCAAGGTGCGAGGGGAGGGAGGGGGAGGGAAGTAATCTGATAAATTTTTCTCAGTGACAGCTTTCCCCCTGAGACTTCCTGTGCCCCCACACTGTAGAAGTTTCCCCTCACTGGTACTCAAAGGAGTCCTTTGACATCTGCTTCTGACCTTTGAGGATGTTTCTGCACCTGAGTTTCTTGTCCTTCTTCCTACCTTTTTGTTGTTGTTTGTCTGTTTATTAACCTCTTCCATAAAGGTGACTCAGACAAGATGATGAGGTGAGGTGTCTAGGGGACACGGGGGGAGGCAGGTGGGGCCTTGTCCTCACGCAGCTCCTCGTCCTGTGTTCGGAACTGACAAGGTGACAGATGGCATGACAGAGGGTTTGGAGGACAGACGAGAACCTCTAATCCACCCTGGGGAGACCAGGGCCAGAAGAGATGACATTTAAGCTGATTCCTTACAAGCAGGCAGGGGGAATCCAACTGGAGATGGCTTCAGAGGAGGGCACTGTGGAAGACCCAAAGATACTGGACAAAGGCAGCTGAAAGCCTGCCTGCTTGCCTCTCACTCACCTGGCTTAGAGCACGGTCTGCAGTAAGCATAGACAGATTGAACATAAAGGCTGAAGAGCCATGAGGGGAGGCTCAAAGCAGGGCAGATGGCCGGCCATTTTGTTCTGTGGGCCCAATGAATAAACACTGTTGGGTGTTGGGGTGACTATGTATGAAAGGGCTTTTAAGGGGGAGCGCCAGGTCCCCATTGATAATGGGGAAACTGAGATTCCCTTCTTGAGTTCTTAATCTCCTTAATAAAAGAATTTAAACTGGTCTTAGAAGGAAATTTGAGGATAATTTTATTAGGGTTTCACACACACACACACACACACACACACACACACACACACACACACACACAGCAATAGCACAGGCAAGCTGAAATTCCCATCAGCCACCAGGAGGGGAGAAGGAAGAGGAGGGAGACAATTTGATTTAGGGATGGAATGGAGAACGGAGAGCACAGAGAGTGTGAGGGGAAGCCTGCCTAGGAATCCTGAGCTCTGCACGTGAGCTCAGAGGACATCTGGTTCCAGGCTCTTGCAACTACACCAGACGCAAGTACATAGTCAGAATCAGAGGCAGTTTAGGAAGAAAGGAAAGGACTTCCAAGAGTGGAGGAGACCTGGAAAGACGAAGAAATACCCGTGGTATTTAGCCACAGGGCATCATCTCCTTTTGTATACCCTGCCCACTCCCCCTCATCTCTCTGTTCTTCAGTAGAATCCTAGGCAGGTTCAGAAAGGCTTCCTGTCTTCCTCTCTCAACTGGCTTCTGTCATATGTTAATCTTGACGCAGGGGTTTCCCTCCCTACACTTGGTGGTGGAAAGAATTGCTTGCTCTCACAGGGTGGATGTTTGGGGAACAGGGAGCCACTGGCTTCACAGAGCTCCTCCAAAGGCAGGGCATGGAATATGTTCTTAAGGCAGAAAACACCATATTTCCCCATAAAAGCTTGAGCTGCCCTGCGTCCTTAGATGGCCATGGTCTGAGTCAGTGTGAGAAGGGTGTTACCAGTCTAAGGTCTTCACCCCATCTGCACTCACCTGTGTTTCCCTGGTTGCTCACGGAAGGACCCAGGTTCCATGTCCAGTTGATTACTGATGTGACATGTCACAGTCGGCAGAGGACCTGGAACACAAGAGCTTTCTTGCAAGGTGGATAGGTTGGGTATGGAAAGGTTACTTCCAATGAGGTGACATCTATCCTTGGAGACTTTTGAGCAAGCAGACAAGAGCTTTTCAGGGTGTTAGGGATGCAGGAAGAGGTGGAAAAAGACAGGGAATTCTTCTTCATGGAGGCGAACAGAACCACCAACCTTAAAAAGCAGCAGTAAAGTTAAAAACAATGTAACACTACAAGAAAGAGAAATATGCAGAATAACACCCCCTTTTGTGCCTTTCTACTTACCTTTTCTACCTCTTCCCCTACGCCTGTAATTCTGTACACTTCCACAGAAACCAACACACGAAACTTCACTATCCAAACTGCCACCTATTTAGCATAAATATTTAGTGCAAATAAATCAAAATCTATTTATCCATGTTTCGATTGCGCGGCTCCGTACCTGCATCTTAATATCACATACAGTGAATGCAGGAATGATAATTATCAATCAAGGCAGGCATGGGAGTGCCTTTGTCAATACCTGCGTGGATGACAGAGTGTTGCATGTATTTTCTATTTGCCTTGAAACCGTTTTTCTCACATGTGTACATTCATGCTGCGTTGTTCTCTTCACTTGCAGTATAGTATAGGTGTCTTGCCTCATGGGTGACCTTGGCTCATGACGGTGGCAGGAGGTGCTGTACGTTAAGACATGTTACTTATTGATTGGTAAGTGTTAAGGGTTGAGTATTCCCTGGAGTCCCAGGAGCTGGACATGCCAGTAAGCTGTCTGCTGTGCAAGCATGGAGACCTGAGTTCAGATCCCTACCACCCATGCAAAAACTAGCTGTGACATCATGGACCTGTAACCCCAGTGTTGAGGAGGACAGAAACAGATTCCTGGGGGCATGCTGGCCTGCCAACCCTGATATTGACTTCAGGCCTCCCTAGGTATAAGACACAGGTGCACACACTCCTGCAGACAAGCTCACACCCACATTCTACACACACAGATAAAATTAATTAAAATTAAACATTCTAAAAAGAGCTCTTCCCCTACCTTCTAATTTTGCTATTTGACAAATGTTAATAAAATTATCATGTGTGTGTGTGTGTGTGTGTGTGTGTACCGACATTGGGTATCTTCCTCTATGGGTCTCATTTATTTATGATGATGATGATGATATCATGTGTATGATATGTATGAGATTTTTGTCTGCCGTGTATGTCTGTGTATCTCTTGCATGTATAGCATATGCAGAGGCAAGAAAAGGGCAGTGGGTCTCTTGGAACTGGACCTAAAGAGGGTTGTGAGCAGTGACCCGAGTCCTAGGAATCGAAGCCAGGTCCTCTGCAAGAATCCGCAAGAATAAAAAGATCCCATAACTGCTCACCAATTGACTGCTCTGGCTGAGCAGTGAACTCCCAGGAACGGTAGGAGCTGTGGGGACAGTGTCTGCTTCAGCAGTGACTCCATATGTCTGTGAATCTGTGACTTCTGGGGACCTGAATTCAGTGTCCTGCTTTGGCAGTAGCCACTTCTCTCACTGAGCCCCACTCTCCACTCCCTCATGTATATTTTACACCATATCATCACGAAGAAAGCCATGCATTATTTGGTTGCATTTTCCCAATGTAAAAAAAAAAAAAGAAACATTTTCTATGTTAAAAAATAATGCATTCTTTCAAACTCACGAAAAATTCAAATGACCTTTTATTCTAATAAATTTCAAAAGTACCTCCTTCCCGGCCCTTTGCAGATTATATTTTTTAAAAAGCGACTTACCTATCCCGGGGTGAAACCTGTATGTATGTCAACTTTTAAATTTCCACTCGCTTGCTGTCAGAAGCCTGAGTCTTTTTTTTTTATGGATTTATTGATAGTTTGGTCTTCTTGGTCCTACAGATTGCAGATTGTCGCTTTCTCTTGATCATTTCCGTCTTAACTCTAGAAAACTTCCCACAATTCCCTCATCACCTTAGTTAAAGGATCAACTGAGAAAGAATCGCTATTTCTTTACCTTTGTCTAGTTGTCCCTCAAAGATGCGAGGACAGGCTCTTCCCCAAATTGCATCCCTCTGGCCCCTCTTGCCCCTCCTTCCACAGGGCAGGATGCCAGGTTTTGCTCTCTGTGGTTCAGGACTCTCCCTAATCCTACGGCTGAAGGATTTTGTGTGTTCCAGGTCTGGGGAGGCAAGCCTGCCAGGTGGCAGACACCCTCCCTAAACAGGTCTTTGATTTCCATGCCTGGGCCCACTGAGGCAATTAAGCTGGATTTGTCTGATGGGGCAGAGGATCAAAGGTTTGATGTTTTGATAACCGAAGAGGAAAAAAGCTCAACCTGAGAAGGGGAAAGAGAATTTCCCTCGGGACAGGAGCTCCAGGCCACTCAGTGGTAGGAACCTGAGCCAGAGACAAAACAACCCCTCCTGTGCAGGGGGACCCAGAAAGGTTTGCAGGTACTATGAGGTCCCCAGCCCAGTGGCAGGGGAGCCCTGCTGTACCTGAACAGCGGGAAGGGATTGCTAGGGTCACAACTCACACTCTGGAACACACATGCTCGAGCAGGAACCTGGCTGCACTGTTGGGTTGCACCTCAGTGATGGCTTGTGTTTCTCTGGACACGTGTGTATAGGATGTAGGCAGTATGGAATCCAGAGGTGATTGACTCCTGGCTTCCTAGTCCCCTATCCATCTTTGTTTGGAGTTAAAGACATAAACATGGCAAAGGTGGGAGAACTGGCCATGAAAGACATGGTAACAGATCTTGGAGACACAGAACTGGGTGCTGGTTTCTTCATCCTTTGCTTGCTGAATGTTGTGTAACTAATACTGATAAAGCACACGTCCTGTGCCACGTAGCATTTGCCATTAACAGAGATCACCCGGAAGCCCTTTATTTGTGTTGTATTCTGTCATGTAAAAAATGTAGCGCCTGGTGCTGATGGTGGTATTTTATTCAGGGCTGTCTATCTTTGTCTGTCTGTGCTATTGTAACAAAATACCAAGCGCTGGGACATTTATAAAAACAGAAATGTAGGACTGTTGATTTAGCCGTCGGAAGGAACCTGTTCCTAGTATGTGTCAGGTCTGATCCCAGCACTGAAATAATAAGTTAATAAAAGGAAAATGGAAACAAGGTTATTCCTCACACTTGGGAAGACCGAGCCTACTACACTCAGGGCCCTGACAGCGGAGGAATCGATGGTTGTATCCACCAAGATGGCGTTTGATTGCCACTTCCTCTGAAGAAGATGAGCTTCATGTGTTCACCTGGTGGAAGGAGGAGGGCAAAAGCCAAGGCTGCATGAAGCTTCTCACATGAGGCTCTTACTTCTGTGCACCAAGGGCACAGCCTCCAGCACAGCATCTGTACTTCAGGGCCGTACTTCAGACTTTCCCACTGACCCTGAAGCTTCAGCACAGAAACTTTGGGAAGACACGGTCTTGGCACAGTGGCAGGAGAGCTCCCACCTCTCAGTGAGACAGAGGAAGCTGTGAGTTTCTCTGTTCTCATTCCTGATTCCCCAGCGCACAGACCTCCAGCCTGCACAGTCCTGCCTCCAGGCACCATGCTCAGCTCACAGACTGTTTCTGATACATGTACTTTCTTCTCTTCTGCATTACCACTTCAAGGCCCTTTGCATCATCTATTTCTGAACTTCCACCTTTTGCTGGGATGGACACACACACAGACACACACACAGAGACACACACATACATACACAGACACAGAGACATACATACAGACACAAACACACACAGAGACATACAGACACACACACAGACATAGACACACAGACAGACACAGACATACACACACAGATACATGGACACAGACACACACACACAGAGGCATAGAGATATATACACACACATACACACAGACACACAGAGAGACATATAGACACACATACAGACACGTACACAAACGCACACACACAGACACACAGACACACACACATACACACAGACATACACAGACATACACAAACACAGACACACATACAAACACACATATACACAAACACACAGGCACACAGACATATAGACACACATACAGACACATACACACACACACAAACACACACACTCACACACCCCTTCTGAGCAACCATCACCATTGTAACTGCACGGTCATCACAGCCTCCTCTGGTTCCCATTGGGAGACTCATTCACTCAGGACCATGTCTGCTTCATTCATTACCGTATTTCTGAAGCCGCTAGCAAGGCCTCCATAGGAAGCCCAACCGAAACTGCCAAAGCCACAGTACACTCCATTATGACTTACTTGGCACTATACTTTGTGGAAAGCAGATGAGTGTCATTCTTCTCAAGTAGAGAATCAAGATATAAATTCATTTTCTAGCTGGCACTGGAGCAGAACCAGAACAGCCGTCCCTAGATCCTGGCACGTTTCTGCCATTCTTCTCTGGCAATTGTGGTGCATGCAGCATCTTGTCCCTATTTCCAGGTCCCAAGGCAATGCTCACTACTTCTTTCCAGTAAATGCCCTAAGTATCTTTGTCTGTGTGTCCTCAGACCCCCTGATGTGTAGTTACTGAGTCTGCCTAGAAGCCCACAGTGCTTTCTGCTGGTGGGGATAGTCTGCTGTGGCAGGGCTGTCCTCTCAGACACACAGAACAATGTAAGGCTTGGAGACCGCAAGCCAAGGCCACAAGGGACACTCCTGTCCCTATTCCTGTTTGGCTCTGAACTCCCAGGACAAAGCAAACATTGTGTGGAGGTCAGGCCAGTGCTCATGAATGGCTCTGCCTTGTGCAGAGGGAAAGAAATGTCGAGGAGGGAGGCGGGTACATGACCAGGATAGAGCGACTGTGAGACTGAGAACGTAAGGCAGCCACGAGGAGTTAGAGACGGAGAAATTACAGTTCAGAGGGGCAGCGGGCAGAGGCGAGCCAGAGAGGAATGAGATGAAGAATAATGGTTGTTGGGCAGAGAAAACAAAAGTGACAGGGAGGCCCTGAATAGGAGAGGAGAGAGCAGGCAGGCTGTAAGAGAAACAACAGCCTGAGGGGCAGGGTAGCCCTGGCAGCCTCTCATGGCCACTGTGGAATCTTGACCTGTGCAAACTTCTCTGCTGTTGCTGTGGATCTGATGTGTGGGCAAATGACCCAAACCTGGGTCCAGAGCTTAAGAGGAAGGGCCAGCTGGATCTCCTCCTGGCTTGTAGATGGTGGGTAGGAATGGGTGTAGAACCCAAGAAACCAGGAGGAAGCTGGGTCTGTTTGAAGTCCGCTGGGCTGGCAGGCCTTTGTGCTAATTACAGGTTAACAGAGGCGCCTGCACCCTCCAGGATGCCTGCACAGAGGCTGGGCATCACACCAGCTCCAGAGGCAGCTCTGCAGGTGCCTGACTCCAATCCCAGGGCTGAAACTTCATCCAGGCTTGACCACGAGAAACTGGATTGCGTAACCGTAGCCTCCCAGTGATGGGGAGGCACTCTGCTTGCCATTTCCTCCTGGCTGTCAATGTCAAAAGTCCGTAGCAGGTATCCATCTGTTTGGAAGAAGAAACGTGAAGCAGATGTGCTCAGTTGATTCAGGATGGAGGGAGATGGATGGGGGTCTCCGGTGTCCACTGTGACTTAACTGAGGTGGGGGAATCGTGGGTTCAGACGCCTCTCTGCTATGTCAGTTGTCCCCAACCAAGATGTGGGGTTTTTACCAGCCACAGATCCAGCTGCTTCTTAGCAAGGATGCTACTCTTGGTGTCTGAGCAATCTGTGGAGGATGTGGATGACAAGTGCCACCATGTACCTGGGCAAATGCCACCTGGACAAATGCATTTTCTAGCCCTGGCCTAGATGCATTTTCGTGCCACGCTCTCCTCAGGCTCTGCTGGAGGACTTGCTTTTTGATGTTCAGTGTCCCCAAAGGTATCATGGACAGGAGACAGCATGGACTCCATTCTAGATCTACTGTCTGGTACCTTGAGAGCCTCTGGATCACTCTCCTCTTTGCAGGTTGCCATGGGAAATCAAACACTACCTGCTCTCAAGTGCTGTCTCAAGATTTCATGGTAGACTCAGAAGGCATTTGAACTCTTGGGAGTGAAGGAACATCTGGAACTGGATTGCCCCCCACACACACACACCCTCTGTAGGACTTTTCCAGATTGGAGACGGCTCTCAGGATTGACTGAGGGGACAGGGCATGACTGCAAGGTAGGCGGGGTCAGCCCACCCAGTCTCATCTCCTGCCTTGCTGTCTTTCCCCTCCCTTTCCCTCTTCCCTTCCCTCCCTTTCCCAGGTTGTCTCCTCCCCTCCTGTCTCCCTCCATCCTCACCACGCTTCTCTATCCGCTCCTCCTCCTCCTCCTCCTCCTTCTTTAGAGCCAAGCATCTTTATTGTATTTGAACTTTGTGAGTGAAAGCTGCAGTTCTCTGTGGCTCAGATCTAGATCTGGCTTTCAGATGATGGTGGATGCTGCAGATACTGGGGTCCTGCCAAGTTTCATTCTTAGGACCTCAAACAAGCCTGTCTCCTCTGGTAACGTAACTCTTTGTCCTGGAACGAACCTAGAATAACACAGCTCAATAAGCAGCCACGAAGTCAAGCTTCCTGCTCAGTCTCCTGATCCTCTAAGCCATTTCACCAGTTCCAATTTGTTTGCACTCTTGTGTGCTCTGGATTCTATACCAGTCTGACACATGTGTGGATTTATGGTGTCTACCACAGTCAGGACAATATAGTGCCCTATTATTTAGGGATTCCTCTCTCAGGCCTTAAAAAAACAAACCTCTTTCCATCTGTCTCATGGCTCCATCAACCAGCCCAAGAGTCACTAATTTGTCACTTCTACAATTAATTGTGCCTTTTCTAGAATGCCGTGTAAATACAGAATTGATGGTCCAGTCTTAGGCTCATTTAATCAGATCTCTTTTTACCCAACCCCGCTGTGCATAGTAGTTTCTTTCCTTTCGACACTGAGAAGTATTTCATGGTCTGAATGTGTTAGAGTTTACTCCACCATTCAACTGTTGAAGGATGTCTGGGTTGACCTGGATTGCTTCAAGTTTGGGGCAACTATATAATAGGTGCTATGAAAGTTCATGTTCGGGGTCTCTGTGAACATAGGTTTTCATTCCTAATGACATCTAGTGTGTCTTTGTATGTACATGTGTGTGAAAAGGTGAACATATGTGTGGCTGTACATATGCAGGTATTCGTGTGTGTGTGCATGTGTGTGTGTGTGTGTGTGTGTGTGTGTGTGTACATGTGAAGGCCAAAGATAAACCTTGGATGTCATTCCTCAGGTCCTGACCACCTTGTTTTCTGAGCTGCTACTGACCAGAAGCTTGCAAAATAGCCAAGCTGTCTAGGCAGCAAACCTCAGGAACTCATTTATCTCTGCCTCTTCATCTCTGGGATTATAAATACATTCTACTCTCCTTGGTTCCTTGGTGTGGGTTCTGAGACTCCAGCTTGGTTCCTTATGCTTCTGAGGGAGCACTTTACTGACCAAGACATCTTCTCATCCTCCCTAACTATTTGTGAATCAAAGTCTGGGGTTGTGTCTAGTGGAAAAAGATTACAGTAGGGAGTGTGGGTCAAACTCTGCTTGGATATTCAAAGGCAAGTTTGGGAAATGAATCTAGGCATTCCTCCTACAAAACTAGCAGATGAATTAAGGTGATGCATGCAAATCTTCTTATGTAAAAGCCTGTAGAAAAGTATATTAGCCTCAGGATTTTATTTTGGAATACATCCAGAATTTTCTTTTGACCAGACATGAAGATAAAATATGTTAGTTTCCAAACCAAAGGGAGTCAGTGGGAGAGGCTCCAAATAGCCCAGGTAATTTCCCCTGCAGTGACTGTACTGGGTGCAGCTGTTTGGGAAAGCAGGAGAGGTGTTTGGTTCAAGATCAGGCAGGCTCTGTCTCTGACAAGCTGAGAGGTGTGTGACTGGGGGCTTCATGACCAGCCTTGACCTTTGAAGTCTCAATATCTATTAAACAGGGACACAAGGATGCTGCCTCCCCAGAGGCCTGATTAAATGAGATAGTATGGACACCCTTGGTGTCATTGTGATAGAGGCTGCAACAGAACGAGTTTTAATGCCGTCAAGTGTTATTAGGAGCCTTGAAATAATTTTATTTTACCCTTGGCAACGATAAAGGTGAATATTCACCCTCTATAAACTGTTAAAAATTAAGAGAAACTTTCATTGTAGAGCAATTGTCATGCTCATTTCTGTCTTGGGTTACACAAGTAAATACAGGTGAAGGGAAGTAAGGCATAGAAAAGAGGTCTGAAAATATAAAACATTTTTCAGCCCTCTGTTTAGATGACAGGAGTGGGCTCTATTATATCTATAATATAATGTCATCTGAGTACAAAACAAAGTTCAATGATGAGAGAAAGATAAACAAACTTCTGGGTACCAGTGTATTGACTCTGACAATGACAAGCTCTGGCTGTGTCTTTTCCACAGAATAATGATCCTTTGTTACATGCCAGGGCCTAACCCTCGTGGACATGGGTTTGCGTTGCTCACGACCACAGGTGATTTCCTTTCTAGGACTCTGAAGGGAACAGTTAAGCCCCAAGAAGACTCCATTTCATAACCCCACTAGACACAGTGGTATTCACCTGGCAGCTCAGGACCATCAAGTTGGTCAGCATAGTACTGGAAAGATTGGAGATGCTTCTCTTCACCAGTGGACCCAAAATCTCCAGGGCAAGCTCCTCCCCACAGTAAGGGAGTTATCCCCCAGTAGTCCCTGGATGTCTCTGGATGTAATATTTGATAAGAAATCTACCTGGAAGGAAAGGTGGGTCTCAGAAAATAGATTGGGTATGACCTCCCCGGTTCTGGTCGTTTTAAAAATTCTATACCTGAGGTCCGCACATCTGGGGGAAAGGAGCCTTTCCTACAGAGAGACCAAAAAGACAAACTAGAACAATCATAATTACAGGACCTGCATCAGTCTTATATTTAGAGAGTCAGAAGACCTAGTGAAGACTGTTTTGGGGTTATCTTCTGTAGCCTGCTTCAGTTGTGCGTGATGGGACCATGGTGTGGCACTGGTGACCTTCACCACTGGTATGGGCCTTTTCACATTGGCTCCAGTTTTTTGGATCTGGATTCTCTTTGCCTCTAAATAAGGTCACCAGACTGTTACTGGGGGGCTCAGATGCCAACAATGGTGCAGCCTCTCGAACTGTCTGATGAAGAATTCTCTGGGTCTGTTTGCAGGGCTTGTAAGGACTTGAGGTGGGAATGGTTAAAATTTTTGTCTTATGAACTTCCTAATACGAGGTGCACCTGGCCCTTAGGAGAGCAAATGGTAGGAGATTGGCCTAATTTTCAATGGTCTCAAGGACATATTTAGTTTACCTGTCTTGAGCTTTGTGTTGGCTGCAAAGACTGAGCCACTGTCAGACCCCAAGGATGAGGGTGGCAAATTTATTGTATTATCTGGGCCTGAGTAACTCAGCAGTTTTAGCTGCCTCAAGATGGCCAGTTTGGTGCAGTTTGGAGATCACCTGTTTATTGATAATGGCAGAGTGTACTGGTCTCTCATTACATAAGAGAGACCATTTGCCTCCATACTGACATCTTCCCATCCTGTTCACTCAGTCTCTTTGTGCATAGGTTAGACTCTGGAAAAATTGAAGTTCAGGCAGGGTGACGAAGATCTAGAGAGGCCCCACTGGTTCCATGGCCAACTCAAGCAAGCTGCTTCTCTATGGCTTTGTAAGACAGGAACCGACATTGTCAGTGACTGAAAAGGGCTGTTGTTGAAAGGAAGAAACGGGATTCATGGACAGTGCTAAGCCTCCTGCTGGCTTGTGCTTCGCTCTCAGAACATGTGAGCTAGTGTTGATGTTACCGGAGTGTTCCAATCAGGTGTGTCAGGTTGATTGCTGGATTTCCAATGTCCCAGAAGGCGATGATGACTGATTCACCTTGTATATCAAGGGAACATTACAGTACACCACTCGCTTTCTTGGACATAAGGACGGAAGAAGAATCAGTAACAAATGTATGGTTGAATGCTGTTGGATGGTAAAACACCAGGTGGAAGAGAGAAATGCAGAAAGGACATTAGGGAGCTGAGTTCTCTAGAACCTTCACAAACGATGTCAATAGCATGGCATACTCACACCATAGCCCTTTCCTAAAGCATCCCCACACACGGAGCCTTTCAAGTAAAGGGTCTACGGGCTGCAGAGGGACACCTAGGTCCCGGGAACATATTTTTCTTTTGATGCTATTATAACATATTGAGTAGAGGCATGGGAGAGAGAAATGGAAGCTTAAGATCATGAAGTTAATTTGTTCCAGTCAGCTTAGATACTGAAGGGCTGAGCCAGCGTCCAGGTCTTAATCTAGACTTCTTTTCTGCTTACATCTTCTCTCTGTACTGTGTAAGGATGTTCTAGAACCTTCTCTCAGGGGGTGACCATTCATTGAACAAGCCCTCCATTGCCTCCTTTTGATCGCTAGCCAGGGATAGAGCAGGATCCACAGGTCACTTAGAAGCCTCCCCCCCATTCAGACAGAGTGGATTTCATGACTTCCTAGGACAAAAGAGTGGGGGTCAGTATTAAATATAATTACCGTGCATTTGGCTAATAACTGACATTCCATGTGCACTTGTGGGGCCAGGAGGCCTGCCTCGGCCCCTCAGGTCACCTAATCCTCCCTTGCTTTTATCTTGGGAGTGAGTCTGAGCAGATGGAGACCACAGATCTCAAATTACCTTTTTATCCCCCTGTCTCATGAGCAGTGCCTTCTGCAAAGGCCCTGCCTTTCTCCTCTCTGTGTTCTCATGCCCCGCCCCTCCTCATCCTTCCTTGTGTCTTTCCTCCACTCCTTTGCTCATCCTTATGGTCTCAGACCTGGAATCCTTGGGATTGTTCCCTTCTACTTCATGGGGTTGCTCAGCCTGCAATCTGGGCATGGGATAAAATCTTTCAAAACCGCATTATGACATCCTCACCAGCACTGCCATCTGACACTGACCAGATACTTCATACACACTTCCCTTTGATCCTTAGCACACTGGCTCGGTCAAGGTCCAGAAGTGATGGCTGAGTCCCGGAGAGAATGGGTACTTCTCAGAATCTCACTAAGTGGCATGTGCTGTCTTCCCTTACCCAGGACTCCAAAGTTAAAATAACATCATCCAGGACCTCATTGTTTAACCACACGGCTGACTCTCCTTGAGCATTCAGAGTGGGAGGGACTAGGTTAACTGGTCACAAGGGCTCAGGCTACAGGACTGGGGTGTTTATAGGATGTTCCGTCTGTGTTGGGGCAGTGGCTGATATACACGTCACAATCAAAGCACAGTTCTGTGATATCTCAGGCCTTAGTGTCTGTTTCCCTATGATAGCCCCGAAGACCAAGTTTGGACCAACAAGAATTTTTGATTCAGGATGGTTTCTGCTCTTCCCCCCCAAGAAGGCCTCCTCCCCGAGGACTTGGCTTTGCATGTCTAAGGAGCAGACGAGGACATTAGATACATGATCTCCAAGCCCTCTCCACAGCTTGAGTCTGAGATCTAACAATACATAATGAAGTTATTTGTGCCCTCAAATGAGTCCGCTGGGGACAAGGAACCTCTCCTTCACTTTACTACTGGAGGCAATAATCCTTTAAGCTCTGGTTTTTTCCAGAGAGAGTTAATTAGTCTGGGTGTATGGAAAGGAAGTGCAGTTGGTCCTGCTTCCAACTCGCTGTAAAAGTCCTATCACTTCCACCAGGGCACTGCTAATCCTTTTCTCCTGGCCACCATCTTGCCCACCCCACCTCCCCCAAAGCTCTGGCCACCAACTACTTACTGTCACTCTTTCCAGAGTCCAGAAAAGTCCTCTGACTCTGGTATTTTTGCATTGGCCACTGAGACTGGCCCTGTAAAGCCTGCATGCCAGCTGTGCTCTAACCCATGCTTGGTGGAAGAAGATATTGGTCCTTCTTTGGTCCAGTTGTTCTCTCAGCAAGGGTCTGCCATACACTCTCCATGGTATCATCTAAACGGACCAGTGGTTGAGAGCTCCTGGACTTTGGCACTAAAACACTCTTAACCATGAAGACAATGGCTTCTTCTAAGAGACAAGTATTTGGGATCATGATTCATCTGTACCTAGAAACAAACTTTGACCAGAACAAAATGGGATAATGGTTCTGAATTTGACAACTCAGAATCCCTTTCTATCTTCCTTGTCTGGTGGTCTTCAGACCTTCATAAAGCTAGCCTTATTATCATCATGATGAGCTAGCCATCACATCATGAGGTGGAGGAGAGGGAGGGAGGGAGAGGGTTGCAAGAGGGGAAGGGGTTGAGAGAGAGTGAGTGAGAGGGGAGGAGAGAGGGGGTAGGGGTGGCGAAACATGCCATGCAGATGACAAAAACAAGGTGAATGGATCCCAAAAGAGGCATACAGGTCTTCTAACATGAGTGACCAACAGGTAGTGCTGACTCTGTGTGGCTCCCATAGGCTACACTAAAACCCATTTGTGACTCCACTTTGAAAGTTCCCAAATGACACCAATTGGCAAAGTGGTCCTATTCTTTATCTGGGGATAGACACAAGTGAGTAAATCTTCTCTCACTGAGTGAGTGCTCTCTTGATGATGGGATGGGTGCTCAGGCTTGGTCAGGTGGCCTCAGCTGTAATAGATTGCCTGGGATTCTTCTGGAGCCCATTTTAAAGCCAAGCCATAAACCTTTCAAAGCAGTGGTTCTCACCTTGGAGGTTATGACTCATTTGGGAGTCCCATATCAGATATCCTGCATATCAGATAGTTACATTACAACTCATAACAGTAACAAAATTACAGTTATGAAGTAGCAATGAAAATAATATTGTGATTAGGGGGGAGTCATCACAACATGAAGAATTGTATTAAAGGGTCATGGGTCATAGGATTGGGAATGTTGAGAACCACCATTCCAGTTCTCATTCTCTCTCTCTCTCTCTCTCTCTCTCTCTCTCTCTCTCTCTCTCTCTCTCATATACACATACATACATGCTTGTGCACACACACATACATACATGTGAGTGCACAGACATACACACATACACACATATATCCATATTGTCCATTTGATGAATAATATAAATTTAAGTAAAATATGAAAGACAAAGTTTAGATCTGATCTTTGTCACTTGTACTTATTGCTGAGTGACAGTGGCCATTCTAATTGGCTTCTTTTAAGCCCCAGTTTCCCCATCTCTAAGTGGAGAGCTGGAACAGACCTTCCCTTATGTAAGTGTTCTGAGGTTTGAGGAAGGAGATGTAAGGTTCTGGATACATGATTAAGAGAGGAGACGGTTCGTTTTCCAAGCCTGGAGTCCACCTGCACAGTTGTGTGGTGGGCAGCAGGAACAGGAGCCACAAGCCAGAGTATGAAATATAGCACAGGTCAGCTTGGGCTGTGTGACCACACAGACCCGGAGTGACACCTGATGTGCTTCTGTTTCAGGCCATTCTGTGTGCAGGCTGTCTGTTCTGCATGAGGAAATATATACACACTGGCACCCTAGGAGTCTGGCTTTGAAGGTACCATGGACTTACATACATGAACATGAGCACAGGGCTTAGCAGGCAGAGAGAGATTAGTGTTACCAGCCAGTGCAGTGAAACCTGACAGGGACTCAATCCTTGGAGGATCCACCGTTAATGTAGGGAATAGAAACTGGGAAGGGAATACAAACATACATATGGGGGAGGGAAGGAGAGAGGGGGAGAGGGAGGGGAGGGAGGAAGTGAGAGAGGAGTTGGGGGAGGGCAGGTGGAAGGGAGAATACAAACATACATATGGGGGAGGAAGGGAGAGAGGGAGGGATGGGGAGGGGGAGGGAGAGAAGAAGTGAGAGGGGAGGAGGGGAAGGGGATGAGGAAGAAAGGGAGGGAAGGAAGAAGGGAGGGAGGAAGAAAGAATGGAAGTTGCTGATTTGCTGTGCTGTGGAAGAATCAGAGACAGCTTCGGAGGAGCATGATGGATAAACTAGGCACTAGACACAGACTTGGAATATTTTTATGGAAGACAGAGAATGTTGAGATTCTGGTGTCAGCAGGCAGAAGCAGGTGCTAGCAGAGCCTGCTGTGCAGGAGCTGGGGCCCAGGGGTACTGAGGAAGGAGCTAAGGTTGCTCCCTCAGGGTGGTGAAATCTCAAATTCCTTCTCCTGGGCTGGGGGACCCCAGGGCATCTTGAAGTTGAAGCGATGCCAGCGTGGTGGTGTATTACCACAGCCAATCACATGGGTTCCTCTGCTCAGCCATTCACACACCCCCCTCAGCCCACATCTATGTAGCTGTCCTCCTCTGAGTTCTCAGCTCACCAGGGAGAAAGGATGCACACCGTGTTATTTAGAAGCAGAAAAGCTCTGAGTGATTGACAAGCTAGACAAAGCTGGATGGCTTCAGGGAGCAGGAGGTGACTTCAGTAAAGAGAGGCAGTGGGATTCAAAGGTGGCAGTGCTTCAGTGTGGAAGGAGCAGCATCCCACCTGGAGCAGTGGTGGAGAGATGGGCCCTGGGGAAGCAAGCGAGCAAGCAAACAGTGGGAGTGACTTCCCGAGAAGCTGTGCTGGAGACATTGTAGCAGCTATAGTGAGCAGAAAAGGAGGATGAAGGAGTGAGATCAGACAGCAGGACACCAGATCCTAGGAGGCCGAGGAAAGCCAGGCAAAGGCATCTTCTCCCTGGAGAACCTGCAGGGGTCTGAAACCAGTAGCCTGCAAAGTTGCCTGGCTACAAAGGGACTTACCCAATTGCCATTTGAACCTCTCTGTTCCTTTTTTTTTTTTTTAATTTTCTGATTCACTTTCTCAACTTTTAATCTAAAGCTCCACTGCAGTTGCTACTGTTTTCAATTTGTATTATCTATGCCCCCCCTCCATTTTAATCCTCTTAGATTCCATTTCTGCTGGGTTAGTGAACCCACTAATCAAGTAAGCAATGAGCAGCAACTGGTCCAATTATGATGAAGAATGAGACAGGCAGAGATGTGTCAGAGCATCAGGGGGGTTCATGCTGCCATGGAAACCACCCTGGGGCATGTGGGGTCTCAATGCAGAAATACCTAGACACCCCTGAGGATGGTGCCTGGGGCTGCTCATCACCTGGTGAGGGACCCTGTGCCACTCACCTGGCTTGATTTCTTTCTCGTCCCTGCCACTTCACAGGTGACATCATGACAAAGTCCCTCTTGCTCTTCAAGACTCAACTCAAATGTCTCTTCTTTTGGAGGTGATCCAGGCTTAGGTAGAAAATCTCCACTCTTAGGGAAAGAAGATAGACTAGACTGCTGGGTTTGCCATATGCTGCCTCTGTGACCTGGGGAAGGGTGTTACTCTCTTCTGAGACTCAGTTCCCTTTTGTTTACCTCACAAGATTGTCAGAACATTGAAGACTGACAACCTAGCATTGTTTTGAGGCGATATATTAAATGCTCAATGTGAGTTCATGGTTCGAGAAATTTTCTGAGCCCTCCACCCATGACTATAGCTTCTTTAGTTCCTTTGGCACCCCGTTCTGCCAAGAGACATCTCACACATCTATCTTGACTATAATCTCCCTGATGACACAGCCACAGCTTCTTTATCTCTGTGACCCTTGGACTTGGCCTCATGTCTGTCAGACACTTCACCAAACCAGTACTGATTGGGTACTGAATAAACAATGAAAGAGATGGTTCGACATCTTGAGGGACATTTAGAAGGCTAGAAGACTTTCTGCCCTATACTACAAGCTTTTGTTTCACCGGCTTGTAGAATCATCCATTACTCAACAGAAAGGAAAAGTGATTAGGTGTGGCAATAAATCCCCTGTTCTTGAAGGAATATTCAGGGCCATGAGGAGGAGGACAGAGGAGAAGTCTAAGAACTGGGACCATGTAAGATGAAGAAAGAGAGACATCAGGTCAGAGAGGAAGCGTTTGTAGTCAGCTCTGCTCCTATCCCGTCACCACAACCCTCATGAGAAGTGTTCTCGGCAAAAGTGAGAGAGCTCTGACATACCTTAAGTTTTGATTGCCCAGAACAAACACTTCTCTCCTCTCTGTCCCCCGACTTCAGCTCCTGTTGCTCTCTTCTGTCTCTGAACTTGCCCTTAGTCACCTTATGACTCTGCTCTCCCTGAGTGAGCTTCCCACAATGCCCTACTCATCCTATTGACCTTTGACTTATTTCAAAGGACAAACTTGTGCTTACAGTTATCCATATATAGCATGATGCTATAAACACCTCAAATAATGCCACTTATGGTTCTGTACAGGTTTTGGTATCAGCTTAGAGGTTCCCTACTTTAGCTTTGTGATGTCAATTACCTGTGTAGTGAAAGCTACTTCTTTCTGTTCTCTCCACATTTCTTTCTCTTCCCCCACACATTAGCATATGAAGCTGAAAATCATCTCCCTTGCTGTGTTGGAGAATAAGCTGGGACCAGAGTCGCTGTCCGTGGTGCTGAAATGGCGTTGCTCATTCTAAAGGTGGAGAAGGCTATGAAAATGGCCAAAGAGGAACATTTTATTGGTCCATTTTGTAATGACCTTTCTATCCCCAATCATATACAAATACTGGTAATTTCATTGTCATCAAATAGTGACTCGTGAGACATGGCACGCATGCATGTGGGTATTGCATTTATGATAATTTGATAAATAGCACGTTTCTTACAAGTTGGGGAGCACGGGGTGGGGGGAGTGCTACACAAGCCTCTGAACTTTCCTTCTGGTGATGTCTCTGTCTATGGTTAAAGTGGGCAGGTTACCATCAAAGAAGACAATTTGACATTAGCTTTTCAATGACTGGAGAGATGGCTCAGTTTTTAAAGTGCTGCTTACCACACAACCATGAAAACTAGAGTTTGACCGAAAACCAAGACATCGTAAGGTGCACTTGTAATCCTGGCTCTAAGGTTATTGAAACAGGAGGGTACCTGAAGCCTTTGAATGGTAAGTCTGTGTAAGCTGATGAACTCCAGATTCAGTAAGAGAGACCTTTCCTTCAAAAACTAAGGTGGAGAGTCAGAGAAAGACAGTAGACACTGGTCTCTTGTTCTACACACATATGTGTGCACCAGCATGCACAGTTGCACATGTATGCACACAAACACACACCACAAATGAACAAATAATAGCTCTTTAAAATTGACTTTCCATTTATTCTCAGGAGCCGGTAACAGATTTGAAGGTGTGCAGGGAAGGAACATCTGTGAGTTTCCGTGTCTTATTGGCCAGAGCACAAAGGTAGCTGTTTAGTTTATAGACTTAACTACTTTCTGCTTTGTATTTTAAGGCAAACAGCTTGCAGCCTTTCCTCTCAAGAAGCTGATAGACCAGTGGGAATAAATACATGTAAGTTAACAGGTTTACTTAGAGTGATAATTAAAAACAGAAGTGTATATGAGGCACAAATAATCCAGAGGAGGGAGCGATTGGCTCTTTGCAGAAAGGCAAGAATCCTCCACAGAGCTGTAATGAAGGAGGCTCAACAGTGCTCCAGACAAACACAGAATAGTAGATGTGCTGGGCAGTTTTTGTCAACTTGACAGAAACTAGAGTTATCTAGAAAGAAGAAATCCAAAGTGAGGGATGCCTCCATTAGATTGACCCACAGGCATGGCTGTGGAGACATTTTCTCAGTTGATGACTTATGATGGTGGTACCAACATCCACAGATGATTCTGAGTTGTATAAGAAGTTAGGCTGAGCAAACTATGGGGAGCAAGCCAGGAAGTAATTTTCCTTCATGATTTTGCTTTTGTTCCCACCTTCAGGTTCCTGTCTTGAGTGTCTCCCATGATTTCCTTCCACAATAGACTGCAAACTCTTATAGGCTGGGGATTTAGTTAAGATTCAAAATGAATCAGAGAAAGGAATTTTAACTTAAAGCTAGCTTTTAATTTACTTAACACTAAAAGTATGGGACAGTTGGAAAGAAAATACGAAATATATATGTACTAGATAACAATAAACTTCATTTGAATAAAAATATTAATTTAGCCTAAGGTTCATTATGGAAAGTGGTTCCGAGGTTAAAAGATCACAAACAGTAGTTCGTATTAGTGAGATACAGAATACCAGGAAGGTTTACTATATACCAATCTTCATGCAGTGGACACAGCCAGCTTTCAAAATACAGGGTAAAATTATTGGAAATGCAAAGAGAAATTTGAAAAACATATAATCATAGCAAGCAATGGTTACATTTCTTTCAGAAATACAGACAGAAATAAATTGGCTTAAAAGATTCTACATGATAAAAAGAGGCATGCAGACACACAAAAATACATATTATCAGCAGACCATTATAGGTACTTTAAAAATAATCCTTAGATCTCCTCAATGTTGAACACATGTTGAAAAATGAAAGAAACCTCAGGCTTTGGGGAAAGCAGGTAAGGTAAAGACACTATTCAGTGACCAAGATGACCATGGTGGTCAACTTCAACACATACAAGCACCTTCTCTCCAATATAATGCCTGTGACACCTCTACTAGGCTCAGCTCAATCCACGGAGGACCATGACTAGTTTCTGACTCTGTCTGTATTCCTTGACTTCTGTTTTGCATCAAACAATGCTATACCTCTAATCAGCATATCCAAAACTTCTTTGTTAAAAATTCCCAATGAATGAATAATACTGCTTATAGAGAATTTGAACAGATAGAGGTATGATCTCTTCAGGGCTTATTTTAAAACTGCAAAGATTTTTCAATAGAGGTCTAGAATCTAGGCTGTGTTGCTTAGGCCCTATGAAGGTTAGTTTTAACTTGGCTAGATTCTAATACCCAGCTGTTTAACCACATGTGAATCAAGGTGTTGCTAGGCAGGTATTTTGTTGGTGTGGTGAACATTTACAGTTGGTTCCCTTTAAGTAAAGATGGTAACTTTTGTTACTATTAGTGTCCTTAACCTAATCAGTTCCAAACTTTAAGAGCTCAAGCTGATAATTTGGAAAATATTTGGGTTTCTTGTCTGTTGTCTTATCCTGCAGATATCAGATTTGACAGTTTTCTCCATTGCTTAAGCCAATTCCCTGGAGTATACACACACACATAAATATAAAACAAATTAATGTGTGTTTATGTGGTATGTGTTTGTATGTGTATGTGGGCACAGGTGCATGTGTGTTCTTATGTGTTTAGTATTGATTAAGCAGATAGAAAGTGTCTTAAGATTTTTTATTTGTTTATTTTTTGGTCAACATGACACATGCTAGTTATGTAGAAAAAGGAAACTCTACTGGGAAAATGCTCCCACCAGATTGCCTTATGGGCAAATCTGTGTGGCATTTCCTCAATTAATGATTGATGTCCACTATGAGTAGTGGCATCCCTGGACTGGTGGTACTGGATTTTGCAAGAAAACACACTAAGGAAACAATGAGGAGCAAACCACTAAGCAGTGCCTCTCCATGGACTTTGCTTCAGTTCCTGATTTCAGGTTCCTGCCTTGAGTTCCAGCCCTGCCTTCCTTTGATCATGAACTGGGATATGGACATGTAAGGGTATTGTGTACCAGTTTCCTCTGAGATTGAAATATTCCATCCCACAGTGCAGTTGTTTAAACCGGAAGGCAAACAACTCAAAACACTTTCAGGAAGTCCCTGAAACTAACCAGATTCTTTAGGTCCCTCCCTGCTAGAGTAAGCAATAAAAGCAGAGCGTTCTGCTCAGACAAGCCAAGTTGCAAAGAAGACTTGAGACCAGACCAGCTGCCTAGAAGAAACAGAAACCTGCCAAGCTGCCTGGAAGATGTGTAGACCAACTGAGTCACCAGGGAAGAACACTCTAACCTGTTGGGCCGCCTTCAGGTTGTGCAGTGTGTTCCAGGTTCCCAGCTTTTGTGAGCTTCAGCCATGCTCAGGCAGACTTTGCTGACACAATTATCTTTGAGTCATTTCTGCTCCTGAAGCAACCCCTCACCCCTTTTCCTGTAAGTAACCCCAATAAAACTCACTGGTTTGTCAAGCCAGTGACTTTGGTGGTATGTGTACTTTGGTTTGTTGTGGGTTCCCTATCTGGGGTGAGTAGATGTGTGTATTGCATCTCCCCAGGAAAAAGTTATATTACATAGCCAAAGGAAATAAGCCCTTTTCTCCCCAAGTTGCCGTTGGTCATGGTGTTTATGATAGGGCTACAAGCCCAAGCTAAGAAACAAAGCAAACCTCCTTCATTCCACAGCACTAAACAGAGTCAAACCCAACATGGCCTTTGGGGTGTTGAGTTGTACTGCCCTGGCTTTAAACCTAATGGATCACCATACCTATAAATCTCATGACTGCTTGTAAGCCATGTAAACACCCAGGGACCCAGTTTCCATAGGAAGAAACCAGTGGCATCTTCCCAGGGATGATTTTAGATAAATTTTTAAAAAAATGAGCATAATGCAGAGAGTAGTTGTTGATGCTTTCAGGGTTCAAGAACGCGTTGTTTCCTAATTAGGGGCCTTAAAATTTGCTCTGAACTTGAATTCAGTATGGAAATTTTTTTTTTCTGTTTGGCTGCTTGAAAATTTAGGGCATGAGATCAAAATGACTTCATGTGGGCGGCTGATGCTCCACAGTCACGTGACATAGAACCGTGGATGTAGACGGTCACCGTTCCCTGGTATGGCAGGATTCATTTCCGGCATATGGAATTAAAAGAAAGCATGTGTTCAACCACTTCTCCTCAGAACCCTCAAAAATGTTTCTCGTACAATGGAGTGAGATTGCTCTTAAAAAGTCACTGCCATTTATGGGGTAATTAATATGCATATTAAGCATTCTAAATATATATTTCATCAAACGGCACCATAAATCGCCTGGAGCACTGTATGAAAATGCACACGCCAGGCTGGAGAGGCGGAGGGAGCTGCAAATGTCTCTAAGGCTGAGTCTGCTGGAATGCTTGAGAGTGGAGTGGGTTTGGAGCAAACAGGGGAACAAAGGAGAAGCCCCCTCATTGTTCCTGGAGAAGATGGAATGTCACCCAGGCAAGGTGTGGAGAAGGAGATTGCATGGCAGTTCACTGGATTTGGCCTTGATTTTGATATTTGAAAATAGGAGATTCAGAGTAAGAGAAGGATGGCCAGTAAGAGCCAGCGGCCAGCAGGGCAGATGCAGAAGCTGGAGCAGGCTGTGGACACGGATATTCCTCTTGAGGTGCACTAATGACTGTGTCCCAGTATGGGGCACTGTCCTTCAAACCACAAGAGGTGGCTTTCTGTCATGTTCACCATTGCTCATCAGGAACTGGGTGGTAGTGCTACTCTGTAGGGTAACAATCTTGAACTAAGTTGCCGATTTGGGGGATCTGGATACTGAAACGCTGTGCAAGTGTCAAGTCACGTGTGCATCATTGTCTGGGTGAGCCAGTAGGACCTGTGGAGCAGGAGGGCTTTGATCTCTGGGAAAAATGAGATATATCACTCATATCTGAGATGGGCATATCACTGGATTGAAGATAGGCACTAAAGCAGAGTGAGCAGAGAGATGCAAGTACAGAGACCTGGGTTGAAGAACTTGAGTCTGTCTGTAGTGTTTGGATTAGAATCTGGAAGTGTCCATTACTGATGCCCAAGGTAGAGAGGGAGCTGACAGAAGGCAGGTGAGCCCAAGCAGGGAAGGCTGCCTGAGTTGTGACAGCCTTGAATGGTGGGCATTGTGTCATCTTCCCACACCATGTGACTGGCAAATGCCCCATCCACATTGAAATCAGATGAGGTAAGGACACCCACACTCAGCCTCAGGTCCAGCAGGTGGAAGAAAGACAGATGGGGAGACGATGGGGCAGATTGATCAACAGGGTGGAGAGGAGGGGAAAGAGGCACCAGAGACCTTCAATGATTGATTTGGAGAATGAGCAGTGATAGGTGGTGTTGCTTCGTAAAGGTCCCTCCCCATCCATGGGACAGGAGTACCCTCTATGAGTCACCTTACTCATAGAGGATGGGTTCACTGGACTCTTCCTAACCCTGGATACTAATGGGGAGCTTTTGTCTATCACAGGATAGGGTGAAAAGTGGGCACTATTCTTAGAAATATCATTAAAAATTAACTGCTGGGCCAGGTTTTTCAAATGATCAGTTTTCTGGTTTTGTATAGATTTAAATGACCATGTGACATTGCATCAGTGTCCCCTACTGAGACACAGGAGTATTGGGGAAAAAAAACTCATTTGGTATCAGGAAGTTGATATCAAAGGTATCAAAGAAGTTGATTCTCAGTCTATAACCCACAGTGTTTCCTTCTTTCTGTTTTAAGAAGATTTATTTCAAGTGTGTGTGTGTGTGTGTGTGTGTGTGTGTGTGTGTGTGTATGTGTGTGTGTGTTAAGGCTGAGAGATATGTGTGCATGAATGCAGGTGACCATGGAGGCCAGAAGAGAGGTCCAGATCCCCTGTGAGCTGGAGTTACAGTTATATGCTCCCACCTGGGTCCTCTGTAAGAGCAGTACCCATGCTTATAACCTCTGTGCCATCTCTCCAATACCCACAAATGCCTTTCTTTGAGCTTATGGCCGCAAGCCACCCCCAACTCAGTGACTTTAAGTGATACCATTGTTCTTTGGGGCAGCTGGGTGACTCTGCGTCTCAGATGAGTTTGCAGGAGTTTTTGTCATAAGTTTCAAGTCAGGGTCAGCAAGGACCAGCTTGTTTCTATTTTCCTCAACTCAAATCACTGGTCCCCGTGGCTCTACTCCCGTGTCCACGCAAACTGCTCCTCCGTGCTTTGCATAACTGCGGGGGGGGGGTGTGGGAAGGAGGCGGAAGTAGCTATGGACAATGGGAACGTTCGGCTTCTCTTTGTCTAAAATCCCACTGTTCAAAGTAAGGCATCAGCAACTCTTGCTCCCTGAGTCCCAGCAAGGCCCAGGGCCCCTCAATGGTAGGAAGATGCCAGAATCACAAGTTGAGGATTCTAAGGGACAAGGAGAATGATGTCTGTTGTCACAGTGAAAGGAGGCACGTTTTTCCTCAGCCTGCCTCACATCCCCCTGTCCTTTAAACTCCCTATAGCATGCCCAACCTTAGCCACCCACATTTGACAATGTACATGGTATAGGGAAAGGGACACTGATGGCATTGTTTGTTTTCAGATTATGCTATTCGGACAGCAGAGCCTCTTTCTCTCCCATTCTCCCTGTCCTTGGCTTTTGGCATGGCAATCAGAATCACACTGGAAGCCCAGTTGCTCAGATTTGTCAAGAGCAGACATGGAAAGTAAAGGAGTGATCAAGGGAGAATGAAGCCAAGCTGGGGCCCTAAGGATGAGTGTGGGCTGGGATATGAGATCAAGTTTCTCAGGGGCTTGTGTTTGTGGCTCTGACTGTGAGCACATGTGTGACTGTCATGTCACAAGGTCCTCATGCTGTTCCGCTCTCCCTTTGAGGGTGGCTATAACTCAATGGTCACTGCAGGGTAGCTGTCAGCACCACCATTTGATGAACAAAGCCACAGTTTGCAGCTCTGGAATGACGTAACCAGGATGCTATATTTGCTTATGTACAGGCCCACGCCCTTCTTCTGACCATAACAGCTACGCACTATTTACAAAATTAAAAACATAAATTGCATGAGCCATCGCAGCGAGTTCCATTTAATAAGCCCAGAGCTGACGCCAGAAATCTCTTCCGACGGCCTAATATTGCTGAACGGTGGTGCTCAGAGGGTATGCAGTTGGGAGTTTCTATCACACAAATGTCATCGGCTTCAGCAGACTTAGGAAGCCAAGGAAGGGGAGAATCTTATCAGCTTGAGTTTTAAAGAAGGAGTTTGATGGGCAGTTCTGAGTCTCTTCTAGGAATGAGGGAACACTTGGAATCAGCCCGGGACCTGGGTCAGATGTCGGCGCTTATCATCTCTGCCTTTGGGACATTTTTGAGCTTCAAGTATGAATGAGGATAGAGTATTGTCGTAAACAGTAGACGTGCAGTGGCTCACGTCACTTAACGGGCTTTGACAGCCTGTTGTTCATATCTTGAGCTGTTGGAAAACACTTCGACTTCCCTCCTACATCCCCTGCCATCCACATCCAGCAATAGAAACTGGGAACTCTGATAATCACCCTTCGGCTTCCCTGATGTAGATGCTCACCCATGTATGATAACACAACGAACGGGCATTTGGCAACCCTGAACATCTTCTGGGAGTTAGGAGTCTTCCTTCATAATGGAGAGAGGCTGTTGAGGATACCTCTTCCTCATGACCTTGGTCATTCCCTGCTTTCCATCTAGGCTATTGTGAAGATATGCTTGCTATATGTTGGTTTTTGTTTGTTCTTCATTGTTTTTTTTTGTTTTGTTTTTTGTTTGTTTGGTTTTGGTTTTCTTGGCCATATTGGAACCATGAGGCAGCGAGTCCTAAGCATGGCGTCATGCTGACACACGCAAGTGATTCTGGAAGGTTTTCTGGTGATGCCACTAAGTTGGTAGACCCAATGGATGACACCTTTTGGCCCTGATAATCTTCCTTCGCAATGATTGATAAAGCATGCACTTCCTTTGGTTTAAACTACTAGAAGAAATCAGCTTGTGTTCCTTAGAAAACATGGTGGCATTGGACTTGAAGAAGAAATTGAGCAGAGATCTCCATAGGCAGAGCTAGAAAAAAATGATGTCCCCTTGTCAGATCAGGCCAGGAGAAAATCAGTGACATCCAACTGCATGGATCTTCAGGCATCCCATCATGCACCTGTGGGAGACTGCGTCACCACAGACAGACCCTGTGACACGTGGGGCATCAAAGTCAATGTTAACAGGGAACATCACAATGCCAGCCTGCACACTGGTGACCTGTGATGAAGATGCACTTGATCCCTGTGCATCCTTTTGAAAGGCCATCAGCTTACACTAATCAAGAAAAACAGCAGCAGCAGACAGATCCCAGTCAGAGGAAAGGAAGGTCTCTAAGACATTTTACTTGCATGCTTAAAATAGGCTCATATCATCAAAAAAAAAATAAAGAAAGAAAAGAAAGAAGAAAGAAAGAAAGGGAAAAAAGAAGAAAGGGACATTTGAAACCTGTTACAGCTAAATGTAGACTTTAGTTATCAGCTACATCTCAGTATCAATTGATTTGTGATGAATCTATGGCATTGATGTAAGGTAATAATAAAATATAGTGGACCAGGTTGCAAGTGCCCTAGGTGAGGTGTAAAAATCTGTAAAGTCAAAGCTGTTGTCAAAGAATAGCTCATTTAAATCTATATCAGCCATCTCCCGAAGGCCCGGGGAATGTTGCAGAACAGGGAGTGGAAAGCCTGTAAGACACAGAAGACAGTCTAGATCAGAGTCTTCCGAACAGGACTGGACCACTGCACTCACAAACTAACCAAGTGGCTGCCTGCAGAAGCTCTGCACATGATCCAGTCAGTCAACATTCAAGCCTGCCATAGATAAGGGGCTCCCTCCCCTAGCTGAGGAGCTAATGGTGTTGGCTGGCTGCCAGGAAAGGAAAAGGCAGTTTTCTTAAAGGGCATAGGTCTTGGTGTCAATCATGCTGCAGGGGGTGGTCCTCTGTCCACGTGTATATGAGCAACACAAATTGAACTCAGCGGGCTATAACAAAAATAGAATATGAAGTTGGGGGCGGTGGGTTATAGATCTTGGAGGAGTTAGGGTAGAAGTGGGGTGAATATGATTGAAATACATTGTACACATGTATGAAACTTTCAAAGAATTATTATACTACGTATGTAATGTTTATATTATATACACATATTTACAATTATAATATATACAAGTATACAATGTTTATACTACAAAGGAAGGGAAAACAGAGGTAAAGACACAAATTGAAAAGCAGTTGTATGGTTCTTGTCAGAAGCTCTGCAAACAACTGAAAGTGACATTTAAATGATGGAACGAAACATAAGTCACTGAAGGTTCTGCAACAACAGAAAACAGTCTTAAAGATGGGGGAGAAAGAAGGTGGGAATGGAGACAGGAGGAGAGCACCCTGGATCAACGTCACAGGCAGACAGACCAGGACGAACCAACACATTCTTCAAACTGACCCCCAATAATTATCTTCTGCAGGAAGGGATGGGCTTTGTAGCTGTGCTGCTGAAACAACACAGTTGGAATGTGGGGGACACGGTGAGCAGCAAAACCAGGAGCAACAGTTACAGGACAAGATCTATTCCAGCAACCAACACAAGTCCAAAGCCATGACATTCTAGAAGGAACAGTAAAACCTCTTTACAGACAGGGCAGACCAGCAGAAAACATAACCTTTGAAAAGTGATCACTTGGGGGTTGGAGAGATGGCTCCATGAGTCAAGATCACTTACTGTGAAAAGCAAGAGGACCTGAGGTCAAATCTCCACCACTCAGGTAAAAGCCACATACGGTCGTATATGTGTGTAACCCCATCACTCAGTGACAGACACAGGCTAATCCCAACAGCCTGCTGGCTAAGTAGGCTAGTCAAAACGGTCAGCTTCGGGTTCAGTAAAAGACTCAAAACATAATGCAAATACTGATAGAGTATGCTTAATATCAGACATGCAATATATCCCTCTATCCTCAAAGTCATTCACACAATCATGAACACACATGTGTACATGTGTGCACGTACATCACGCACACATACACACTTGTGTGTGCACATACATACACACTCACATGTGCACACACACACACACACATGCAACTTTTAAAAAGAAAGAAATAATATAAAGATATCTATTGTTGTAAAAGAAATAATTAGGGAAAGGAGAAGATAATGCCGTCTGGGAAGAAATATTTTATGTAGACATATATGCACGTACATCATGTACATAAACAGTATTTACATACACATATGCACAGACATACATATGTATGTCTGTGCATATGTATGTAACTGACAAAGAATTGCTGTGCAAATGATATGAAAAAACTTTACAAGTGAATTACAAAAACCCCAACTTATTTGATTTAAGAATGTTAGGGGTTTCAGACAGACACACTATAGAAGTTATACAGAGCTCTAACTTGCTCAGAAATGAGCTACAAACAACACAGTTTATCATGGAAATGCAAATTAAAGCTTCAAAGAGATGCCTCAACACATTCATTAGAAGTTTCTGACTTACAAAGTAGACATGTACCAAGTATTGATGAGGTCACGGGACTGTCACTGTCTTACATTCAGACATGGGAAGCTTTCTAAGTACCTCACAGAGTTAAGTCCCTACTCGCCAGCACTTGCAGTGTTATTAATGTCTTGAGAAAGGAAAACACTATTCCAGGTGAGACTTATTGGGAACAATCATAACAGCTTTCTCTTTAAGTTAAGAACATATCCAGAAATAATCCACACATCTAGAGACTGGAGGTCTGGCTGCCCAGGGCAGGGTGAGGTGTTTAAAAAATCCTATTTTGAGAAATGAAAATATTCTTAGCATTTTGGTGACAGAGAGTTTGCACTTTTCTCAAACTTGACAAAATTGTGTGTAAGAGCATGCATTTAAAGTGCAAATTGTCCTTCAGTACGGTGATAGGAAGTTGTACTGATTCCTCTCTGATTAACACCTCACAGGCCAGAAGACCACATCTGTAATTGAGGAATGGTTTGGTTTGTTGTTTCTTCAAAGTCTAGGGTAATGTCTGCCACAGTGCTAACTATGTACTTACTGAATGAATGCATAGGTAGGTGCCCATAAGACGGCATGACCTATAGGGTGGGGTTTTCATCAGTCCCTGGTTCTGCCTTTATGGAGTGACATCCAATGCTGAGCAGAGATGACTGTGTGGAGGGTGGACCTTAGAGGAACGTGACGCAGGCAGCCCCATCCTGCAGGATATGGAGTAGCTTTCTCCTCATAAGAGATGCGTGGAAGATTGCCTTTTACTCCAATAGGAAAAAATGGGAATGCTAATTCTTCCATGTCTTGCCTGGAAGCCTCCTAAATGAATGATGAGAAGATGACACAGTGGGGCGAACAGAGACAGGAGAGGTGGCCCTCCACAATCTAAATGAACTGTTAAACTGGTCCGGATGGATCTGGAGTTATGTAGTCAGTTGAAGCATGACTCTGGAGATGTATAAACCTTGAAGAATCTCTCCCTCTTCCTCCCCCCTCCCTCTCTCTCTCCCTTTTTCCCTCTCCCTCTTCCTGTTCCTATTCCTCTCCCTCTCCCTCCCTCTCCCCCTCCCCTTCCCTGTCCCTCTCCCTCTCTCCCTCTC
>NW_021604602.1:2982565-3007536 GCF_004785775.1 Grammomys surdaster | reverse complement strand
TGAGCAGCAAATCAGAAATTAGAGAGAAGGCAAACTGACAGTGATTGATGCCTGGGGCTTTCTCCTGATTCGCTGATTAAACTCATCAATCTATATGCAGAAGATGTGTCCAAGGCGAAAGAAAGCAACCAGCCTTAACAAATCTGGTTGTCAGAAGGAAGGGGAGAAGGAGGTGCTCTCAGAAGATGCAGGGGTGAGGACAGAGGACTTGGAGAATGTTTACTTCCAAATGGGAGAGACCCAGGGGACTGATGGTCCCCTCAGGGTGTGTGTGTGCATGCTCTCACTGAAGAAGGGAAGCGAGGACAGGTCCCCCAGAGGGTCCAAAATTGACACATTTCTCCTCTGGAAAACAGAAGGTCCTTGGGGAATTTAAGGCCATGAAGAGTCTCTCTTCTCCCTTGCTGCTGATCAACAGTTTTCAGCCTTCCAGGACTTGGCTTCTTAATGCATCTCTCTGCCTTCATCTTTCCCCAGTTCTGCCACCTTGTCCAGCACAAGGCTAGCTTGGGAGACCATTCATATCCTTGTTCTGAGTTGTGACTAAGCCTCTCCTACACACCATTGTGATTCACTTACGGTTTGTTTGTGTAGCTATTAGGTATTGGTCCTTTTGAGGACAGGGGCTTTATTGGTCCATTGGTGTATTGAGAGTGCCTATTACCATGATTGGCATAGTAGAGATGCTTCTCACCAAACTGGTGACCGGTCAACTCTTAGTTGGTTCTCAGACGTTTGCAGCTATGAATGTAAGCTCCAGAGTGAGTGCCTCCAGCACTCTGCTCCACTACCAGCACCCCGCCCAGTTATCTACATTTCCTAAGGTCACCATAACAGTTGGCCATAAAAACTTGCTGGTTTTTTTGGAAGTTCCATTTCTGAAATCCAGGTGTCATCAGGGCTGGAGTCCTACCAAAGCTGTAATGAATAACCCTCCCTCATCTCTCCAATTGTTTGGGTTGAGGCTTTCCTTGACCTGTAGTGTCTCACTGAGTGCTCGTTCCCTCTTCATGGGATTTCCATTTCAGTGAATGTTATCTTCTGGTTCTTAAACAGACAGCTTTGGAGCCCTCCCTAATACAAAATGACTTCATCCCATAAAGCTTACCTTAATGACATTTAGAAAGGCCCTGGTGACCAGTTAGGTCATACCCAATAGTCTTTGGCTAAACATTTTTAGGGAAACTAGTCAGCAATGTCCCCTTTCTCTACCCTAAGGATGCCTGACTTTCTAAGTCACATGTTTTAACCCAGCACAGAACTGCCTTCTGTTCCAGTAGTGGGCTCACAGATGCCAAAACATCACTTAAAACATCGTGATGTTTTGTCACCATACATAGTCCAGACAAGAAAAGTTTCATGCATGATGTGTGTTGCATGCTATGGAAGCAATAAAGATTCTATTCTAGTTGGTCTTCATGGGAAATGGATACTTCCATTTTCTTTGAAAACCTTGAGGTATATAGGGAGCCCTGGGTGCTGCAGTAAGCTGTACTGGGACCATAAAGGGGGACACTTCAAAGCAGGACATGGGGATGTGTGATTACTACGTATGAAGAAGAGAAAATTCAAGAAGGCAAGAGAACTGAAAATCTGGGTGTTAGACATGAACCTTTAGATCAAATCAAAGTAAGAACTTGAGTTTGTGAGATATCAAATAATTCACTCTGGCAGGGCCGACTGACATAGAGAATCTTCTAAATTATTATAATTAATATTAGAATCATTAATAATGGTGATTGCTAGATATTAATGATATTTCATAAATAGTTATTTTAATTTCAACTATTATAAGCAAAATAAGAGGTTTCCAATCTGTAACTCATGCATCGTGGGCTGAAACTTTTGCTGACACTCTTCTTGGCTTTTATATCTTAATTGTATGAGGGCTTCTGATGTCTTTGAAGATGATGGCTAACATGTTCAGAGAAGACAAAACGCACACCTCTGTAAGCAGGTATTGTGCACTCAGTAGGAAGCGAACACATTCAGTCGTCATAACTATGCTACACAGTCAAGACCATTGTTGGTAATACAGCGACCAGGGAAGAGAGGCAAGAACTGAAGTCTACTGGCACCAGCCTCCTTCATGCTGCCTCACAAAACTGAGGCACAACACTGCAGAACATAGGACACTGCATGCTGGAACTGAAACCACTTGCAATCTGCTTCACACACACTCTATCAAGTTAAAAGCCAAGTACTTGGGCCCAGCCTTTGGGCTTTTGTGATCAGTTCTACTTTATGATAGGAATGGCTCATTGTTTCTTTGACTGAAGGTCTGATCAAGGGTCATCCCAGTGACAGAGGACCTGTTGCTGGCCAAGTTTTACTGTTTCCCTGATTAAAAGTCAGCTTCCTTCCTTCTCTCCCCGCTGCCATGGTGGCTTCCCTCTGCTCTAGGACTTCCAAGTTATCCTTCATGAAACATGTTCCTGTCTGCACATACACTGGAAAGATGTTGAGGCAAATATTCAGATTGCTTAGCAGGACAGTGGGACTTTTCTCTGCACTTAGCAACTATTTATTTAGGTCTATTTGAGGTAAGGTGACTGACTTTGGAAGAGATTGGTCATTCTAGGAGGTGTATGAATTAAGATGAGTGCTCTTTCAGGGAATACGGATGGCTTAGAACATACATACACACACTCTCCTATTTCCACATTTCTGCACCTGCTTCTAGAGGCTCAGATAAGTTATATGCATAAATTTATGTGAATAGCTCCTGGATGTGGAAAGCTGTGTCTTCATGAAGTTATACATACCCATGTATAGGGACTGTCTAGATAGAATTCTTTCATACAGCTCCTATAATGATGGATTCATCTGACTTTCTTCACTCATCCACTGATTCATTCATCTATCTGATGCCTTTTGAGCATCCCACATGTAGAATATCCAGTGACATCAGCAAGAAGTCACCATTCTATTTGCATGTTGATGCATTCATTAGCCACACACTCATGTGAAGTGAAGAAGACGTGAAGGTTTTTTATAAAATAAGGATTCTTTTAGTGTTCAGCTATTGTAATTGAAACAAGTTCTTCTGAAGGGAGGAAACGTATACATAAGTTAGGTGGCAAGATGGCTTGGTAAGGTTGAGATGCTTGTGTATAGGCCAGACAACTTGAATTCTAGTCCTTGTTCTCACTAAGTATCTAGAGAGAAGTGAGTCCTGAGAGCTTTTCACTGGCTTGCATACATATACCACAGTACATGTGCTCCTGTATGTAATCATGTACACGTGCATGCATGTGTGTGCCTGTACACAGACACATACACACACATACATACATACACACAATAAAATAAAAATAAAAATATTTTAAAGTATGAGGATGTAAATGAAACTCACAAGGCCCAGGAAACTCCTGAAACTTACAAGATTCACAAGGCCTCCTCCCTAAGATCTTATACATAAGCAGGAACAAATATTGGGAGGTCACTAGGACTAGCATGGCTGAGCTGCCTCTGAGTAGTTCAGGAAGCTCCAGAGTTTTCAGGAGTTGTCACTCATGCTGGTTGGGCTTGACAGTGATCCCTCTGAGTCACACATGCTCCTACAAGTGACCCCAGTGAACTCACTGGCTCCCTGAGTAGCATTGGTTCCATAAGTAGGCTTGACTAGATGAACATTCTTTTTTCTTTCTTTATTTCCTCCTTCTCCTCCTCCTCCTACTTCTTTTTATTGGTCTGTCATCCATGTCCAACCTAGGGTGAGGACATCTTTGTCCACATCTCCCAGAGAAGTCATACAGTATCATTCAGGTATGGCAAATGCTTAGAATGTGTATTGTAGCACAACCAATTTAAATTTATCCCTGGCTGAGGTTTCAGACCTGACTCTAGACTGACTAAGTTTATGTTATTTGGTTTGACAATTACTGGGGGAGGAATCCTTAATCTACCTTTATATCTGCTGGCCTGGCTGCCTCCACAGCGCTGTACCCTAGATACTCATTGTTTCTCTTGACCATGTGGTGATGGTTCATCTCCCCTCATGGCCGCTCCCCCCTCTCCTCTTGTTCTTGCTCCTTCTCCTCCTGGTCTTTCCTCAGTCTTCCCTCTTTTCCACCTTGATCAGGTAACTCAAAACCCACCTACCTCTGTTTCCTCCAATAATTGGCTATCGCCAATGTTATTTAGCCAATAGTTTTTAAATCAAGGAACTTTGCACAACAGAAGTTTGTAAACCAGAGAATTAACTTGTAGACCTAGAGCTTCTGGTAGAGAATTTAGCTTTACAGTGCATAGCAACAGACCACACCTCAACAGAGTCGGGGGGAGGGGGTGTCATGCCACAGGCTGAGAGTCACTGTGGAGCCAGTGATAACTACAGATGGGATGAGACACCTGAGGCAGGAGACTGCAAACCATTTCCAAGTCACTGACAGAATACTAGAGGGTCTACAAGACAAGAATACGAAGAAGGCTGAGGGTTTGCAGGGGTCTGAAGTGGAATGGGCAAATCTTCTGAGGTAGTGATTACAGATGTCATTGACCAATCCACTTGGTCACAGCCATTGTATTAGTGATGTACCTAGAAAATGCTGGGTATTACCTTACCTATTGGAGGCTCAGAGGAAGAGGAAGCCGCTGGGTCATTTTAGACCTGGGAAGGATATGATGGAATTTGTCCTCTCCTTCAAAGGTGTCACAGGTTTAGAAGGTGGCAAGAGCAAACACCTCAAGAAGACAGAGCAGAAACGATGGTAGTGATACAAGCATGCTGGCACAGGAGACAGAAAAGTTGGGATATATGTGTGCATCTTTGGGGTTTAAGGGGTGGGACCCTAGAGGGACATCCTAGAAGCATTCTGTAGGGTCACTGGGAGCCAGTGGGGGAGGAAGTGTGCACAGCTAAGATAGTTACAGCATGTGCTTGTACCTGTGCATGTGGAGCGATCAGGGGACAACTCAGGAGCTGGCCACTTGCTTTTGAGCCATTTAGTACTAGCCTTGGTTCACCAATGAGGCCAGGCTGGCTGACCAGTGAGGCCCAGAGATCTGCCTGTCTCATCCTCCGCAGTACAGTGGTCACAAATGATTGCCACCACATCTGGATTTTATTCATGGATTCTGAGAGTCCAACTCAAGTTTCCATGGTAACAGAACACAGACCTCACCTATTGACTCATCTCCATTGCCCCAACCAAACTTTTAAAATAGGAAAACTGAATAACAAATCAGTGGAGGTGTGACCGTTTTCCTCCTGGACCAGGCCTCGGTGGCATGGAAATGGGCAAAGTTAGCATTTTATGATAACACCTTGAATTATGGGGAATTAAGCATCCACTCACGATACCTTGTATTTTGCAGTTCTATACTTGTTAGGTTGTGCTGGGCCTGGCCCGGATTCCTTTTATTCTGCATTTGGCCTTCCATTTGCTGTCTTCCCCCAGCACTGTTCATATGAACCGGCTTCGAACACAAAGCAGAGAGAGTTGCTATATTTGGGTCTTAAATCAATCACAAGCTGAGGAACTGTGCTTTAGTCTAAGGCATTCATTTAATATTTTATCCTGACAATATAATTAGGATTTCTTCAAAACAAGTTTCTAGACAATCAAGGGAAACAGGCACTATGACTTTGTAAGATTTCTAAGATGACATGCAGGTTAACGTGTCTCGGGAGACTGGCCATGACCTCACATTTCTTTGCAGTCATGCAGTCTATCGTCCCTTATTGGCTAGCACAGTGGGGACATGAGTTCTTGCCATAGACAAAAGAGAGAGGACAGCTAGCAGGTGAGCACACACTTGCTTTAGAGTACACTTCTAGTCTATTCCGTCTACAGAGAAGTATAGTTTTAAGGCTTACTTCATGTGATGGGATGTGAGGACGGACAGAAGGATGCTGAGGCCAGGATGGCCCCAAGCTGCACACAGAGGGACTACCAGGACCAGGTGAACATTGCATGAACATGGTGGGGAGATCTAATGGTCAGTGCTGGGAAAAGGGCACTGTCCTTCATCCTTCATCTTCAGGATGGGGAGGGTTAGTTTTTGTGCGTAGTGTAGTTAGTCTCTCTCCCTCTCCCTTCCCCTCTCTCTTCCCTCCTCCTCTCTCTTCCCTCCCTCTCCACCTTCCACTCCTCTCTCTCTCTCTCTCTCTCTCTCTCTCTCTCTCTCTCTCTCTCTCTCTGTTAGGTCAGGTATTTACTAAGATCCCTTTCTGTTTCTGCTCTGAGCACACACCTCATCCTCTGTCTAGTCCCTCCTCTCTTTACAGATTATAGCCCATATAGCCAACTCGAGCCAAAAGAAGAGAGGCAGACATCATCATGCTATTTCCATGTTATACACATAGGAACCATCTTCTCACCACCTTCTTCCTTTGTGCTGGGAATTTTCAAAGCAAGACTCAGGACCATATCTGACTCAAAGGCTAAGGATGTGTTATTTGAATATCAAGTCACCCCCAAAGGCTCATGTGTTGAAGGTTTGGTCCCCAGTGCAGCTGGGTTCAGAGAGATGACTGGATCATAAAGCCTCTGTCATCATCAGTAGATCAATTCACTGATGGATAGCATTGATGAGGCATTACTGTGAATTGGTGGGATGAGTAGGTGGGGCGTGGCTTCAGGGACAGGCTGGGGAGTGTCTCTGAAGGATACTGCCTGTCCGTGGATGTGGCTGCAGGGACAGGCTGGGGAGTACCTGTGTATGGATCTCCTCCCTATTTTCATCTCTGATTCATGGTCACCACGAGAAGGTCAGCTCCACTGCACACACTTAAACCAATGGAGGCAGCCAAGTGTGGCTGAACCCTTTGAAGCCAGAGGCAAAATAAACCTTCTTTCCATTAATCTGTCTGCTCAGATGTTTTGTTGGAGCAAAGGCAAATTAACTAACATGCAGGAGGCTTCAGATATTTTTTTTATAGTTGAAGAAGATTTTTTAGGAATTATTGTGACATGAGGGTAATATTTTTAATACAAATATTAGTGTCTACAATAATTTTTTGACACACAGCCACACCCAGCAACTTCACATGTGTATTGTCTGTTTTCTTTCAGTCTGCAAAGCAGCTTCGAAGGAGACTTCATGGTCTCAGACAAAGTATGTACTATGTGCAGGGGAGACACTGGGTGAACTCTGTTTGGGTTGAATGGAGAGAATCCAGCCACAAGTAGAGGGACTGTATGACAAAGGCTAGGGTTCCAGGCAGGTAATACTCACTGATTGTATGCTAGAAAAAACAATGGTTTTTAAGAGGCAAAGCTATGGAGCTTTGTGACCTTATGTATGGTACATTGGTAAGGAGCTGGGGTTTCAGGATGATAGAAGGAACAGGAAACCAAAGAAAACCGTTTGGGAGTTGTGTTGTCAAGCAGATTTTGATTTTGGGCTGAGGTTATGCCCAGAGCACAGTGGCCTTTGCCTCAGAAGAGTAGCTTCTGCATCCTCAACACACACATCTATGAGACAGTGACGGGCCATAGCACCAATACCACCAAGACACAGGAGAAAGCTGATGTTAGGGCATGTCGTGTCTCAGTGGGAAGACTGCCTGATTATAGAAAAACTAGCATGCTTGCACTGTAGTTTATGTTGAACCGTAACTGTTTTACCTTTGGCTGCAGCTCTAAGCATGAAATACTGTAAAGAGGGTGATAGTTAAATAAAGCCCTTGATGTAAGTTATACTGTCTTTGTGAGTGCCTTTGCCCTTAAAAGAAATTACCTGTGTGGTGACTGCAGTGGTCAGAAATAACTATTTAGATATCATATATTAAAAGGTTTCTTAAAAAAGAAACACTCTTTAAAACTGATATTCAATTAAACTAAACCGTAACATTTTGATACACTCCTGGAGACACTGTATGTATCTCAGACTTTGCCTCTGGGTCTTACATTGATAGTGGCCTTGACTGTATCTGTGTAGTATAGTCTTGAAAAACTAATATGTCAGATTTGATTATATGTTGAATGTCAGTGGTAAGATCTGCTTATATATCTGTCTGTCAGTCTGTCTGTCTATCCATCCATTTGACCATCCATCCACCCACATATCTGTCTGCTCATCCACCTGTTTGAGTGCCCTGTCTACCCACCAACCCAGCATCTATCTGTCTGTTTATCCATCTATCTATCTATCTATCTATCTATCTATCTATCTATCTATCTTGAAGCAGGGTTTCTCTTTGCAGCTAAGAACTACCCATTTATTCAGGGATGGTCTTCAATGCATGATTCTGTCTCGACCTAATGGTGGGCCTTTTAATGGACATTTTATCTGTTTGTGTTTGATTTCCTTTTTCCAATTTAAAAAACTCAATCAATACTGATAAAATAGGTTAAATGAACAGACTTGTTTAGAAAAAAGGATAGGCATGAAGTTGCTAAGACACTGGGATCTCTAGTTTTCCATCTCTTGTTTTGTGAGATCTGTTTCTCTCCTTGGGTGTAGTAAGGACGTTTGCATTAAAACTCCTCAACAGATGGGTTCATATAGGTAGATGACACCTGGATCTTTAGAGCAAGGACCCATAAGCTGGCAAGGGTGCTTCTTGGAGCTCTTACACATGAACAGACCATTAGAGCACATCTGGCCTTCTCAACAAACCCCAAATCTGTTTTATTTCTGGCAAGGCTCTTCGAATAAGCCCCTGTCTCCTTTGGTCTATATCCTGTATCCCTAAAGATTTGAGTCCTTCCTCCTTCTCCCTGATGCAGTCACACAGTACCCAAGAGCTGCCTAGCCACTAAGTAGAAATCACCCAACTGCATTTCGAACAGGGGCACCAACATTTTAGATATTGCATTTGAAGAGCAGAAAGGATTCACTCCCTGGCTGCTCACTAATACCTCTCTTGTTCCTCAACTTCAGAAGAGAAATCTGGTCTGATTCTGAGATTGCTTTGCACAAGGAAAAGATATCCTTTCTCCACAGCCCTTCCCCCACCTCCAAATGGGCTTCACTGATTTACTGTTTTCTGCAGATGTCCTCATGTACGTGTACACATGTGCACACACATGCACACATGTGCATACACATGCACACGTGTGCATACACATACACACATGCACACACGTGCACACACGTGCACACACATGCATATGCATGCACACACGTGCATACACATACACACGTGCACACACGTGCACACACGTGCACACACATGCATACATGTGCACACACATGCACACACGTGCATACACATACACACATGCACACACGTGCACACACGTGCACACACATGCATATGCATGCACACATTTGCATACACACAGTGCACACCTGTGCACACACAGTGCACACCTGTGCACACATGTGCACACGTGTGCTCATCTATCCCTGCTGTACCACTGAGCTTCTGTTACTTGTTCTTCCTTCTACCTGGAGCGCTGTCCCTTGCTCTTGTAGACTCAACTAGGGTATCTTATTCTCTGAGATACCCTTGTATGTTGCTTGGGTAGATTATGGCTCCAAAGATTTTATTCTTTACCTCCTAGATGCATTCATTTTAAAGGGAAACCCTATGTACAAGGTCATTGCAGAATGAAGCGCCTCACAAATAAAAGAGCGAGGCTGGCTCCGTGTCAGAAGGGAGCTTAACAGCATGAGACACAAAGGGGATGGGTGGCCGTGAATGGGGCTTTCTCCTCACATCCCACAATGATAAAGGAGCACAAAGAAGACCACAGTGGCACTGTGCCACCATTGTTTATGTCAGCTAATCCATCACCAGCAGCTACAAGGGAAAGCCATGTGCATCGAAGAAGGGCCATGCCTGGAGTCACGATCTGGCTCTTCCAGCCTGAGGCCTCCCCCGTTCCATCATCTCTTAAATTGCAGTCAGGACACAAGCTTTACCCTTCCTGCTGGGTGCTCTTTAAATGTTCTTCAGAGTTCTTGTTCCGTGGAACTCTCAGAGGCTCAATCAGGTGCTTTGGTAACATGGATGTCTTCGGTTGATCACTTCAGTGTTTGTAGCCAAGGGAGAGTGCAAGGAGACAATGGATGGAGGCCAGAGAGGCCGGATACTCTCAAATCAAGGATCAGTATTTTCAAGCAAACTGTACATCTTCTTGGAGCCTGGTGGTTCTCAATCAACCAGATGAGCGTGCTCTGGTCAGTCATCTGTTTAGCACATCCAGGGTTTAGACTGAAATTCCGTGTTGCATATCCACAGTCTTCTTCCCTCCTCCATCTTTCCTCATTATTCTGGGTATTCATCATTCTCTATATTCGTATACATGGCTGTGCCTCTGTGTATATTGCGCACTTTTGTGTGGAGGCCAAAGGTCAATGTGGGATGACTTTCTCAATCACATTCCACATTATTTTTGGAATGGGCTCTCTCCGTGACACTGGAGCTTGCTAAATGGTCATATTAGATAAGAAGCAAGCGCCAGGAAGCCTCATATCTCTAACATCCCCACCACCCAGATTAAAGGCACCATACAACAATATCACGCTTGGTTTTTTAATATGGCTGATGTGGATTTGAACTCATGTACTTATACTTGTCAGGGATGTGATCTATCAACTGAACCATCTACCCAGGCCCTTTTCTAAACCTTTGAATAATTTTCTTCTCTTGAAATAATTGTAGACTCACAAAATTTCCAAAGACTAGCACAGGGCTCATTGCTTAGCTTTACCTAGTTACCATCCCCTCCAGCAATGACATCTTAAAGAACCAAAGTCAAGGACCAGAGCCAGAACACTGACCCAAAGGAAATCTTCTCTAGACCTTGAGGTGTGTTTTTATTTCACAAGATTGGGCTTGGTACCTGCAAGAAGCCAGAAGACAAAGTGGGATCCCCTGAAATGGAGGTAAAGATGGTTTTGAGCCACCATTTGCGTGCTGAGACTAGAAATGAAATTCTTTACAAGAGGAGAAAGTGCTCTTAGCTGATGAGCCATCTCTGCGTTCCAAGAATTTGTGCACACTGTATTAATTTAATTTTGGTGTTTTATTCCACCAGTGGATTTATGGATCTCCTATCATAGTCAGGCTAGACGATTAAAACTCACCTGTGTCTCCTGTAAGTTAGTTAAAGAATTCTTTCAGCTCAACAAACATTTATTGAATGGGTTAATGAAATACTGAATATATATAATCCATATATATGTATAGTCCATATGTACTCCATATATACACTATACACACATATACATATACACATGCACATATATACCCACATATGCAGTTTATACACATATACATACACATACATTACACACACACACACACACACACACACACACACACATCTCCTTCTTCCTCAGACCACAGGATAGATGACTTAGGGACCCTGGAGCCTGAAAGAGGACCTTCCAATGACAGATTTCACCATATCAACCAACCTTTGATGCTGATGTTCACACTCTAGTGGAAATCGGTAGCTCCATATTGACAACTCTTACACCATGTAGCATGTATAGCTCCCCAACGCCGACTGTGAGTCCAAATCAGTTCAATTAACTAACAAAGGTAGCTGTTATGGCAACGATACTACTAATTTATTTCAGCAAATACTCACTATGATTGACATGTTGCTAGGCAACAACCCATGCATTGCACAGCCAATGAAGACAACTTTCACCTGGTGTGGATGTGGCTACCTACTCATAGCTTTGGGCTCTGGCCAGGAAGGTGCTTCACAGAGAAATGTGAAGACGATGAAGATGGCCTTGGACAAGTGTATCTTTACTGTTACCCACAAACAGCCAGAGGTAAAGACCATACTTAGAAGAATTGAAAGGAAGACACATGCAGCTAGTATGTCCCATTTTAAAGTATAATGTAATTCTTAGTATAAATATTTTTATACCTATTATAAAATATTTATTATATTTGTATTTAATATAATATAGAAGTGTATTTAATTAAATATATTCGGTGTCTAGTATATGTATATTTACTTTAAAATAAATAAATAGTTGTATAAATAAGTAATTTTTATAGTTCTGAAAGTTTTACCTTTTTAATCTTTACAAAGATGGACTGTGTACTTATTCTCCCACACATAGAGAATAAGTCATCAAGGTATAATGGGAGTGACAGGGATTGGATTATTTCATTGGCTGACTTTACATCCTTGAAGAACTCTGTGCACCCATTCTCCTCACTGGGACCCTCCCAACCAAGATGTTGGCTGTCTCACTGTCTCCACACTGACTCTCACTTGGGGTTTTCAGCTCAGTTTCTCACACTGCTGACTGACAGGCATCCATTTCATGGCCCACATTGGTTAATCTGTAAGTGTATAGTATAGCCAGGAAGAAAACATAGCTATCGGGGAAGAAACTGCCAGGTCAATCCAGGGGCTGTTTGCATGGGACAGCTTAGCTTCTTAGGAAAGGGGGTCACTCTCCAGATCCATGTTTGCAAATGCAGACAAGCACAGTTGCTGGGGGGGGGTAAAGGCCTAGTGTGATGTAGTCATACATGGGATGAAAATGGACATCTAGGGGTCAGAGAGATGGCTACACCAGGAGGTATTTGAGAATAATCCACGGTATAATCCACGGTATGCCCTTTCCCGGCTTTCCTCCTGTAGAGCTTCTGTACTGGGTCCAGTCACTGGCCGGATTGATCTCTCCTAGGGACTCTATGAATGCTCCTTTCTGTAACAAGAATCACATGGCATTGTGGGTATAGAGGAAGGAAGGAAAGAAGAATTGAGGAAAAGACAGAAGAAAAACTTTTCTTATTCATTAAGAGCATAACTTAGCGAAGTTCAAAAAGTAAACCAACATATCTGTTAATGTGTCTTTGGGCTAATTGTTCAGTGGTTGCAAACACACACACTCACACACACACACACACACACACACACACACACAGAGTCACACACACACACGCACACACACACACAAACACTCATGCATACCTGCACCTCACCCCCATAACATGGGCATCCATGTGCACGATTTCTTTCCCTTTCCAGCAGTTCAACGCCATCAACTAAAAATTATTGCATAAGGGGAAGTTAATTGGGGAGGAGCACTTTTCTCAGAACTGATTGCAGGAGCAGCCATGCAATCATCTCAGTGGAGCGTAGAGCACAGTGCCGTGGGGGTTGGGCTCGAGGCTCTGTCTCTATGTCTGCAGCCGGCCTCCATTCCTTATTCTGGGAATGAGAGAGAGAAGCTTACCTCCTGCAGATGACCCTCAGGGGCCTTCCCAACTGTTGGGCTCTAAAACACCTTCCCCGCTTCCTAGCCTCCATCTCTTTGCAGACCCAGATTTGAAGCAGGTGCCTGGAGGGTGAGAAGCAAACGCCATGTGGGGTTCTGTTCTGAAGAAGGGCGCCCTTGAACACAGGATATAACTTTGCGTGAGCCAGGTTTTCAGCATCCCTGGTGGAAAATATCTTCAAGCATGCTTTGTGAATGCTATATCAATAGATGGGTGCTGGTAGAAACCAATGGAGACTTCTCTGGCTTCATTTGCATTGTCATCATAAAACAGGTTGATGTTAAATAACTAAGGGGAGAAAGGATTTATTTTAGCTCGCAATTCCAGGTTACAGTGTATTACTGTGGAGAAGGCAAGGTGGAAGGAGCTTGAAGCAGCTGGGAACTTCCCATCCACGGCTAAGGGCTGAGAGAAATTATTGTATGTGTGCCTATCTACTTGTGGTCAGCTCAATGTCTGCACTTTCAAACAGTTTAAAACCTCCTGACTAGGGAATGGTACCGCCTACGGTAGACTTCACATATCAATTACCTGAGACAATCCTCTCCGACATGCATGCCCATAGGCCAATCCCATGTACACAGTCCCCACACTGAGATTTTTTTTTTCAAGTGACTCTACACTGTGTGACCTTGGCAATTAAAGCCAACCGTCACATAGACGTACCTAGATGGACAGCTGGACGGGGCTCTTTCATTTCTGCTTTAGGAATAAGCTGACACATCTGTGCACTGCTCAACCTCTGTCAGAGAAGCTTCCTCCTGCAATTGAATGCTAATTAACAGAGACATGCAACAGGACAGTGTGTGGACAGTGAGACACTTTGGAGCACTCAGCCCTAAATAGGACCTGTTTGTCTACTCTCCTCCAGGCTCAGGGAACTATGCAAAGATGAAGGTGGAAAGATTGTAAGAGCCAAAGGTGGTGGGTGACTTCAACAGTGTCTTCCAGACCCAATTGGATTGATACACATATGAACTCTCAGAGACTGTGACCACACACACACACAGGATCCCACAGGCTCAAACAGGGCAAGATCCCAGAACTGCAAAGAGGAGGTAGACACAAAATCTCACCCTAATCCAGAAGCTGTTTGAAAGTGTTGTCTGCTAGGAGAGGAAAATCTAGCTTTCTCTCATGGTGTGTTACTGGGTATATTAACCTTACTCTGGGACAGCCTTCATGCCCGCAGATAGTTGGCGAACACGAAAAGGACTATGGGTATTTGTATGTTTGTTTGGGGTTTTGTCTTATTAATTTTCTTTCATTTATCTGTTTTATCTTTTTCTTTTAAACTTTCCTTCTTTTTTGAGAGAGAGCAAGAGAGACTATGAAGTTAGGTTTGTTAGGGAGGCGGGGAGCATCTTGGAGAAGCTGTTCAAGGAAAAACAATATGCTCACAAGGTATTTTATGAAAGTTTTTAAAGTAAATAATTTTAAAAAAAAGAAACAAGTAGAACATGTGCATTCCAAGAACTGGAATTTGACAAGATGAAATAACACCTAAAGCTATGTGCCAGCCAACTGCCCAGGCTGGTAAGGCTAGCCATCCTTCCATTCCTGGAACATGAGACACTTCGGTCCCTTCAACACATGCTTACTCCTAAGTACAGTGAGACATTTAACGGTGCTTTCTTCTTTCTGTACATGTGTAGAATGTATGTGTGTATGTGTTCCTGTGCGCATGCCTGCGTGAGCATGTACATAACACGTGGGCTAGATGAGGTCAATCTCAGATGTCACTCTCCACCTTAATTTTAGGAGACACGCTGCTTCACTGAATCTGGTGCTCATTGGTTTGTTTACCCTGGATGACCCTTCCATCTCCACCTTAGAGCTGAGAAACAAACAGGCCTTCATCAATGCAATTGGATTTTCATGTGGCTACTGGGGACCCAAATTCAGGTCCTTGTGCTTACATGGCAAGCACTTTGCCAGCTAAGCCATCTCCCCAGCCCTAAAGAACTTTCTTTATAGGGTCAAAACACTGACTCTGCTGCAGACTAGGTAAAGTGCCTGGTCAGACTGTCCAGTCTCAGAAGATTGTCCATTGTTGTCTCTCCCGCCATTAAGCTTTTCTGGCAATAATCCCATGAAGTTGGCACCCCTCCTGTTTTCCTCTGATGAGGCTCGGTGAGGGGCTGTGTCTGGCCCCATGTCACTCCCCTGATAAGACAGGGTGGGGCATGGATGCAGGCAGCTTCCACAGCCCACCCTCCATCCCTGTAGCTTAATGAGGGTTTGGGCTTCACGCTCCTCTCCCCTTGATAAGGTGTTAAATATTTACCATCTTTCCTGTATTCCTCTCTATCCTCTTTAAAAACGGTTTAATTAAAACCATTCCTTGAGCTCATGATAAAAATATGCAAATGTGATGATTTTTGTGAAATGAATCTATTGTTTCTTTTTCATTCCCCAAGGACTGTGGCTAAGAAGGGATGGATAGCCGTGGGGCTTCCCATGAATTTGAACAAGCATTTGATAATATGCTGCCTAACTGATTTCAAGGTCTGGTGGCCACAGGAGCCAGCCGTGTTTGGTTATGAAACACAACCCAGTTCAAAGGCGTGGGCTTGTGGGGTAAGAGGGGAGGTGTCTCAGTATTTCCAGAGAGAGCTGTTGGAATGAGCCTGGAAGGAGTCCACCCACTCACTGTGTGCATTTTTCGCTTTGTGATGCTGTGAAAGAGACCATGACCAAAGTCGTCTCAAGAAAGAGTTTATTTGGGCTTATAGTTCCAGACGTGGGTTCCATAGTGTTAGAGCTGATAAGTCACACCTCAACTATACAGAGGAAGTAGTGAGAACAGACTAGAAACAGGGAAAGGCTATGGACTCTCAACACTCACACACACATACACACACACACACACACACAAAACACACGCATGCACAGGCACCATGATGTACTTCCTCTAACTAGATTTCATTTTCAACGTGTTATGCAATCTCCCCGAACAATGCCACAGACTTCCAACCAAGTACTCAATCACACGTAGGCACCATTCCTCACCCAAATCACAACACTATGTCTTCCCTGGCTGTTTAGAACTCATCGAAATCCACTTCCCACGGGTCACCTGCTCCCCTTGTCTCTTTTCTCTCTCTGGGATCAAAGCAGACTGTTCAAGCCTCCCTGAGAACCTGTCTAACGGTTGCCCAAGGTAACTCAATATGCTTCTTGTTTACTGAGTACTTGCTCTGTGTCATGTTCTGCAGATTCCTGCTCTTGGTTGTGACACATTGAGACACAGGGGACCAGCTCTGGGATAAATAGTGTTCAGAAGCCTCTGAGTGGCCATGACTTTCTTAAAAACTTCTGGCCTATCTGAGTGAGGTAAGGGCAGGCTGTTAGCTCCTTTGATTCTATTTGACTTATAATCACAATGAAACACACCTGTGAGTGTATTCCTCAGGCAGGGAGAGTCTGGGCAAGAATGCTGGTTTTTGTGGTGGTGATGGAGTCTTAAGTAGGGTGTGTTGCTGTAACAAAACCAAGGAACACAAAACAAAATCGATGGTTTAGCACAAGGCTAAAAGTACCCACATGCTAAGAAACGGACTCTGCTTGGTACTCTTTTTTTTTTTTTAAAGACTCAGACCTTCTGACTCTTTTTCTCCTGAGTTTTTTTTAATGGACAAGGGACTGCAAGGAACACTAGCAGGTCAGAAACTGTATTCCATAGCTTGGTCACATGATCACAGTCAGGAAGGCCTGGAGGTAGAGACCAACCTTGAATCTGAGAAGATTCTTCCTTAGCCAGTGTCTTAGTCTGTTCATAGTGTTATAGGAAAATACTCTAGATTGATTGACTTATGAATAATGGAAGCATATTGTCAAAATGCTTGGTGCTGGGAAGTCCAAGACCAGGGCGTTCATTGTTCAATTGTCTAGTGAGGGCTCTGCTCTAAAGATGGCACCCATTTGATGGGTATCCAAACAGGTTCCCTTAGGGCTCCTTAACAAGGCCACTAATGTCACTTACAAGGGTTTCACCCTCATGACTGAGCCTCCTCCAGAGCCCTTGTCTCTTAACACTTTTGCAAGAGATGCCAGGCTTTGATATATCCACCAGAGGACAACAAACATCAGACAATGTCACCCAGTTACCATATAGAGAGCCCCTGCTGTTCCCACATATCAAGAAAGTCTGGGCATCTACCTTAGTGATGGAGAACAGGATGTGAAAGCTTCCTCTATCTAAAAAAATAAGACCCTCGAGTTCATTGTTTTATTCCTTAAAATCTGCACAGTGAACCTCAAGGCTCATTCTATGGGTAGTGTCCCTCTGCAGACATGCTACTGGCTTCAATAGTGACACCAAAACAGTAACATTTACAGGAATGGAAAGTTGCTTTGAAGCTTCAGGTACAACGGTGATGATAATGGTTTCCATAAAACAGGATGAGAGGGGCACTTCCTCTGTCTCCCTGATGCCTGTGCTCCAGATTCCACAGCAACGGTCTCCAAGGAACCCATCCCAAAGACTCCAATGTAACACATCAGTGTTATTACCCTGCAGCTCCCCAGTAATTAGTGAAACCTTATTCTAGGTGTTTCTATGAGGTGGTTTTTATATTTGATGAACATACAAGTCTGTCGTGGGTGGAATCTCTCCGATCAGCTGAAGGGGTATGCAGGACAGAAGATGGATGCTTCTGAGCCAGAGGGAATCCCACAGCACTGTCAGGGAATCCCACAGCACTGTCAGGCTTCCTTAGTACTGTCAGCCATCCTGAACCTTTAAGTGATGCCATGTTTGTTACAGACACACCAGTGTCCATAACCATAAACATGATAGAAACCTCTTCCAAACACTCCCATTTCAATAGGTACATTCATCATGTGGATTTGCTTTCTTTGGAGAACCCAGAATAATAGAGACCCAGAGGGAAAGGTAATTCCCCTTAGCATCTACCGTTCCCCCAACTCTGTTCTCCACGTAAGTATGAAGTTGTTTTTGTCTAGGATCTCAAGTCATGGGAGCCATTAGGCACATCTCTGCCATGCACAGCTCTCCATTAACAGGCACAGCTGGCCTCCTTTGACCGAGCACGACAGTTAATTTTATGGTCCCATTTGGCTAGGAAGACTAGTGTACACAAAGTGGATCTCCAAGGAGACATTTAATGAATTAGACTTTTAGCAAGGCTGATGGACTTTAGGATGTAGGTGGCCTCATCCAGTCTATTAAAGGCCACGAGAAAACAAACAGAGGGTCTTGGGAAGGTTGCTCAGCAGCTGAGTACTTACGGTTCTTCTAGAAGGTCTGAGTCAATTCCCAGCACCCACACAGGAGCTGACAACCACCTGTAATGTCAGCTCCAAGGATATCTGACGCCCTCTTTTGTCCTCTGCAAACACATGCTCTCACATGTACCCACATGCACTGACATGCACATATCCATGTAAGTAAAACTATAAATCTTACAGGAAAGAAAATGGATAGAGACCCAGAAAAAGAGCATTCCTTTTCTCTCTTTTGAGCCTGTCTTACTCTCCAAGCCTGTCTTCTGGAGTCTTCTCCTCCTGAGCCATAGTCATGTGACCAACCCTTCAAAATCTCCTAATTTCCTCCCTTTTGATTTCTCTTTTTCATACCTCATAAAATAATGACTCCAAATCCCCTCTTTTTTTTTTTCCTCAAATGAGAAGATCCGGGATTTGAGAAATTTCAGTTCGCTGGAAAATACAAACTTTTGGAATAAGGATAAAAATCATTAAATCTGTATGTATACTTTCTCATTAGCATATTTATGGAGACATATTTAAAACACCCAGCAATGCAGCGCTTAGCTAGGAAGTGTGAATGAAACAAATTTTGCAAATAGACGTATTAGACAGAGATTCCTGAAGATCCAATAGTCACTTTGTCAGTTTGAGTGGGTTTGTTTGTTTTATTTTATTACAATTTGTATCGGTCGGGGTTTGATTTGAATTTTGCAAAAAACCAGGAAATTTTACAAAGGTACCTTATTAACAGTAACAGTGCCCACGTCAGCAACCCAGATCTAGAATTATCCCCTTGAAGATTCCCAAGGAGAGTGGATGTTTTCAGAATCTTATTTCAGAATTCTCCTCTCTTCCCTTTAATTTTGACAAAGACAACCTTTCAGGTAATGGAGGTGATAATGAACTGCCCGAGAACTCTTCAGTTCTTCCCGGACCATCAGTATGGGTTTTAGAAAAAAAAATATATATATAGATGGATCCAACCCCATTGAATTATGAAAGTTTGTTATTTCTTTAAGAAAACTGTTTAGCCTGACAAAATGGTTCAGCACATAAAGGAGCTTACTGCCGAGCCTAAAGACCTGGAAGCCAAGTGATAGGAGTACAGAACTCACCATCTCTGGTAAGGTCTCCCCTGACCTCCTCAGTTGTACCCACATGCACAAACACTCATGTAGAAGAAAAAAAAATGCAATAACATTTAAGTAGTTACTGGCAAACCTGGCATCATTTCTCCCCAGACAGAAGAACACATTGGAGCCATCAAGCTCTTAGATGATAATACGAAAATATTTAGATTAGAATCTAGACAAACAGCTCACAGACAGATTTATGTATATTGTTTTGGCCTATAGTAAATAACAGAAGGGTTTTTGGTTCCTGTTCTTGATAGTTTTGCTTGTTTTGGTTGTGTTCTTTGAGACAGAGTCTCATGTAGCCCAGGCTGGCCCCCACACATGTATCCAAAGATAACCTGGAGCTCCTGATCCTCCTGTCTCCACCCACTGAATGCTGGGATTTCAGGCAAGCATTACTAGGTCTGGCCAGAGGGATTTTTTTCTAGGTCCCCAAAATACAAAAATTTAAAGCAATTCCTTCTTTTCTGAGGGATTTTTAGGTGGAAAAGCGTTTTATTTATTTATTTATTTATTTATTTATTTATTTATTTTGAGAAATATACAGGCAGAATTTTCTACCCTGAATTCTGGTGGCCTGGGAGGGGATCCTCCAGTCTGGAAGCTACTTTAGAAAGTCACTCTTCCCTCTTACATCTCTTTGAGCTACAAGTCCCAGTGCAGCTGGACCAAGGTGGTCTGGATCTTACATGTGTCGTCTTCCCTCTATTGAGAGCGCTTCTGAGACCAGAGGCACACACAGGGTGTCAGGTGCTCTACTCACACTGTGTGTAGACAGACAGAATCCACAGAATGTGACTCTGATAGAGTCAGGGCTGAGCACTGTCCTTCCTGTGTGGGAAAAACAGTGAAACAATTACACAGGCGTTCTTGGACTTGTACATCTTAAACATCAGGTGCGGGCCAGTGAGATGGTTCAGCTGGTAAAAGCGCTTGCTGCCAAGGCTGATGACGGGAGTTCGATTCTTAGGACCCATAGGGTGGAAGGAGAGCACTGACTTCTTCTGACCACCACATGTCCACTTTGGTGAGTGACCACCTCCCCACTGCCCATATTAAAGAGATAAACAGAACTAATTTTTAAAAATCAAATGTAATTTGGCATTCAGCATACATGTTAGTTGGGACTCATTTGTTTTAAGACTAATATGCTCTAGGATATAGGGTGTATGCCTTGAACAGCATGGCGCCAGACAGGAGGTCTAGAGAGAGAGAGTGACTAGTCAATTATTGGTTATTATTTATTGTCCTGTGTGGAAGAAAGAAACGCTGAACCTTTCAGATGAGTAGGCGACGAGTTACAAAATGGACAGTTCTTTTATGTACTGTGCTTTCCAAAGCCAACCATCATTAGTTAAGATCCTCTGGTTGGACCTGGTCCACACAGGCCCAGGACAAGCTGAGCTTTAAGCACTTCGTGCTGGACACTCGGCTCCTTCTGCTGTCATCCTGGGTGAGGTCCACGGGGGTTGTGGCAAGCTCAGCTTTTGAAGTCCCCTGTGAAGCTGCCTCTCAAAGGCATCACCAGACTTTAAAAGGAAGTCCATGACAGAATCCAAGTGTTTGCACACTAGATATCTGAGAAGAGATGCTGATCTGATTGCTGTTGGCTATCAGAAGCAAATGCTAACAAGAGCAAGCACTGTAATTTACTGGAAATGTCTCCACTGCATGTTTCTGGTGCTTCCCAGCTTTATTAAAGCCCCATAAAGAAACTAGGAGATAAATCTCATACCCCTTACATGATGGATTGGACACAGTGCTGTGTTCAAGAGGACAATGTAGTAGTAAGGATCAATGTACCCTCACGATGCTATATAGAGAATTCCTTCCCAAGGGTGTTACTCTCTTTTTGTCTCATGTGTCATGTGACCATCTCCCTCTGTTCTCTTTGGCTTTGGGGACAGCACACCTTGAAGTCTTCCCCCTACTCCCATGACACAGACTTACAAGTCTGTCTCACAATGGAGCTCCTGAAGCCTGGGTATATGCAGACTGTAACGGCCGTTTCTTTTGTAACGGCCGTCGGGTTCTGCTACTTTGTAAAGGCCGGCCGGTTCTGCTGCTCCGGTCGGCAGGTCAGGGTCTAGCAAGAGAGAGAGTGGGGACGGAGGAAGGGGAAAAAAGGGGCGAGAGACGCAAAAGATAGATACAAGACAGAGTCCGGTGGCGTCTCTTCAAGTCTCTTCTTTATTCTCCTCTCTTCTTACTATATTCTCACTCCTTCAGTCTCCTGACACCTCTCACTTTCTACCTTCTACCTCCTACCTTCTACCTCTACCTCTATCTCCTACTTCCTACTACCTCCTACTTTCTACTCCTACTTCCTACTCCTCAATAGAAAGGAAATCCGGGTATTTATACCCTTTACCACGTGACTTGCCCTCGTGGACAATCTCAACTGAAGCCACTACGTCACGTGCCTTGTAGCCATGGATACCAGGAGCACCTGGCAGCTGGGGGCACTAAACAGTGTAACAAGATGTTTATCAGAGTGCGCTCAGCTATTGCAGGCTGTTGAAACAAGTCTCTTGTCAGGGTATATGGCTCAAGATGGCTGTAAAGATGATAGCCACTTTCGGCTAATAGTCGGCTCCCAACAGCAGACGCCACAGCTTTCATGATGACCGAGAAAGGTAGACATCTCTTGGTTGTTTATTATAGTGGGACACATTAAACAAAATAAAAAAGTCTCAGACATGAACAAAAGATTAGATATAATAACCATTCCGTCTCAAGGAATAGCTTATGCTTAGGCCTTGAACGTGATGCTAGGTAAAAATTTAAAAGGACAGTGTAAAAGTAAAATCCAGCAAATGATCCTAATTTGGCAATTCACAAACTCACCCTTAGGCGTTTAGGAAAAGAGCAAAACAAACAAGCGATACAAATAGCCACGTCAGAAACACGCATGTTGACGTTATCTTAGACTCAGGATTTACACATGATTTTTTTAAAATGGGGTGTGATGTTTATTATATTTTAAGGTTTCTATAGTGAACACAGATTAATTTCCCTCCCTCAGTAAGGAGAAACATGCACTTTAAGCTGCACCTCTGGCTCTGAAGACAGGTTCACTTTAACGAAGGCCATTTGATTCATCCGACCTCATTTTCTACGTCCTGAGCTCAATGGACTAGTTGGAGGTCCATCTCCCCATAGCCCCAGCTTTTCCTGTTCCAATAACAACATCAGTGATCATCAAACACCCCAGAGGGGCTGTGGGAACAAGTCTCCAACAAGCACGACGTGAGGTCATGGGGAAAGGAAAGCGGTATCAATGACTTTCTAGTTTCCCTGTGACTGGAATAGCTTTTCCTTGAATGGAGAGTATTCCTCTGAGTGGCGGCATGTACATTCTGACAGTCCACGAAGCTGACCGTTTCTAGAGTAACTACTTCCTATTTTAAAGGGGAAAACATGCCAGTATATTTTATAGCTAGGAATTTCAACACAAAAACCCAAAGACCCTGTTAAGGGCCAGTGAGTTAGGTATTGAGGAAAGATTTCTTGAAAGTGGGGTTGACTCTCTCTGTCCCTTTTACTGGCAACTTTTGAAGTAGTTGCTAAAGATTTAAATTGCTTCTTTTGGAAAAGGGAGTTAGAATTTCTCTTCATGGTACACACATGTACTGGGAATTCTGACAAATCTTTGTGCTGGAGGACATGCTCAAAATGAGAATTGTTGTTTCCCAATGTCAGTGCATTTCTTGGCTTCTCTGACATGAGAAGGGAGCTAGGCCTTAAAGTCTGCTGTCAAACTGGACTTGACTTTGCTTGAACAGTGTCTGACAAGTCCCCATGTTAGCCATGTGTGTTGTCACTGTGGCAAAATGCCCAACAATGTAAGAAGGAGACTCACTTCAGCTCATGGCTTCAGAAATACTTCAAGTGGAGACATAGCAGAGGAGCCCCAAGGCAGCAGGAGTCTGTAGAGGAAGCTCCCCAAATGTTGGTGGACCAAAAATATGGCCAGAGTTATCTCTGGTGACCTACTACTTACAGCCTGGCCCTGCCTCTACAGCCTTATGGATGGAGACACAAGCTGTATTGAAAACATAAGCCTGCTAAGGACATCTTCGGTTGAAGACATTGTATCTCCTTGACCTCCAGCAAGACTAGAGAGGATCAGAAACATTGATAGAGCTGGATCCCCAGGGCCGGGCATCCACTGTGGTCTGATTGGCCTTTATTCCTTTGTTTTTAGGATTTATTTATTATATTTTATGTGCATAAATGTTCTCTTTGTATATATGTCTGTGTGCCCTGTGCATACCTGGTACCCAAAGAGGTCTGAAGAGCGTGTCAGAACCCCAGGAAATGAAGTGAAGGACAGTTGTGATTCCTCATGTGGTGCTTGGAACTGAACGGAGGTACTCTCCAAGAATAGCATGCCCTTTTAACTGCTGAGCCATCTCGCCAGGTCCCGGAATCTCTCTTTCTACAGATACCTTTGCATATGACTATATGTCTTTATTTGAGAAAATAATTCAGTTAAAAACAGTTTCCCAAAGGAAGGCATTCTCTTATTTGTATTAGAACGGTGCATGTAGGAGGGACAGGACACAGAGATGCATGACAGCGAGGCTGGGATCTGCCTCTGTCACTACACTGGGGGACCTCAGTGAAGATAACAATCCTCCAAACCTTTCAACAGCACTGTTAGTCATGATGAACTGAGCCAATATGGTACTCTTACTCTTGGGTATGAACTAGTCAACAGATAATAGTCTCTATATCTCCAGAAAGATGAGAGCAGTTGACAGTTGACAGTAGTCCTCTCTCTCTCTCTCTCTCTCTCTCTCACACACACGCACACACACACACACACACACACACAGCCAAAGATCCCTAAGCAGACTCAGAATGCAGAATGAATCTAAAAGGTGATTTTGGGATTTTCTTTACCCTCACCAATAGGCTCTCATGATAAATCATGGATTTGGGACCTAGATGCAGCTCAGCCTTCCCCAGGGGTCTCAGAACTGCCGTACAGCTGTCCCCTGAATTTTTGCTGGTAGAAGCAGGTGGAAGAGATGGCATGTTCCGACCCTTGCTTTTCCTTCAATTTGAGGCTTTGGTCTATACTTTCAGATTCCAGAGGAGGGTTTCCATTTGAACTGAAGAAAATCATTTTTGTGTCTTGAGAAAGTTTCTTTTTTTTTCCCCCTCCTTTGGTCAGGAAGGACTTTAGAGGCCAATGTGAAAACCTAGGAAAAAAATAAAGAAGACACTTTTATGAAAGCTATCCATCAAATGTCAAGGATAATAATCAATTTTCTGTCACAATGGACTGATAAAAACTTTCAGTAATAATGTCATAGGGGGAAGAATTTGTGTCAGAACTCAAAACGCAGGGCCCCGATATCAAACGATTTCATAAAAGCCCAATACCGCTGTAGCCCTCGGAGGCATGACAAAATACAATTTCTCATCCACGGGATACG
>NW_021604602.1:2972565-2977565 GCF_004785775.1 Grammomys surdaster | reverse complement strand
GCTATCCCCCAGACTCAGCTTCCCAAGTACTGGTATCATAAGGTGAGCTGCCAGTTAGCTAAAGAAGCCTAGTTTGATGTTGAGCTGTGGGCAGGGCATGTGGACAGTAACGTAGGACATGGCCTTGACTGACATGGAAGGGACCATCCCACTGTAGGCGGCACCATCCCTAGGAAGGTGGGCCTGGGCTGTGTAAGAACACTAGCTGAGCATAATCCACAGAGAGAAAGCTGGTCCACTGTATTCCTCCCAAGTTTCTGCTTGAATTCTTACCCTGACTTCCCCCAATGATGGACGGCGACATGCGAGTGTAAGATGGAAGAAACAATCTTCTCCCCAAGTGACTTCTGGTTGCAGTGTCTGAGCACAGCAGCGGCGATAAAGCTGGGCGCGGTGGGTGATGTGCCTGTGTCATCCCTGAGCTCCTGCAGCGAGATGGGCGGGTGAGAAGGGAGAATCCTCAGAAACTCACAGGCCAGCGAGCCTAGCAAGTCAGTGCCTTGTTCTTCAGTAGGTAGAAGGTGGGAACTGATAGCTAAGGTTTTCCTCTCATCTCCACATCTATATGTGCTCACTTGCCCCGCCCCCACGTATGCAGGCACGCACGCAGGCACGCAGGCAAGCACGCATGCAGGCACGTATGCACGGGAGGGAATGGGGAAGGAAGTCTTGGCTTGGTCCTGCTAATGATTTTCTGCTGTGAAACCGTTAAGGTCTGTACTCACCCATGACGCAAGGATGTGACTAGCCCGTTTTATCTTGCTGAAAACGAAGCTCTCCGCACGCACACGCCCTACCCCTGAAAAGCTGCGAACCCCAGAGTTCTCAAACATCACAGACTTCCCACAACTAAGCAAATAAAGGGGCAAACAAATAAAGGGACCACATTGAAATCCATAATCCCACTTCCAGGGTCCATTCCAATGACCAGGCCACTGATGACACAGCATCCCTGATCCATGTAAGGCACGGATCAGTGACCATCTCAGTGGTGTCAATTTGGAGAGCCACAGGTATGGCAGTATGGTTGGGTGTGCCAGCTGAATAGATGCTGTTGCCGTGTTTGAGAAATAAGGGCTCTCTTGGGTTGGGAACTGAACATTTCTAAACAGTTTGTGCACTGGATTCACGTACCCCCCACCACTTCCTGTGAGGGGAAGCTGTACAACAGACCTCTGTGGATCCACCTGCCCTCCTGGATCTCGGGTGCCCATCCAGGTCTTTAGCACTCGTTCCTTTTTTGTTTGGGACCCGAGATTCATCATCTGTGTCTTGCTCTTTATACTTGACTGCAGAATAAACTGTCTTTGGCTTGGACCCTTGTGATTTTGTAAGACTATTTTTTTTTTCTAACTGACCATTCCCCATTCTTTGCCCACCTCTGGCTGTCTTTGGCTAACTCTGTGACCATCCGCAGGCTCCAGACTTGCCCAACCCTCACTGCTGTCGACCTGGATCATACGTGGGGACGATTGAGGAAGGATGGTGTGGGTGAGGCCAATTCCGACGTCCATTAATGAGCCTGTTATCTCCTTAGCTCTGTCTTTCTATTTCTAGAACAATGCCTCCCACATCACAGCCACAGGATGAGGAATTTAAAAAAAAAATATGGAAGAAAAGGTGAGGAGATGGGAGTGGGCTTACCTGAAGCCGAAACAAAAGCCAGGTTCACCGGGCAGTTGCTCAGTACAGTTCTGAGGTTGACAACTTGCTAACAGCGTGAAAACAAATTAAGCCAAAGAAACACATCCCTTGAGATACTTCATTACTTTCCCTATCTAGGTGTGGATGCCATTAAGGCAAATTATTGCCTCTCAAATATTTTTAGCTCGATGCCCATTTCCGTCTGCATTTGCCTGCGAGGTGCATGTTTTCAGCTAAGTAATAGGACACACAAATTAAATGCAATTTCAAATTTAAACCTGTACAAGTGTCACTTGCCAAGTCCCCCCCCCCCATAGTCCCAGGGGGGTGCCCACAGCACTGTTGGAAACTATATTGCTGTACCTGGTTGCTATTATTTAGTCCGAGAGAATCTTATTAAAATAAAAGTCGGCAATAAGGTTAATATTTTATATTTTGTGCAACTTCAGCATGTGCTTGGGTCCTAGCAGATGGTTTTATTTTCTATACCCTTCTCACGTGTGTGATTTTTAAATTTTATGATGTCCATGTGTTGACACATACATATAACCATCCACCTAGGACCCTTAGAAGTGTCAGTTCTATAGTAAGTTTCTATAGAAAGGTAGCAGTTACTATAATTTAAAAAAAAATTGAAATGGTTGAAGCAAATTGTTAATAAACTCAGGAATCCAGAATTCTGGCTGGGTGCTGAGGCACAGAGCTAGTGTTGCAGGGTGTTTTTTTTTTGTTGTTGTTGTTTTTTTGTTTTTTGTTTTTTTATGAGTTTTAAGTTTTAATTTGTATTTATTAGTGTGTGTGTGTGTGTGTGTGTGTGTGTGTTTGTGTTACATGAATGTGTGTATGTGGTAAGTTGTGGACATGTGTTTATTCCAGTGTGTGTACATGTGTGTGAAACCATGTGTGTGTGAGTGTATGTGTGTGTGTATGTTTCAAGCGTGTTTGTATGTGCACCACCTCCGCATGGTTTCAGAGAGGTGGGGCCCGTCATTTGGAGTTCTGTTTGCTCATTTCACATCAACACCATTGTCATTTCCATGTTGCGACTGTTTCAATAATTATCATTTATACTCTACCAGAATTTAATTATTCTGCGCTCTGTGATTGACTGCTACCGGTTCCCCTTTTCCCTTTGTTTTATTACACATAACCCTTCAATAAAGATCTGTGTGAACTTACCTTGTATTTGTTTTCAGGTTATTTCCTTTGGGTAAATCTCTCCAAATAGGAAAATGTTGGAGTCATGTTTTCTCTTTAGCGTCTTGTCAATTTTAGGCAGTATTGATTAACTCTTTCCCACCAGTGACAGCAATGGTTGTCTCAAAGCTTCCTCACTCCTTCTCTGTGCATCACAATTTTGTTAGACGTCTTGCTCTTTGTCAGGGTCTGTGGGAAGAGCATGCCACTCCGCCACCATGATTCCCTAGGCTGTTGGTTGAGGGATTTCTTTGGAAGCAGCTTCTGCCCTGCTTTGGTCACTAGGTTTGTTTCCTGAGCCCACCATTTGGATTCTTTTCTGTTCTCACCAGCTTCCATCATTGACATTCTCAAGAAATATATGTGTTAAGAATTGGCAAATTCTGTTTGTTTGTTTGTTTGTTTTTTGTTTTTTTTTGCTTTGAGAATATCTGTTTCTACGCCGTGATTGTAGCAAATTGTGAGAAACAGGAATCGCTATTGGGTTAAATAAACAAATGTCTATCAGAGAAACAAAGAAGATGGGGTTGGGTTAAGACTTAGGACTGTAGAGGCAAGGGTCTTAACTTCAGTCACGTCTCAGATCGTGTGAGCTGGACCTCAGAATTCTCCCTTGAGTCAGAGGGCTAATAGTGGTAACCGTTTTGGGGGAGGTGGCAATGTAGTTCAGGTGAGATGACACATGCACGGGCCTTTAATGTTCCATCTGCTAAACAATGAATTGGTAAGGGGAGTGGATTTGCATTCCTAAATCCAATCTAAATGTTGTCAGACTCATAAATGTGCCTGGACATCTAGTCTTAGTCCAAGTAAACGACACTAACCTGATACTCAAAGTGTTGCATCTTAACACAATCGCGATCCTCAGAGACGGGATAAGTTGGCTTTGAGACAAGCATTGCTGTCACTGGTGGAAAGAGTTAATCTCTAGCCTAGGTGCCTAACAATGGCCCAGGCACCCAACAGTAGCTCAGACATCCAACACTTAGAGAGGCACCCAGAACTTGCCACTAGCCGTGGCACCCAGCACTAACCCAGGGACCCAACACTAGCCCAGGCATCTAGCATTAGCTCAGGCACTCAGTACAAACCCAGGCACCCGAGGTGAAGCCAAGGCCATCCGGCATCACCAGTTCCTACTAAAGACTGAAAGGTGGAAAGAGCCGGGGACTGTTTCCCTTCTGGGGAGGAGGCGTGCTCCCCGAGATCCTAAACCTCTGTTAAGGCAAGGACTGGTTTGCCTCTTTTTTCCCCTGATGCTCAGTGGCCTGATCATCTTCCTTCATCTCTGGGAACAGAAAGCTCTATAGAGAGCCTGATACATACTGAATGGCTTTTTTTAAAAAAAGGTTTTTTTTTTTCTTAAAATAATAAGGAATGAATAAACACATCCATGAAATTCAGCTAGCAGTTGGCATTCACCGAGGTGTCTTTGTTCGCGATCATCTGTCAGAAGCTACAAAGTGCAGAATTGTTGAGACTTACCATGAGTACTGAACAGCTAAAACCCTCGCCTACAATCAACAAAATGCCATAGATTAGTGCCCAGCCCCCCTCACCCCCAGGAAGAGCACAGGTGCTATAAAATTACCATATGTGAAAAGGCACAGCTGTAAAGGGGCATAGTTACAGAGATACTGTCTGTGATCTTATGGGTGCAGAGGCGTCCCTCTGTTGAGCAGATCTCTGCTTTAAGTGATGTCCTTGAAAGGAAGGCACAATCAAGGAGCTTGATAAAGTCAAACGCTTCAGTGATCTAAACAAAAGGCACTTGGAAGATGTCTGTTCAGCCTCGGCGGGGGGGGGGGGGTGGATCTGTGGCGAGACATGTCACATCCCTGCTCCCTGCTTTCTTGGCTGAGGAAGCTGGCATATGAGAGTTGGTGAGGGACATGTTGTTTCTTGATGATATATATTTATTTTTCTCAAGGACCAAGATCAGAAAAAAAATCCACCCCAAGGGTAGTTGGAGGGAAGGAAAATAACAAGGCTCATTGGTGTCTGGGGACTACCTCATGGTTCTCAGCCTTTCTAATCATCAGAGCATGGCTTGGCTGTCTTGAAATTTTACATAATACCCTCCTGACACCTTCACTTCCCTTGTCCATCGTCACTGCCATCTTGTTTCCTGAGCCAAATTTCCTCATCCTTCATTTCTC
>NW_021604602.1:2965594-2972555 GCF_004785775.1 Grammomys surdaster | reverse complement strand
CTTCTCCTGCTTCTCCTGCTTCTCCTCCTTCTCCTCTATTAACTTCCATCTCTTGCTTGTGGGAATGGGGATTCAAGCGTGGAAGGGGAATGAGGTGGATTTCAACATCATCTCTGTCCTTGGACAACTCAAATATTTTTGTCCAATGATGAAGCATCAGGTCAATCTGAATGAGAATGGAGCCAGAGGGGAGAGCTCATTTTGCATATAACAGACAGGATCCTTGGGTGGGGGAAGGGAGCTGCCTTGGTAGATTCATCCATAAGCACTCTGGAGAAGCAAGAATTTCTCTCTGTTTACCCAGTTTTGTGAACTTAAATCACTTCATATTTTTGTGTTGAATGGAAATTTGCAAGAAGGGGGAAACTGGTGCTCAGTATTTAATCCATCTCTTTGTATAAGCCATAAATGAATGCAAGAGTCGCCAGTGCCTGAGAAGAGAAGCAAAGCACTGTGCTGGGAATTTTCTAAGAATGTGTCTGTTGACATGGGTCTGCTTGATGAGAAAAAGACAAAGGAGAGGTAAGTAAACCCCGGAAACAATAGTTTGATCCCCTCATGGTACAATTTAGAGGTAAAAATAGTTAAAAAATGGTCAGGGCACTGATATGAAAACACCCAGGAAACCTGTTGCACGGCATACGTACTTCAAGGTTTCATTACCGCACAGTGAACAGCATTATTAAGCTTCTGAGAAAGAGTTAAAGTCAAGGTCTCTAAGAGAAAACGTTAGGAAATTGCATTTTAATAAATACGTCTCTGAGTATTAAAGATGGAAATTATTTAATTGAATGGGCTCCGATGGCTTTTCACAAACTTGATTCTTTTCTTTTTTTAAATTCCTATGCTATCAATTGTCCATCTCTTCTCTTTTGTTTTGATTCTACAACAGACAGCATAGACAAATGTGGAACACGGATAGATAGTACATGCTTTTAGCAAATGCTGCTCAAGGGTCCAATACCTTACTTCTGCTTGTAGAGCTTTTCACTCAGAACTACTGATGCTTTTGGTCCTCACCGAGACAAACAGAACTCAAGTTTTCCAATGAAGAGCAGACAAGAGCTTTGTATATGTTGGAATAGTAAGCATTTGAATATTCACCGCTTAGATTTTTACTCAGATGTTTCCAGAACTCTCTAGAATCCTTCCCTGCTAGTAATGAAGGCCATTAAAGTAGTCTCTGATACCTTTTCTTTTTAATGACGAAAGACATAATTCTTAGAAAGTAGTCACTTTGTGGAAAAGGATTGTTGGGGCACTTTTGTACATCCTATGAGCAGCTGAGTCCTCATGTGTCCTTGTCATGTGTTCATGTGTCTGTATTCACAGCCCTGTGCTATAATTTCATTTACATGATCACATATAATCTCACCCAAGCTCCCAATAGGAGAAACAAGTATGTTCTCCATTATACAGATAAACAAATGACCTGCTCAAGTTATTCAGTGGGGGAAGGCACAGAGCAAGAATCATACACAAGAAATTGGAGGAGAAAGTGCATCATCAGTGTCAAGAGACAATGGCTGCTTATAGGACAACTCCTGTTTTTAGTTTTAGAGTCTTGCTTTGGAAGAATTATTGATTACTTTTTAAAGTGGGCCCTCAAGAGTACCCTAGGTAAACTCATTTACGACCATTCTTGGGTTAGTCTGGTGACTTCTTCAAGCCAAGACACTCAGTTGGTTTTGTTTGTGTGGCCTCAATGTCTAGGAGGAGCTTGAAACAGCTCCAGTAAAGCTCAAGAGATTTATGTACAAGTGGACCTTAATTCCAGAAATTTCCATTGGCGATTGGGTTACTCAGAGGAGGGATGTAGGTCTAGTTCCTGCAGTGAGCATCATCAGGTGGTACCAGCCCATCGGCTCTAGGGACCCACTGAGCCACCTGTTGGATATCTATGTGTACAAAATTGTCTCATCTCTCCTTGTCACCATTTGCTATAGGGACAGAAAGGGACCCATTCCTATCCTGGGTCTCCCTAGACCATTTGGATATTTCTCCTTCAAAATAAGAGTAAGAGGCTGTGCTGAAACTTGTGGCCTTCTCAGAGTGCTGAGTTTGAGTGCCGGTGCCTCTGCCTCTATGAGGAGACATAGCTGTCCTGTGGGACAAAGACTTTGCCTTTGTTTTGTGCTTCTCTGCTGACAGAGTAGACATGGCATGTCTCTGGGGAGTTGGAGCCATGGGCAGCAAGATGCCTGCTTGTGTCCCATCCCCCACAGTCCTAAAGCTCATATTCTAGCACAGAGCCAGACACACGGGAGAACTCAGTTATTAATTGTGCAATAAGAGGGTTGCTGGACAGAAGCATGGGATGGGTTAGCTTCCATGACAGAACTCATCAGCAACTTTCCATGACTCTTCTTGCTCCAGCTCCCGGTGGGCAAGGAAGCAGATACGAATAGTCTAGCTGGCCTTCCTATAGTGCGCAGCCTCTCAGGTCTGCTCTTACACCCAGATGACACACAGGCTAATGAAGGTTTATCATACAAGAAGAGGAAACAGGAGTTGGAGAGGAGAGGAAAACCCCAGGCCAGGCAGAAGCGGATCCCTGAAGCTCCATGTAAAAATTCCACGAGCCTTCATCACTTCATCTTTCCTTCTAGAAGTTTCTCATCACCCCTTCCCCCCATCAATATATCTTGTCTTGCTATAGCTCTAGAAGGATCCTTTTTTTGTTGTATATTTGTTTTTGGTGGTGAGGCTTTATTCTTGAATTGATTTTTGTATACACAAATTTGTTTACCTTCAGTTATCCATTCCATAAGGGCTTTGAGTGTCGTATGTCAGCTGTGACAGTAGAACCTGTTATGTGGATAGAATGCAAAGCTGGCGAGCTGAGGTACTGTGACCACACCTTGTCTGTCATGTCATTGTGTTTGTATTTGCATCTTCTACCTAGCAGGTCCTCAGTGGACATATTGCTGAACCAGAACACATTGCATGGATGGAAAAGGTCTTGTGCTAGAACCAAGAGTGGTCATGGAGATTTAGAAATGGCCTTTGCCTTTTTCCCCCCGGGGGTTGGTTGAGAGAAGAAAGGGTTATTTCAGCTTACAACTTTCAGATCATATTCCATTGTTGAAAGAAGTCAGGGAGGACCTCAAAGAGGGCAGGAGCCTGACAGCAGGGAATGATGCAGAGGCCACGGAGGCATGCTGCTTATGGGCTTGTTCCTCGTGGTTTGCTCAGCTTGCTTTCTTCTAGCCCAGGGTCCTATAGTCCATATTGAGCTGGGCTATTCATCAATCACAAAAATGTACCACGGGCTTGCCCACAGGCCAGTCTAGTGAAACATTTTCTCAGTTGAGGATTCTTTTTCCAGTTGACTGTAGCTTGTTTTAAGTTGGCATAAAACTAGGCAGTACACACATACAGAACCACCTGAAATAGAATTCTTAAGTAAGATGACCATCAAATATTATCTGTACTGGCTGGTTTTGTGTGTCAGCTTGACACAAGCTGGAGTTATCACAGAGAAAGGAGCCTCCCTTGAAGAAATGCCTCCATGAGATCCAGCTGTAAGGCATTTTCTCAATTAGTGATGAAGGGTGGGAGGGCCCATTGTGGGTGGTGCCATCCGCGGGCTGGTGGTTCTGGGTTCTATAAGAAAGCAAGCTGAGCAAGCCAGGGGAAGCAAGCCAGTACGTGACATCCCTCCATGGCGTCTGCATCAGTTTCTGCTCCCTGACCTGCTTGAGTTCCAGTCCTGACTTCCTTTGGTGATGAACAGCAATGTGGAAGTGTGAGCTGAAAAAAACCCTTTCCTCCCCAACTTGCTTCTTGGTCATGATGTTTTGTGCAGGAACAGAAACCCTGAATAAGACATTATTGAAAAAAGTATCTAGTTTTTTCCTTTATTTTGTAACTAAATAATCACACACATGTGCATATATGTGTGTTTATGGGTGATGTGTATATGTATATACAAGGAGTGTGATATATATATGTATATATACATATATATGATATATATGTGATATATATGTGTGTATATATACATATATATATGTTCATATATATGTATATATACACATATATATATACATATATATGTTCGTGTTTATGTGCTAGTATGCATGCACATATGTTATATATGCATGTGAAGGCATCTTTTGTTATTTGCTATCCTATTCTTTTTGAGCCAAGAAACAAGACAAGGTTTCTCATTGAACGTGAACTATGCATTTCAGCTAGACTTGTTGGCTGTTGTGTCCTGGGCTCTCTCTGTGTCTCTGTGCTCTCCAGACCTAGGGGTGCATACAGGCACCACCATGTCTGGATTTTATGTGGTGCTAGGAACCCGAACATGGGCATTATCCTTGAATGATCTCCTTAGACCTACCACATATATTCTTTAAGACTATGGCTACACATATATTCATTTTATCTGGAAAATAGCCTGCCACTTAACAGTAGAGAATCAATCATTTACATATCTATTTTATTGTTTATGCCACATTACAATTTGTTTATAAAAATGTATGCACTGCAATAGATTGTATATCCTAGGTCAGTGGTTCTCAACCTCTTTAATGCTGGGACTCTCTAATATAGTTCCTCATGCTGTGGCGACCCTCGACCATACAATTATATTCATGGCTACTCCATAACTGTAATTTTGCTACAGTTATGAGTCACAATGAATCTGATATGCAGGGCAGCTGATATATGACCCCTTCGAAAGAGTTGTTTGACTCCCAACGGAGTCACAACCCACAGGTGGAGGACCGTTGCCCTAACTGCTTACATCTGATTACTATTAAAAACTTTCACAATGTTAAAAGTCACCGAAGGGATTCAAGTATTGACCCAAGAAGATGTGGGTGTGTCCATGTGTGGCTGTATGTGATGTTTGGTATGTATGTGATGAGAGTTTACTTGTATAGTGTATTGGGTCTGTGTATGTGCATGTATATGTGTGTGTATGGGCATACCTGTGTGTATATGCGTGTGTGTGCGTGTGTGTGTGTGTGTGTGTGTGTGTGTGTGTGTGTGCATTTGCCCATACACAGGCAGTGTTCTACTTGAGGTAGAAAGTGGAAGATTAAGGAGAAAGTCAAGTGGACTGAAATCAGCAATAAAACGACAATTTTCCAATACTAAATGGACCTGAAATTTATCCCCCTGCATCTGTAGGTAAATGTCCTTCTGTTCTAGAAACAATAAATTCCCATGAACTTCACATAAAGTTTTACAGAGGCAAGATGTTGAATGGCTCCATCATATTCTGTTTGTGGATTTGTTTGTGCGCTTTTTATCCCCTCTCACACAGCCCCTCTCCATGCCCTCTTCGTCTCCTCTGAGAAGGGAGAGGTCCCCCTTGGTATCACCTCACCCCACCCTGTCTCCTCAGCACATCCTCTCCCACTGAGACCGGACAAGGCGGTCGAGTTAGGGGAATGGGATCCACAGGTAGGCAACAGATTCAGGGACAGCCCCCAATAAAGATCAAGCTCACATCTGCTACTTATGTGTGAGTTGGGGAGGGGCTAGGTCCAGCCCCTGCATGCTCTATGGTTGGTGGTTCAGTCTTTGAGAGCTCCCATGAGTCCAGGTTAGTTGACTCTGTTGGTTTTCTTGTGGATTCCCCATCCCCTCTGGGCCTCTCAATCCTTCCCCTAACTCTTCAACGAGACTCCCGAGCTCTGTCTGATGTTTGTCTGTGGATCTCTGCATTCTGTTTCCATCAGCTGCTGGGTGGAGCTCTCGGATGATAGTTATGCTACACTCCTGTCTGCAAGCATGACAGAATATCATCAATAGTGTCAGGGACTGGTTCTAGCCCGTGGAATGAGTCTCAAGTTGGACCAATCATTGGTTGACTCTTCTCTCAGTCTCTGCCCCATCTTTATCCCTGTGTATCTTGTAGACAGGGCACATTCTGAGTTGAAGGCTTTGAGGGTGGGTTGGTGTCCTTATCTCTCTACTGGGAGTCCTGCCTGGTTACAGGAGGTGGCCACTTTAGTCTCTGTAACCCTCACTGCTAGAGTCTCAGCTAGAGTCATCCCTCATAGACTCCCTGGGGCCTTCCCCTGTCCCAGGTCTCTGGTGTGTCCTACAGATGTGCCCTCCTTGCTGATTCCTATTTTCTCTCCCTACATCTGACTCCTCCCCCTCCCTTCTTCTATCCAGTTCCCTCCCTCCATCTATCTCCCATGTTTATTTTATTTCTCCTTCTGAATGAGATTCAAGCATCCTCCCTTGGGCCCTCCACACTAGGCAAGGTAGCACTCTTTCCCTGAACAACAGTACACAGGAGATTTAGCAATGCCCCAGTGTCAACAGAGAGACATGCCATATATAACCGAGGGTGTCTATGACTCTTCTCCCCCAGAGCTAATAATTATTAGATGCATGGAAGTTAGCATCATGTCAAACTCACCAGAGCTCTCTACAGCACCTTCCTTGGAATGTTCCCCAAGTAGGCACAGCCTAACTGCAGGGGGAGTTTGACATTTGAATGGAGACTTCAGGTCTACTCTCTGTCAGAAACTTTAGGGCTGGATGTCATGTGGTGACAGAAACCAGGAGAGTCAGAGGAGAGCTGCCATTTGATGAGGAATTATCATGTAGTGGGCACATGCTAAATGCTGGTTAAACAAATGGTATATTCCTGACATTGACCCCAGCAGGGAGTGGGATTTTCATGCCTCTGTTATATAGAAGCAGATGCTTGAGATGTTTACAGGGTTCCATAGCTAGTCACTGATCCTTCCGCCAACAACAGTCACTCTATGGACCACATAGCCTGGACCACTGGCCCTGTTGACAGGCATGGACATCTAGATACATTGTTATACAAGAAAGTGAATAGCTACAGCTCAATTTCTTTCTTCCTTTCTTTCTTTCTTTCTTTCTTTCTTTCTTTCTTTCTTTCTTTCTTCCTTCCTTCCTTCCTTCCTTCCTTCCTTTCTTTCTTTCTTCCTTCCTTCCTTCTTTCCTTCCTTTCTCCCTC
>NW_021604602.1:2947193-2965584 GCF_004785775.1 Grammomys surdaster | reverse complement strand
CCTCTTTCTTTCTTTCTTTCTTTCTTTCTTTCTTCCTTCCTTCCTTCCTTCCTTCCTTCTTTCCTTCCTTTCTCCCTCCTTTCTTCCTTCCCTCTTTCTTTCTTTCTTTCTTTCTTTCTTTCTTTCTTTCTTTCTTTCTTTCTTCCTTTCTCTTTCCATTTTTTTTAACATTAGAGCAAATCAAAACCCATCAGTGAAAGGAATTCAAACTTTCCCTGTATCTTCATCTGTACACAGTGGCCAGGTAGCACTTCTGAGAGTTTCCTTGTTTTAATTGGCACCTGGTATTTAAAGGTGCCTAGAAACTTCTTGTGTCAATTTAGAATCATATAGAGTGTGCATTAAATGTTGCCTTATTTTCTCAGTTGATTGACATTAGCTATAATACGCTCAGTTCAGGTCCCTGTAAGAATTTTCATCAGGCTCCAAATATGCAATATTTTTCTAATCATTTAATTCTCAGCAAACATCCAATGTTGCATTTCTGTTGGTGATGAGCGCATCAGGCTCTGTTTGCACTTGATTGAAATGCAGCATCTCAAACCTCTGCCCTCACACACACTGAAAGAAAAAAAAAAAGACATTAAGAACCCAGGAAACACTTGCCCTTTTGTGGCTGGCTCCTTTCTTCCCATGAGCTTGTGCCTAGATAATAGTTTTCAAGTCCACCATTGGCAAATGCAGAAACTCTGAAGCCTCTAGACTTTTATTGTGGCTTTTTTTTTTGTTACCTGAGATGCTATGGAAGTTACTTTATTAGGATGAGAGTTTATGTTGTAAATTGAATTAAGGCACAGATATATACAGTTCATTTTGTCTTTTAGCGTGGCCCCCACTCTTACTTTCTCTTGTGATAAAGAAAACCATTAGCTCCTGTCAGAATCGCAAGGAGGGAGATCATTTTTATTGAAATAAGAAGGAAATGATGGTGTCAGGCAAGGAGTCCGAGAGATAAAATATTACATCTAATAAACACGCTACATATGGGATTCGACAAGGGGTCCTTGAATTACGGAACAACAGCAGCTCAGAAAAACAATAACATTAATATTGAAAAATAATGACTCGTGCTTCCATCTTGAAGAAACCTGCATTTTAATAACAGAGGGAAGCCAGGAGACAGGAGACGACAGGGGCTTCACAGAATCCGCCCCACTGGAGGAATAAGCAAAGGTGGATCGCTGTGGCCAAGACAATGAAGGATTCAGAGATAAAACCCTATGTTGAGAAGTGGAAGGCATTTAATAAACTGAAGAAAATTAAGCACAGATAAGAGGAGTCTAATTAAGACGGATAAAAATTTCAAAGGAACAGACTGAAAATGACTCTGGAAGGAACAGAGAGCCGCATTCTTCAGCTTCCATTTCTAGAACAAAATTCCCAGGCAGTTTAAAGGAGAACGAATTTATTTTGGCTCACGGGTTTACAGGTTCTCATTGTCTTTGGGCTGGGGTGAGGCAGGAGAGTGAAGTACAGCAGGTCAGTTCAGCTCACAGGGAGGATGACAGGAAGATGCAGACAGGGGCAGGACAAGCCTTGCCCTTCAGGGATGGCAGTGTTGGTGTGATGGTAGCGGGAGCTTCGACCAGTTCACACTCACCAACAGCCACCATGCTATGAACTCAGGAATCAGTCACTTTGTTGACGATACCCAGTGCTTCATGATCTAATGACCTGTCCAGATCCATCAGCTGGCGAGCAAGCCTTCAGCACATGAGATTGTGGGAGGTGAGAATTCATATCCATGTCATCCATGTATGACGAATGAATGGAAGATATCTCATTCAGATGAAGGACAGAGAAATTTAGAAATTTAGGGAAGTGCTTCCTAACAGAGTGACTGGTGGGGGCAGGGGATGCTGCAGGCTTACTAGAAGGTGTGGGTTACTGGGGGTGTCTCTTTTAGATTCTATTTGAAGTAGGTTTGGGGCTAACCCAGGGTACTTCTAGATTGACAGCCAGGGCATGGTAATTGCTTTAGTTGCTTTTCTTGTGTCCTTAAAGAAGGACTTGTGGGGAAGTCATGTTGCAGGAATAAGAAGCTGCTGATCACAGTGCATCTGCAGTCGGGAAGCAGACTGGTACTCTTCAGGTGAAGGCTGATACTCACCCTACTTTCTTCTTTTTATTCATTCTGAGACCCCCAGCCCATGGATTGGCGCCACCCACATACCTCCTCACAAACATACATGATTCCTTACATATGTAGGGAGCTTAGCAGGGTTTATGGCCTCTTCTTCAACATGCCAGTACCCTTTCTGCCCCCCTAACCCTCACGCTTACCACAACAACCAACCTTACCTCAAGACATTGCCACATGTCTCCTAGGTAGTAAACCTGACCACCACCGAATAGAAGAGAGTCCCAGGGCTCCACTGTGAGCCCTGACGTGCGGCAGACTCCACACAGACTGCAAACTGTTGGCTTGTAGCTCTTAAATTAGTCAGAATGTAAAAAGACCCATTTCACACTGTCTCCCCTCCCCTGCCAACGGAAGGCAGCTGCTGTATCTGCAGCACTGGTGACCTTGGCGTCTCTTGCCACTGATCACTAGTTTTCAAGAAAATATAGTGGGGAACTCTCACACATGAGAGATTTGGACCTCTGAACCCCCTTTGGGTTACAGTTTCCTGCTTGTCTCCCGGGCTTTAGTTCCCACAGGATGAATATCTCACACACGTGACAGGGACCACTGCGAGGCTCCCCACTTGCTAAACACCTGCTGCCTGCGTTGGGAGAAACTTCTTGTTTGTTTTGAACAGAAGTCTGTGGTGTGGTGTGGTGTGGTGTGGTGTGGTGTGGTGTGGTGTGCTCACTCACAGCTTGCCAGGGGTGAACAAAGGTGGATTCTGGGGTCAAGGAATCGCGGCTTCCAATTGTAGCTTGTCAGAACAAGAAGGAATCTCACCTGTGGAGCCCAGGGTAGCAAAGCTCTGAGTCTATCCGCACTCCATTTGAGCTCCAACCTCCTGATACCTATGACTTGCATTCCCTTTCTGTGCGTGTGCTTGCCTTTCTCTCTCTCTAATTACAAACATCAAACAAAGCTAGCAGGATGGCTCAGCAGATGAAGACACTTGCTGCCAAGCCCGATGACCTGAGTTCGAGCCCTAGAACCCAAGTTAAGGTTGACTCTACACAGTTCTCCTCTGACCTCCACACACATTCTATGACAGTTGACCTCTGACCTCCACATACATTCCATGACAATTGACCTCTGACTTCCACACGTATTCTATGCCAGTTGACATCTGACCTCTAAACACTTTCTATGACAGTTGACATCCTCTGATCTCCACACATTCTATGACAGTTGTCCTATGACCTCTGACCTCCACACCCATCCTATGACCTGCATGTGTAATCCTCTCCCAAATAATAAGCAAAGTTTGAAAAGTGAATACATGCATACGTAAGTACATACCAAGGAAAAGAGGCTATCAACTCTAGAGCCGGGGGACATGGGAAGGGTTAAAGAAGGGTAGTTGGGAAGAGAGGGTAGGTGAAAATAATCCTATTTCAATGAAACATGAAAAAGTTACAGAGCCTAAAGAATATAGTAAGAGTGATCATTGTCAAGGTCAGCTTACAGATTGCCATGTGCACAGTAACTTACCAGTCTCAGCTAGCCTGGTTTCCGAGTCACTTGGGAGACAGGACCTCTGGACATGCCTGTGAGGATGCTGTCAGGTCTCTTTGAGGAAGCAAGGTACACTCCAAATGTGGGGAGCCCCACCCTGTCGGCTGAGGTCCTGGACTGAATTGAAAGGGGTAAGGGGAGACAAGCCAGGCAGCGGCTTCATGTCTCTGTTTCCCGAGTGCAGATGCAAAGTAAGTGTCTGCCTCATGCCCCTCCCACCATGAGATTCTTATCCCTCTAGAAATGATGAGAACCAGCCAACCCTTCCGTCCAGAACTCCCTTTTGTCCGGGTGTTTTGTCATAGTGATGGGGAAAGTAAATTGCGTACCCTAAGGAAGATTTTCTAAAACCCTACATCTCACTTTCCAGAGAGAATAAGCTGTCCATTTCATGATTGCTTCCAGTCTACCATTGAATGCTATTTTCCAATTTTATTTTTTTTTTAGTTCAAATTAGTATGTTTCCTTTCTCCTCACTAGAAAAGTCTACGTCACATGGGGATACTCAACTTCTTTAAAGCCCTTGTTGGAGAAGGTGGTCTTGTTGCTGATCTTTGACCTTTGTCCTTTGTCTCTCCTGGTGGGCGGGGCCAAGGCTCAGCAAGCTTAAGGACCCACGTTACCTCCTGGTACTCCACATTCCTCACTGTCACCAGTCCTAAGATGCCAGAGTACAGAGAGATAGCAAAGCACTCAAGAGTGTGTGAACAAGTATTCTGTATCTGTGTCAAATGCCCAGGAGCATGGTCTAAAGGAGGGAAGATCTCTCTTGACTCATGGTTTCTGACATTCCTGGTCATGGTTGCCTGACTCCCTCTCTCTAGATCCCATCCCTTTGGGCCTGTGAGGAGCAGGACACTGGAAATGGAGAGAAAGCTTCCTCTTGGTGTTCACAACCTTTCTACTGATCTGCTCTGCTCAGTTGATGAGACCAATACAGTATGGCAGATATGATGACTTATCACTTCTGTTTTCTGTTTTTTTCTCTATTTGTCCCTCCCTTTCCCCCTTCAGAATCTGGGTGCATGACTTGAAGCTGCTTAAGTCTTTCTCTGGTGAGGAGACCGCAAAGGAGTATTTAGAGTCAGGTCCTCCTGGATTTAGAGTCAGGACTGCTCTCTGCTGAAGCATGAGGTTTCTACTGTGTTTGGTGGGAACAGTTTCACCTGGAGCCTCTAAGGGTTGTTCCTTCAGTCTCACGAGGCCCTCATCTTGGATATATCCTCCCATGGATACTGTAACTGGCCCCTGTTTACCTACGTAGAAATTCTCAGAGATTCTCTCTCTCTGTAGCTTTCTTCTTCTTCTTCTATGAACTTCAGCAAACGTGCCTCTGGCCTTCTAGCTTCATGGGCTTAAACCAGGACAGTCACTGGTCTCAGTATCCCCTTACGTGTGTGCACTCTTATACTCAGGGACCTCTGAGGGGTGTGTGTGTGTGTGTGTGCATGTGTGTGTGCATGTATGTGTACATGTGTGTGCATGTGTGTGTACATGTGTGTGTGCACGTATGTGTACATGTGTGTGCATCTCTGTGTTGATTGTTACTTTTAGGTCAATGTCTCTAAATTTAAAATCATTGTGCCACATAATATGACTTCTTTTTTTATTTGTCTCAAGTAAAAGAATGAATGTGTATCCTGCTACCCTAAGTTGGATGGAAAGGGAAGGGCGTTTGCTTGTTTGTTTGTTTTTTGTTTGTTTGTTTTCCAATAGTTTCTGGCTGGGAAATAGGAAATGGACTGGATGATCAGTATGGAGAATGGGATCAGAGTAAAAATGCCCTTGAGTTTCTCTGGGGATGTGAGATTTTCTTGGGCCTGCAGATGTGGAACAGGCAAGCAGTAATGGAAACTTTGAACTATTAGTTCCTTCAGACATGAACAGTGAGTAGACAGTTTGGCTCCTGAAGACTTGCCTCAGGGTTCAGCTTAGTCACCCCATCTTTCAGGGGTCAAAGACCTCCTCAGACTCTCCCTAGCATAAGCTCCTGTCTACTCCCCTCCTTCGGTGACAGTGGTGTCCTTCAGGACCCTGACATAGTGATGACGTGTTGCGATGTGAAATAGCCACCAAATCTGACAAGAAAGATGAAAATGGGTGAAGATTATCTCCAATGGAAAAAAAAAACGTAGCTTAACAATAGACGCAATCAGTGTCCTTTCTTCAAGAATTCACCCAGGATCTTCCTGCTTCCAGATAGCCGCTTCCTCCCCACTGTGGTTGCGTTTCTTTTATTCCATAATTCATGTTCTTCTGCAATTATTCTTTCCAAGACTTAACCTTATTTCAATTAAAAACACACACCTTATTAATTGAAACACCAGATGAGAGCAATTGATAATCCGCGCAAGGAAAAGCAAACATCTCCTCTATAAATATTTCCCTCTTGGTTCTTCAGGTGATTATTAGTTAAGCTTCGAGAAACTGCTTGGCGCTCTAAACCAAACCATAATTAATAATAACCGCTTGCATGCGCACAGTGTTCACAGTATAGAGAGCTCTGAGAGTGTTCATTATTTAACTTCATCTCCTTAAGCAGCCTATGAGATGGCAAGAGCAAGAATTAGTCATTTCCTGTGTCAGCTGAGGCTGGGGAGGAGGATGACATGTGCCCAGCATCACAGGGACTAGACAACTGGATGCAGCCAGCTTTCTGTGCTCTACCTGCTTACGACTTTTTAATCACAAGTGAGGAAAGCTTATTTTACAGATGTGATATGTCTCCTCACGTGATACTAAGTGCAGGTTTCTGGAGTCAACAACAGAGGGGGTAAGGAAGGAGAAAACTCTGATTACTGAACATCTTCCAGCGGTTGGTCCTATGGCTCTATCCATGCACTGCCAAGTCAGAGATGGAGGACCACAAGCTCCATATCACCAGCCATTCAGAGTCGTAAGCAAACTGCAGAGAGCAAACTTCATTCTTGAAATGAAATAGCTTTGAACAAAGAAGCCAGCTGACCTGTAAAAAGTCTGTAAAAAAAAAAATGGTTTTATGGGGAATAGGTGAGTCAAATTTGATTTTCCTTTCTTTCCCTCATAGCCCATCTCCAAGGTAGCCTGGATGCCTCTGAAGTTGGAGCCAGGAGACAGGAATTTGGTTCAGATTCTAAGCCACCTGGAGCCTCATTCTCTGTTTTCTTACATGATGATCTCTGTCAGCGCTCAGTTACCAAAGCTGGGTCCAAACACCTCACCAAAGCCTGGACCAAAACACCTCTGTATTCTCACTAGGACGATGCCAGTTCAGTCTCTTTCATTGAGTGTCTGTCTGCAGCGTGTGGCCAAGAGATTTGGAGGCAGCCAAGTGAGGTCAAACTTTGAAATTGACAGTTGCCACTTCTGTGACTTTGGAAATATTAAGTAGACTTAACTGCCTCAACTCCTGCTTCATCATTCAAATGAGTTCAACATCTGTTGATTTTCTACTTTGAGTCCAAGGTCATGGCCTATGTTTGATAAATACCTGCCTTTGAGGTCATAGAACTACTTCCCATGGAGAAGTGACAACTTTCTCTTTCCCTGAGGGTTCTGCTCTTTGACTTGATCACTTCCCAGCAACCCACCTCCTAACAACACGATATCCATGGTTGAGTTACAACCAATATGATTTTCTGGGGGACGTAGGCAGTCTGGCCATGTCAAGGAGATATTAAATGTATAGCCCAGATAACTCCCAAGGTCTTGGGTGTTACCATCTGGATGTAGACTTACCTCTTCACAGAACATTCTAGCAGCCAAAATGAAGGTGAACATGCTTTAGGTTTTATCCAGTCTGTTAAGGAAATTTCAAAGGTTGAAGGATACCTAATTAATACACATCAGATACCTAAAAATCCCACTTTCTCATGACTGTCATTTAAACATTCTCCAAAAGTGAAATCTCAATGTTTACACCTTCCTCCTTGGAATTCTAAACTCAGCCCACAGAACTCACCTCTTCTCTTCTGCTATACTGTTCTCAGCTCTGTTTAAGGGGATCATATAGTCTCTAATTTTTCCCTCATCTGCTGACTAACTTAAAGAGCCTTTGCAACTGAGTTTAAATAACAAGTCTGCTCAATTTCAACACTTTGGCGAAAGAGTACCCAGGTTTGCCCATAGTCCCCTGATATGTATTCTGGTACGGTGTCTCCTATGGACCATTCATACAGTGCTGTCCACATTCTTAGGTGGTCAGTAAACTGTGTCCAGGACCATGGCTGGTGTGTATTTCAGCCTGGGAACTTCAAACCGCCCTCTCATTAGCAAATGCAATTCACTTAGGACAAATCAGTCTCAATTGACAGGGATGTAGCCCTATTTCTGTGTGCCTAGTAGACTCTCAGATTTAACATGGAGAAAGCACATTCTTTATCTCTGAGGGTCACAGGCCATTAGCAAAGACTTGTTTGAAAAAGGTGGCAACCATCCCAGTCATAATAAACCTTCAGTTTGCTCTTCCCTGCCTGGCATAAGCATGTCTCAGCTGACTGAGTGTGGGCCAAGGCATGCAGCTTCATGTTACTCTAGGGAGTTGTGGCCAAGAGAACTGCCTTGCCCCCATGACACCCAGATCTATGCAAGCTGGGGCCAACTCAAGCTTCAGAGCTACCCTGGGCTAAGCCAAATCTCTACCTTTGCCCCCAAAATGTCTTACCAGTCAGTCTGAACTGGGTAGTTTTATGTCTTCTTGACATAAGTTAGAGTCATTTGGCTTCGACTGAGAAAATGTCATCACCAGGTTAACCTGTGGAAAAGCCTGGAGTACTTTTTTTTTTTGACTCATAATTGATATAGGAGAACCCAGCCCACTGTGGACAGTAATAATCATGGGTAGTTGATCCTGGGTTGTATAAGAAAGTAGGCTAAGCAAGCCGGTAAACTGTATTTCTCCATGGTCTATGTTTCAGTTCTTGCCTCCAGGTTCCTACCCCGAGTTTCTGCCTTAACTTTCATTAGTGATCAGGAATGACTTGAAAGCTGTTAGCTGAAGTAAGCCCTTTCCTCCAGAAGCTTTTTCTACTGTTCTATCACAGCTGCAGAAACCCGAACTAAGATGAACTCCTTCTTGCTTTCACCTGAGGCTCTCTCTCTCTCAATTATTGCAAAAAGAGGGGGAGATCTTTGTTCAGATTCTGCAACTAGGATACCTGATTGAGATCCCAGAGCAAGAATACAGCCTAAGGTGTGGGGGAGGGGCAGTGAGAGGGCTATGTCCCCCACACCTTGTGGCCTTCGCTGTCCTAGCCCATGTGGAAAGACACATTGTTGGGGATGGTAGGAGAAGGTTGACATAACTGGCTAAGTACCTGCCAAGCTCAAGACACTTAATAGCTACTCAAGAAATAATGATCTACGCCTCTTCTTTTCCAACACAGGCAAATAGGCCAGAACAGTAAAGACTATTACAAAGAGAGAGGGTGAGGGACACTCCAGAATATGAGCAACTCTCTCTGGCCAGAGGCTAAGGAATCTGATGGAGACCAGCAAGGCCTTCAGGTCCCCAAGCAGCCCATGGGCTGTGCTTCCTGAAAACAGTGGACGATCCACGAAAACCAGCCACTAGGCAGCTGATCCAGGAAGAGCTTAGAGAAGGGTAATTTTGGAAGTGTAGGAGGATGAGTTGGTGAGAGACAATTTGTCTGATGACAGTCAGTGTCTGACAGTCAGGCGTTTTAACAGTCAAGACAAGACAGGCTGAAGAGACAGAGAAAGTCACTTACAGGGCTGAGGACTCAGAGCTTGGGGACACATTGAAGAGATTGGTAAAAGAATGCTTGTTGCCTGAAGTAACCCATTTAGAGAGAGCAGAGAGCCAGTGTTAGAGTGTATGATGACACTCAGGCATCGTGCAGTGACAGAAGATTAAGACAGAACAAGGATAATGCCGTTAACTCTATAAGTAAAAAGACAATTCTAATAAATGGGGTCACCCAAGCAAAGAACACATTACCCTCTTATTGGAAACCCCCGTGTAATCTGAGACATCGCGGCTGTATTTAAGTGGGTGCTTTATTGCGGAGTCAGGGAAAGGTCAACGTTCATTAGTGACACGACAATAATAGGCAACAAGTGTGATGAGCGAGGCCGTGGCAGTGGAAAACAATTTCAGTCAGAAAACAAGCTCTCATCTCTATCCCTCACAGGGTTATTGTAGCAACAAGGAAATGAAAACACTTCTATCCCTCAAATTTATGAAAAGAACTTAACGACCACTTACTGTAGGCAGAACAGAATCTGAAGTCGATATGGCCCTCTTTTTCTTTGCACTTAATAAAGACAACCGCCAAGCACAGGGGGTGGGGGGGAGAGGGGCAACGGGAGAGTCTGCTTATGTCTTTATACATGAACATGGAAATGTTTTGGGGAGAAGGCTTAATATCTAATACAGAAATGCGATTAAACTCGTATACGCATGCCACTGGAGTGTGCATTTGTGTGTGCGCACATGTGCAGATTCCCAGGTGGCTGTGGTGTACAGACAGCTGCTGAACCACAGGCCTAGTAGGAGGGAATGTGTCCTCTGAAGCCAAACAGGACCTGTGTTCAAATTCTACATTACCCACTCTGATATAACGTATGCCCTTGGAAACGGTTCTTGACCAGTGTTGCCTCAGTTTCCCCATGGCATCTACCCTGTGGGGTCATTGTGAAGATTAGCAGACGTGGAGTACCTAGACTAACAGGTATAAAGTATATGCCTATTAGTATTATATAGGTATAATAGCATTTGCTGTTATTTCACGAGTCATTCTGAGATTAACTAATAAATTATCAGGTCCCTGGCTTTGATACTTTGGTATATTGCCAGTTAGCTTTCATTACCACCTTAATACAGCCTAGAGTCAGCTGAGAAGTAAATCTTTCTTGAGGAATTACCTAGATAAGATTGGCCTGTGAACCTGTCTATGAGGGACTGTCTTGATTTTCACTGAGGTAGAAGGGTCTCATCCACCGTGGGTAGCACCATCCGTAGATAGGTGGCTACAGGCTACGTGAGAAATCGAACTAAGCAAAAGCCTGTGATTGAGCCAGCAGTAAGTTTTGTCCTTGGTTCCTGTTTCAATTTCCCTATTTGCCTCAATGTGCCTTATTCTAACAAGATATGGAATATAAACCTTTCCCTCTTTAAACTTCTTTTGGCCATGCTCAACTGTCACAGCAACAGAAAGGAAGCCAGAGCAGGAATCGACAGAGTTTGTCATACATAACCTTCAACCTGGAGGCAGCAGCCATCACAGTGCGGAGCTGGAGAGAGTTCCCTGAAACCATCACAGCCTAGTACGAGCCTTAGAGAACATGCTCACTCATAGTCGGCCATGGACACAATAGGTAATAACAGCTTAGAGGTTTAGAAAGGCCAAGGAACTTCTCTGAGGTCACCAGCCACTGTATCCCTCTTAAAAGCAAGACTTGGAATTCCTCTCTGATTTTCTGGAGCAAGATCTTTCTCATGGCAGGCGCTGTTAGACAACCCTGGGAGTGGAGTGGCGTTCCGGGGGAGGGGGTGGATTCTGACAGATGACTAGGCAACAGAACAGTGTCTCTGCTCTGACAGATCACAAGGAAGGAGCAAAGTCAACCATCCATCAGTCAGAAGGTGACAGTGTAGGGTTGCAGTGCTCAGCTTTCTGGAAAGCACCATGTGGGCTGCAGAAGTTTCCAGGATGCCCTTAAGGGGTTCATAGTTTATCCAGACGCAGGAAATAAATAATTCAAGTGCCCATTTACAAGGGATGGTGGTAGGATAGCAGGGAGGCAGGAGGCAGGGTGTTAGGGGTGGCTATCACCTGCTGGTTTCATACTGGCAATGACCAAGGCACGTCAGGACCATGGTCATGTTTCCTTTGGCTGACATTAAAAGAATTATTAAAATATAAAAGAAAAGCACATAAAACATTTGGCTTAGTTGTTCAAACTCAGATTTCACATAAAAACCTTTATTTCCTCTTTGAACTCTGGAAAGACACCCTCCAGACAAACATTAAGTTTCAACCCTACAAGTACCTATAGATAAGGCTAGCCCCCTGTTTGCCTCAGTCCTTATCTTCCTCAGAGACTCTGTATAATATTAACTCTCATCCTAAGAATGAGAGATATATCAGGTATCAGGAATGTATGTCTGGGACCTCAGGAGAACGTGTTATGATATAAAACACAAGGCCCTTCTCACATGACCAATGCAGATGGACAAAGGTATCCATGGTGGTGACACCCAGCCAAAGTTTTCATTAGGGAACAGGTCATTCTAACAACTACAGCAGGGATAATGGGAAGCAGGTGCACACAGGCTGTGCTATGGAATGATAGATAGTTCTATGCTGGCTATCAGTCCCCTGGCTGCTGTGCCTCTTGCCTGGGTCTTAGACCACGATCCATGGCTTGAATGTGAATCCCCGCGTCACCTAGTCCATTACATCAAATGGCAAGAAGCTTCCTAAACTGACTTCTCATCTTCAAAGCCAGGCTGGTGGTCTTGACCTCCCAAGATTTGGGGCAGGATCGCATGAAGGGCATGCAGGAAAATGTGGGTGTCTGGTCATCAAGGCAATTTAGCTGGATGGGAAATTGAATGGATGGAGTGTCAGTCACTTGTCACACGGCTGTGACAAAACACGCATTCAAAGCACCTTAAAGAAGAAAGCATTCATCTTGGCTCATGGTTGAAGGATACAGTCCATTACAGGGGGGAGGGGAGGGGGAAGACATGGCCACAGGAACTTTCGTGAGGCAGCCGGTGGCACAAGATCCACAGCAAGGAAGCAGAGACCAGCACCCCTCTCAGCTCACGTCCTCACTACTCAGCTCAGCATCCCAGTCCCAAGAATGGTGCTGCCACAGTTAAGGTGTGTGTTCCTCAGTTCATCCAATACAGAGACTCTCACAGACACACCCCATGATCTGTCTCCATGGTAACTCAAGATTCTGTAAAGTTGAAAACATTAACTGTCCCGGGCAGGGAAAGAAAGCTGATGTCTGTAGATGTCGCTGGGTAGGTGGAACATAAAGATTTTTCTGAGGAAGAGGCAGAAGGGAACAGGCCTAGGCAGGGCAAGTACACAATGGCCTCCATGTCACCTGACAGGACAGACATGGGAACATATATGCAGTGAGTACCTGCCTCTCCTTTCTGTTGTTCCTGTCCTTGGCCCTGTTCTTAACTCTGCTGAACTGAGACCCATGTTGGAGAGCAGCCCCCCCTCACAGCATGGTAAAGTGAATCCAGCCTGAGTGGTTCAGCTTCTTCCTCCTTCTTCTACTGGAGTCTCACTAACAAGTGTTTGTTAGTTGCCCTGTGCCTCCACTGGGCGAGGTTCTGGCTGCACACCGACCTCAAGGACACAACCTAAGTTCCAGTGATGAAATATAATGTTGCAAGAACTTCATCAGAAGTAGAAGAGGATGCATGCAACTGAAGGACACCACAGAAGCATTGAGACCAGGGTAGAGTGGCGATTGAATCTACCTGCGTAACCACTACCCTGTCACAATGATTCCCTGCTCAGGGTGTGTCTTTCAACCCACTTCTACCTGGGGTTCCCCTCTGAAGCATAAAATTCCAGTACAGCCTTACTTGCCATGCAGGTGAGCTGAGAACATCCCTAGGAGAGGAGAGGAAAGATAAAAGGCAGATGAGCATCATCTTGCATCTTCTTCCCAACCACTTAATCCTCTGATAGAAGGATCCACCATTTTAACCAAAATGAACCATGGGACATAGACACAGAGGATCTGTGCCTGGTGACTTTAGTCTCAATAGAGGCCATGTGAGACATGGGGATGGCCTGAATAGCCAGAGGTAAGCTATGGAGAGTAAGTGGAAGGTGACCCTGCATGCTCAGGACCCCAAAGACAGGCAGACTTGAGCTCTGGGAAGTGGAACAAGAATGGATATCCAGAGTTGCAGAGCACAGGCCACGATCAAAGGGCCTTGATCAATGAAGACTCTTACCGGATCCTAGGGTAGCAAGTGACATGGCCTTAGTGTGACTTAAACACAGGGGAGTAGTTTTTTAAGGTGCTGGGTACCATTGTGTGATGGTTTTTAGGGAGATCTGCAAAGATACGGAGATTTGGAGAAGATACAAGGAAGCAAATACTGAACCCAGATGAAGCATCTTTGCCAGACCAAAGAAATGATCCAAGGCATGGCTAACTCAAAAAAGCCCAGCCTGACATGGGTGTTAACTCATGAAAGCTGCATCTCAGGAGCTCCCTGCAGGGCTTGGATGGGCAGTGTCTCCTCTGCCCAGTAGCTGACACCGGTCCTGTACATTACTTTCCAGATTCATGAGCTTCCTTCCCTACCCCCAAGGGAATGTTTCCATTTGAAAGGCTATCTCCACAACAGTAAGTAAGCACCCACACTGCCAGGAGATGGGCAGTCAGGTGTCTGGATGGGCAGTCTCTCTGGAAGAGGAAGAAGCTGGTCCTTCCTCATTACCTTTTCTTTAGGTCTCTTTAGTGTTCTTTAGGCATTGGATGTGACACATGGAAAGACACCGCCGTTCACATAGCTTGGGTGTTTGTGAGGATGTGGCAGCTGTTGCTTTCGTTAAGACTAATTAAAGAGTTTCTAAGGCTGTCTGTCGTGCTCTGTGGAAAATTATGGCTTTAGTCATACGCAATGGTGTGGACATGATGGGTGGGATTAGGTGGTGTGGACGTGGTGGAAGAGATTGGATGCTCTCCAGAGAAGGGAGCTGGGGAGTCCTATTTGGTAGAGAGGTTCAAGGCAGGTCCTGTGGGTTTACCCCCAGAATGAAGAACCCCTAATAGTGTAAGTATGATGTCCACTAGGTATGAATTCATTGAGTGAATGAATGAATGAATGAATGAACGAATGAATGAATGACTTCTATCTGAATGATATAGAGTACTTGGGGATTGGGGAGATAAAAGCTAAAACAAATGATTCTAAAATTAACTTGAAAATAATTTTTACATGCTCAATGTTAATGTCTTAATGATGTATGAGTGGCTGGAGAAATGGCTCAGTGGTTAAGAGTATTTGATGCTCTTTCAGAGGACCAGGGTTTGGTTCTCAGCACTTACATGGTCTCATAGCCAGCCTTAAACTCGGTTCCAGGGGATCCCGACATTTTTCTGGCTCTGTAGGCACCGGGCATATATGTAGTGCACATATACAACATAAACATGAAACAAGCACACACATAAGACATATACAGAGAGATAAAGTTGTAGCTATAGATACAAGTTCTGGGTATCAAGAAAGTTACACAGGGTCTGTCTTGTTCCATAGCTCTTTCAGGAGGCAACTCTTTCCCCACTACAGGGCCCCTGTTTAATATTTCTCTGTGTTCAGATGTGTGTAGCTTGGACTTCTGGCTTCTATTGGCACTTAAAGTGGTGTTTTCAAGGAGGCTTTGAGGAGATGGGGAAACTGAGACCCAGCCAAACCATCCTCTGAATCAATGGTCACTCAGAGTCAAGGTTTGAACGGAGCTATGGTGACCCTGGTCTCTTGTACTTTCAGACATCCCTATGTGTCATTACTAGTTGTTCACCTATGAATGAACAGAGGAACAAAGCCTGGCCACATTTGAGGGGGACCCTGCTGCCACCAATCCAGGATCCAGGAACCATGGTTGTTCGTATTTACATTTGAATAGGTTAAAAGGAAGTCAGACTATAACATTGGCTCTTCTCTTACGTCAGGCACAATCGGGATACTCTGTGGCCACATGTTGCTACCAGATCTAATGGTGTGCATACAGCCCACTTCCATCACCATCCAAAGTTCAGTGGGACAATGGGTCAGGAAGATTGCAAACTCAGCACCCTAGAAGGCTCGTTACTATTCCAGGTGTACATGCATGTAATGTCAGAGACCAGACCCAGATACTCTGAGGTACTGTCCTCAGGTATTGCCCCGTTAATGCAAGATCTCACTTCATTCCAGGTCCCACTGACTGGGCAAGGCTGCAAGGCTGGCTGACCAGTGAGTCTCAGAAATCTTTCTGCCTCCTCAGCAATGGGTTCACAAGCACATGCTACCGTGCCACCTGGGTCCTGGTGATTCAACTCAGGTCCTCATGCTCATGTTGACAGGTTCCCTGCTTGTTTTGGGGTATCTTGTTCACTCAAGTTTTTTCCCAAATCTTATAGCTGTCCTGTTTATACACAGATGGTGAGCTAAGAGGAGTCATTCTGGTGCTCACAAATCTCTAGACACTAGATTTTCTCTTCTTTTTTCCTTCCTTCCTTCCTTCCTCTTCCTTCCTTCCTTCCTTCCTTCCTTCCTTCCTTCCTTCCTTCCTCCCTTCCTTCTTCCTCTTCCTCCTCCTCCTCTTCTCCTCTTCTCTTCTTCTTCTTCTTCTTCTTCTTCTTCTTCTTCTTCTTCTTCTTCTTCTTCTTCTTCTTCTTCTTCTTCTTCTTTTCTTCCTTCTCCCCCTTCTCTTTCTTGCTTTTGAAGCATGGTCTTTCAATGCTGTCCAATGTAGCCCAGCTTGACTTTGACCTCATGGGGATCATCTTGTCTTTGCCTCCTGAGCCCTGGACTTGAAGGTACACACAATTCCTGTCATGAAACCAGCTTCTCTGTGAGTTGTGGAGATTCCAACCCATGCAGACTTCCTGGGGTGCTTTTATTCCACAGAGTTGCTTCAGTATTTCTGAATGCCCCTCTTTTGGCAAAATGTAAGAAACCAACTGCTGCAGAACTGCTCGGAATCTTTGCGATTGCAATGCCACCTCCTGCCTTCTGTGTCCTTTTCTGAAGTCCTTGTATTGGAGATTTTTTGTGTAAGTTACACACTTTTCTGTTTTGACAGTACAATGGATTCTGTTTCCTTCTTCACATTGGCTGCTGGGAATCTCAGTGCTGGATCTTTAACTCAACTTGGATAGTGGTGGAAGTCTAATCCTCTCATACCCACTGCTGAGAGCTCAGTTTTCCCTGTGTTAATTCACTGCTGCCTCCATTCACTTTGAGTTTTAACCCTGTTCCTAATCACACATTTGATCACACAGTCCCTCACTCTTCTATCTCCCTCCCTTTCATCCCCCCCTCTTTTCTTTATATATGGAGGGAGCACACACGAATGAAGCATACGGTTTAAGTGGGGAGCGTATTAGGGCTCAGCTTTCCCCATGGTCTGGGATGGAACGAATTCAGGACACACTTCAGAATCACATGGCCTCTGCCCCCAGGGTTAGTCTTGACATGTGTCGGATTCTCACCAGGAAAGAGAAGATAGGAGGCTTGTCCAGGCATAGTCAGACTCTAAGCTGGGATGGCCCCACCTGTCACCTCTTTGATGGTAATCAAGAACACCTAAGCTGACTCACTTGAACCTTTGGCCTCTCTCTTTGCAAGGAGTGGCTTTCCCAGAACACAGATGTCCCACCGGGCTGACCTCATGGTCAGAACTTGGAATCATCTCTGCCTCTGCCTTCCCCGACTCTGAGCTGATTCACCCCATGTGTGAATTACCCCACCTCTGCGAAAGAGGCTGCTGTAAGACCTTGGTCAATATTGTGGGGCTGGCTGGAGGGCGTGTCCTGGCTACACAATGAGCCAGGCAGCCTTGGGCTTCTGGAAAAGAGCTTGTCCCAGCCAAGTGGAGATGCCGAAGTATGGAGCTGTACCTAATGTGCTTCCATCATGGCTTCTATTAGCGGTTGATTAGAGTTTTACCTGACGCCTCACCTATTACAATGAAACATAAAAAGGGAATTTGCAGCTGCCTGCTTATCAGGAAAAAAAGATCAACTGCTTCTGTAATTAATATGGAAGATAACAATTTAAAATAATGAAACACCCATAACATGCTTAGGGGAAGCAGCTTGTTGCTATAATTAGAACAAGAATCAAATTGTTCTGATGGCAAACACATCATTTATTGAACTGAATCTACTCTGCGAGTGGAAGAACATAACACAGTGGTAAAATAACGAGAAACTGACAGTTCATAAAATTCTGGGCCTGAGTAAGATCTTCTAATCATCCAGGAGTGGGACTGGACAGAACTGGACACCCTGGCAGCACTATGTGTCACTAAAGGTGGATGGCATGCGTTGGTGACTGTCTCTTGAGGCCCCTGAGATTGTTCTTAAGGATGGGGTTGCTCAAACATCACTGAAAATGTTAAATAGAATAGAGCTACATGAACAATGAACACACACACACACACACACACACACACACACACACTGTATGATACCGTACAGAAGACACAGGCTAATGGAAGCTTCTAGAACTGTGGTTCTCAACCTACCTAATACCAAGACCCTTTAATACAGTTCCTCAGCTATAGTGACTCTCAACCATAAAATTATATTTTTTGCCACTTCATAACTGTAATTTTGCTACCTTTGTGAATCATAATATAAATATTTAATGGGTAGGCTCTCTAATATATGATCCCCAAGAAACAATGATCCACGGGTGGAGAACCACTGCTCTAGAATGTTCCTTGAGCAATTTTTCTCTCTACCACTTTAGACAAGTGTCAGATAGGGGAAGACGGAGAAAGATCTTATAAACTTTTGAGTATCTGCTACCTTATAATCAGGAAGTCATTTCCTTTTCCCAGGACTTTCTCATTCTGAGAAGCTTTGAGTCTTAGTCCCCTGTATGGCCTTGCCTAGCCTAGCATGCCCCTGTCCTCTTTCACCATTGTGTATCTGTTCCCTGCCTCAGCCTCATGGGGAGTCCATGGGCTGTGTTTCAGAGCCTCCTGTAGATCTCATGGCCCACGGGGTCCTGCCCTCATCTCCTGGCCGGCAGCATCCCGCCCTCAT
>NW_021604602.1:2936385-2947093 GCF_004785775.1 Grammomys surdaster | reverse complement strand
TGTGTGTGTGTGTGTGTGTGCCTGGCACACAGTAGGTATAAATGTTTACCAAAATGGTGTTAGATTAATCTCGGTGAACAAGGACACATTTTGGGTTCATTAGACATGTTGAGATATTTTTAAAGTTTTGTGGTTTGAGTAAAATTTGAAATGCATTTTGCCAAGTGTGTTTTTCCCTATTTTGTAAAGCCCATATGTCAATTAAGCGGTAGAAGCCATATGGTTCTGATTTCTTCCCTCGTAGATCAACGTTTCGTTTGCTAGGCTATCTGATGTTCAAGATGCTGCCTGAACTGTGTGTGTGTGTTAATCCCTTTTTGGAATATGTTTTCCTTTGAACCGAGGAGCTCAACTCTCCCCAAAATAGAAACTTAACTCTCCACAGCACAGAGGATATTTTCAGTCCTCAACGTGCGAGGTTTGGGAGACGGAGTCTCAGATGAAAACACTCTCTCTGTCTTTTCTTGCAAAGGATGTGATGGCCATCCTCTGGTGGGGCTCTTGATCAAGGTGGGTGAAGGCCTGTGGAGAGTCAGGTGAGGTCTGGAAGGTCACTGGGGAGAGAGAGCAGATGAATCAGTGACCTCAGACCCTCTGAAATGGAGGAATGGCGTACAGAGAGGGTGACATCATCACACCAGGTCTAAAATTAGCAGCGTGCATCTCATTCAGATCGCTCTGGACTTAGTGCCTTAACATCTAAGCACTCCTCACTCACTCTTGCCTCATGGTGGCAAGGTCCCCTCACTAAAAGGTGATAAGGCCATGTGTTTCTATTTTCATGAAGAATTACAGAATTGTTTGAGCAAGCCTTGCCATCTAGTAACATTGTGAACTCATATTTTGCTAGCAGGCTTTCTCAATTGATTGTCCCTTATTTGATAGAGCACTTGAATAAATATATATTCAAGGAATGATGTCACCACTGGGCTACTGTGTCTCACTGTACTGGGACTTCTTACTGTGGAAAAAGAGATAGTAAATGTTTTGCTTAATATCTTTGTGTGTGCCTACAACTATCTCAGTCCCTAATAGAAGTGCCCCTTCTCAATTTTGAGCAGCGTCCCGTAGAACCCACTTCTGACCTATGACTCCATAAACGCTTGAGGTAGCCACTGCTGCTGTGACTGAGATGATTCACGCTTACACTGTCAGAAATTGCAGCTTGCACCTCAGCAAGACAGCATAACACACAAGCAGCCATCAAGCCTGGCTGAACTTTCTTGAGCAACAGTGTCGTTACCTGGACAGCAGGAAGTGACTGTCTCCCCAGATATGGAGCGGTGTACCTTCTGATCATTTGAGTCTGTCATCATCTCCACCTCTGTGGGGTGCCAGCGACAGAGTGAAAAATGGTGTCCGTCCAGACAATGTGGCTCACGTCCTCTGCTACCATTGAGAGATTCCTCACGTATCCATGGGCCAGAGGATGGTGGTACCTCACAGTCAGGCTGTGATCTGATCTCTACCTTAGAAAATGAGAAAATCAGGGCTTCAGAAAGTGAATTGCTATTCCGGGATATCACTACTCACAAAAGGCTAAATCAGTTCCAGAAGGAGCCAGAACCTTCTAGAAGTGGCTGCTTGTGACTGTTTGGTTTTGGGTCACTGAAAAAGAGAACAAACATGACTTAGTACAGGTCAGTGACACTTAGCAAGAGGGAAGGAATTCTCAAAAACGTTCAATATGTAAAATTCCTCAAAAGAATCATTTGACTAGAGACCTGAAGGGACCCAGGTATGAAGCCCCTGATTCAAGGGCAAGATTTGAACTTGGGAAATTAAGCAAATGTTGTGGGGGAACTAGAAAGTGCCAGTGCTCATAGAGTTGCTGGATAATCAGAAGTAACTTCTACTCTATGTATCACGACAGAGGTCACAGGCTGATGGGGGAGAGCAGCTGGTTGGAACCCATGCCCTAAGGTCCATGCAGATAAACGTGACTTGTAAGCATGGTCAAGATGAAACTGTGTGCAGCCTACGCTGGGAACAGAAAAGAGGCAGAAGGTGATCGGCCTTAGAGAGTATGAATTTGAGGCTGGAGAGGTGGCTTGATGGGTGTCTGCTGTTGCAAGTCCGAGGACATTAAACACCAGCCGCCATGTTGGAAAAAAAATCCCCAGTAAGTTGATGTGTACTCATGATCCAGTGATAGATGGGTCGAGGAACCCTGGGGCTTACTGGAAAATTAGTCTAGCCTTCTCAATGGGTTTCAGTTTCAGTAAGAGAGTCCGTATTAGCAAATACACGTGGAGGGTGACTGGGGAAAGATGCTACGTGTTGGTCTCTGATCTACAGGGATGCATAGAGCGTACCTGCACACACACCTCTAATGCTGTGGGCTGGGAATAGAGCTCAACACAGGATGGACCCACCGTGTATGTATAGCTCTGGGGTCATTCCCTGCACTGATTGTAAATAACAAATCATATAAATAAGAAAGATAGAATAGGATGCTTTGTAAATGCAGCTTGTGACACTAAAGCCTTTCGGTCTTTTGTTTTAGTAGTGAAAGCTGGTTTGTTTACTTTTTTTAAAAAAAAAATCATTTTCCCCTAGCCATAGACACTGGCCATTTTCCAATCAAAACCTCCCTCAGTGGGTTCCTAGAACACCCATAGTTCTGACTACTTTGGAGTGCAACTTGCCCTGAAAGCATCCAGGCTATAGATGCAAAGAAGCCCCTGTGTTCCCAGTGTCCCCAGTATCCCCAGTGTTCCCAGTATCCCCAGTGTCCCCAGTGTCCCCAGCATCCTCAGTGTACCCAGCAGATAGCAGAAACACTCAGCAATCAGAGCCACCTTGAAACCAAATCTCAAACTTGGCAATGGGAAGCGGAGAATTTCATTTTTAGATTTTAAAAATAAAAGTGTCCATCTTCAAGTCAACACGTTTCCTTAGTTTGGCATCTCAAACCATCTTAAAAAAAATAAAAGACAGAAATTTCTAGCTTACCTTTACAATTAGAAAAAAACATTTTTTTTTTAAATTTCTGAATTACCAAGTTCTTATGCAACTGATTTTGGAGACTTTGTCTTGACTCTGGGCGTCTACGGACTCACAGACCTTCCTGGCCTGGAGGTCAGTCTGCCAAGGCACAGTCAGAGCATGAAGAAGACGAGGAACAGGTCAAGCAGGAGAATGCTGAGTGCCTCCTGTAACAGTGCCAGTATCCAAGGACAAAGGGAACTGGGAGCCTGGTGCTTGGCTGAGATGATGGCTCCTATCTGAGAGACAGGGAGACAGGGAACATTTTCAATATGGCTCTGAGATTCTCACCAGTCCAAGGGCTTAGCATTGGCCTCTGATCTCTGCAGGTCTATATCTTAGCAGGTTGTTTTTTTTAATTCCCCAGACCCTGTGGGATATCTCCATCACAGAACATTGAATGATGAGCTGGAGACATGGGGGAAGTCAAACCTCACATCTTAGCACCCACCATCTGCAAAGCAGCATGAAAAAGACACTTTTCCCCAGTATACAAGAAGAAGTGCCTGGGTGTCACGAGTGTACTAATACATTGTCTGACAAGCTATGAGAATTCCAAGGAAAATACCTGTTCATATTGACATATATGTGGTAACATCCCTGCTCATCTTTGCAAAACCAAACCAAACCACCACCACCAAACAACAACAAAACTAAAACCCTTAAATTTAAAAACAAAATCATTGTATAAAATAGTCCGATTGTACCCATTTTAAAGATGAAAATGACTGAGGTCCAAAGGCTAATCTCACCTTTCTTAAAAACTCCATTTACACTTGATTCAGGATCTGCTGAACTCAAAGGTCAGGTTTACTACCCAAGAATACTGCTCCATGACCTTAAAAGGAGCCGCAACCTGGTCTCGTAGGCTGTTTGTAGGATTTTAGACAGAAATCTCAGTCATTTAACCTGTAGTTTTGAATTAAAGACCCTTTATCTTGTTGTTACTGTTGCTACTGGATTAGTTAAGTTTCACAGGTACTGACAGCCATTCACGAGGGCAGCGGGCATATGAACATTCAGTTCCCGAGGTCCCTGGCACCAGCGTGAGCAGCGTGTCTTCATAACCACATAGCTGCGCTCACCACGGAGGCAGAAACGTCACTCTGGTTTGCCTCATGTCACAAGCTTGGTGTCCTAGCTTGCTTTTGATTGTTGTGACAAACACTGGAACCAAAATCACCTTGGAGAAGTAAGGGTTTGTTCCACGTTACTGCTGATGGTGCACGATGGAGAGAAGCCATGGCAAGGACCGAGGCAGGGACTGAACCAAAGTCCGTGGAGGAACACTGCTTACCGGCTCGCTCTCCATGGCTCAATCAAATACAACCCCAAGGCCACTAGCCCAGGGATAGCACCACCTGGAATGGGCTGGGCCTCCCAGAAGAATCATTAGTTACTAATCAAGATAATGTCTCCAGAGACTTACCTACTGGTCAGTCTGACGGAGGAATTTTCTCTGCTGCACTTTCCTCTTTCTAGATGAGTCTAGTTTGTGCCAAATTGAAAACAAAACAAAACAAAACAAAACAACCAGCACACTCAGATTCTTAAAACCACTGCCTTCATATAGGTGAGACAAGCCTCAAAGGAATGGGCCTGGAAATCCTCTCTTCTCTGCCTCCTCCTCCTCCTCCTCTTCCTCCTCCTCTTCCTCCTCCTCCTCCTCTTCCTCCTCCTCTTCCTCCTCCTCCTCCTCCTCTTCCTCCTTCTCTCTCTTCCTCCTCTTCTCCTCTTCCCCCTCCTTCCCCTTCCTCCTCTTTCTCCTCCTTCCCCCCTCCACTCCCCACTCCTTGAAGAAGGCAAAGAGAGCTCTGACAGCATGGGGAAGAGCTTCCCAGAAGGTCCTGTATGTCCTGAAACAATGGAAGTTGTCTCTGGGGCTGTCCAGGAAGCTGGTTTCATTATCAAGAGACACAGGCTTCATGTCCCATTTTGCAAGTCTTCGGGTCTAATCACTGTTGGCATTTCCCATTCCACTCTGAACCCTTTGGGGACAGAGAACTTGCCCCTGAGAAAATATGAACTAACTGAATGCAAGCCGATCTCCAAGGCTCTCAAAGATAAGCATTCATGAAATGCAGTTGGAGCACAGAACAAGAGATTGTAAGAAGAGCTGTCACCACACGGAGTTCTGCTGGAGTGAGGGGACAGGCAGAAACGGTCTTATTCTGTGGAGTTCCGTCGCATTGATTCCAGGATTAGCTGGGAGCCGTGGCTGAGCTGGAGAACCAATTCCATTGTTCAAAATATTTGAATTGTAGAAAATTAGAAAAAGCAGAGAGAAGACGAGCCAGAGTAATCCCACCTCAGAGAAACCCTTTTCACACTCCATTTTCTTCTAAGCTTTTGTTCTATAAGCTTTTTTTTTTAAAGAAGAGATTAAAATATATACATTTAATGGTACCCTGAAGTTAGTTATCTAAGGATGAAACTGGGAAAAAAAAGAGTCTCTACTAATATATTTAGAGGATTATACATCCTAATCAGATAAAATTTATTTGAAGAGTTGAAAACTTAGTCAATATTGAGAATTCTGTGCAAATAATGACTATGTTTATATTCTGTGATGTCAAATTCCCATTATCGCAGAGGGCCACGGGAATCATTGGAAATAGTCAGTTATGGTCTTAAAGAGAAGAACACTGGAGCAGGTTAGAGCTAGACATTGTCTCTGCCATAATTATCAGATGTCAGAAGCCACCATCACCAGATACATCCTGGTGAAACATTAATCAGGGGCCTCTACTGGTGATCTCGGGTGACGCCACTCCCGCGGTGGCAGACAAAATAATAGATGTGAAAATTGCCTAACGAGGGAGATAAGTTAACTACCTCCTGTTATAAAGCATCTCAACTCCACATTTATGCTTATATAGGAGGCTCTGGTTAAACTCCGTGGGTCACAAAACAGAGACAACACAGAAAGTCACGACCATCAGAGAGGGCTTCTTGGCAGAGTGGATGGGATCAGCAGGGCTGGAAGAAGGAGGAAAAGAGAAGATGGAGACTGTGGCCACAGTGTGTTACTTACATGTATGGAATACATTAATATTAATAATTTATATGAATAAATTAATGTGAAAATTCCTGCAAGGAAACATGAGGTCGGGACAGTTTCAGGAAATGCATGGAACCAGAGATTACGGTAAGTGAAATAAACCAGTCTCAGAAATACCAATGTTGCATGTCTTATGTGTTACGCTGAACATTACACACATGTGGGTGCATGCACACACACACACACACACACACACACACTTATGATACATGCATACACGTATGGTTGTATGTATATACACATATGTTCTGTAGGTCATGGAAGTAGAAAGAGGAATATGGGGGAAAAGCTATCTAAAGCAAAGGGAGAAACAGAGGGCAGGGGTCATTTATCATGAGAGCAAATGAAGACTATTTTGAGGGAGGAAGGGAAGCATCTAAACATAATGATATATATGTATGAAACTTAATGATATACATGTATGAAAATGTCATACGAAACCAAGGTGTTTGGGTACACTAACAGCCATATTAAACGCTGATGACAATGATGCTATGCTGATGAAGACAGTAACGACTCCTCTGACAAAATAGCAAACAGTATCAACTCTGTCCTCTTTGCCAGTGATGATCTTACAGACTCAGCAGGTAACTGTGCACTACAAAAACATCAGTGAGACAGATAGCCTGGACCAGGATGCCATTGGATTTGTTCTTATTGATAATCGCTGACCAATTAGGGAAGATAAACACAGCATTTCCCAATGGCCATCTTATTGATCATGCAGATGTGCAGAGTGCTAAACCTAACTAGAAATGTGTTCAATCTTCTTATAGAGATGCATACAAGTTTTATAAAGAAAGTAAAGATAATTTTTTAAAGATGAAGAAAACACTGACAATAAGAATAATAATTACCAACTTTACCCCAAAATAATCTTTTTTTTTTTTGTCTAAGGACTTCAATACCTCGGTGTTATATTTGTTGTATCAAATGCCTGAGGATTCTAAAACACGTTTTGAAAACTCAAAGAATGGACGATTGCTTTAGAACAAAATTGAATCAATAAAATCTGTACACATAAAATATTTTATCCACCCCACAAAGAGTACAGACGCATGCTCGTGTTGATGATAAAGAAACTCAACATAGCTGAAAAGCATAGCATTGCCAATGCCAGGGAGGAAGAGGGACTCGTTCCTCTCGGCACAGAGTCAAGACTATACATTTTAATTGTCATTGTCCTCATGCATTAAAGATGTGGATGTGCCTTTGTTAACACATTAAGAGCTGTCAAGTAATAATCTTAGTAAGTCCATGAATGACAGGTCAGCTTTGAGGCCTTCCTTATTCATGGGTCCCTTGGTTCTGCTGCACTTGCTGGAGAGAATGCAGACCTACCTAGATGCTTCTCCTCTCCTCTGAGGTTGGTGCTTTCAATCCCATGGAGCACAGGAAACAGTTAACAACTACAGGGTCCCCGAAATCCACCATCTGTCAGGGCAGCTAACTCCGATACCTGCCACTTCCTAGCTTTGAGGTCTTGGTCCATGTCTGGTATTACTAGTTATTGACTTTATAAAAGATTGGCCTGAAGACATCATTTAAAACTATGTTTTAAAAGCTAAAAGATGATTGCTGTCTCTGAAAAATAATACCAAGCTTGCCCTATGTAAACTACAAACAAGAGATATAGCGGAGGCTGGGGAAGGCATGTTGAGGATTATAGTACTGAAAAGGCTGTGGCATTACAAGAAAAAACTAAAGGTGTTATTTTTGTAGGCATGGCCAGATTACTACAGAAGTGGTCTCAGCGGTAGCAGGAAAGCCACATCAGACCCCCACCTGAGAGAGAGAGAGAAAGAGAGAGAGAGAGAGAGAGAGAGAGAGAGAGAGAGAGAGAGAGAGAGGCAGACAGAGAGAGACAGAGACAGAGAAGGAGAGAGAGAGAGAGAGAGAGAGAGAGAGAGAGAGGTCCTTCATCGTGATGTTCTCTAAAATGGCTATTCATTGCCTGGACCTGCCATTAGAATAAGCACACAGTCAGTGCTCAGTGTGCACTGAATGAAACAGAACAACATGAACATGGCCCCATCATCACCGAGGCCTGTCATCTAGTACCTCCTTACTGCCAGACCACATGACAGGGCATTTCCCACAGATCATTCCTTTTGTTCTGAGTTGCCTTTGTGGAATGGCAGACTGGGAGATTTAGAAAGGCCAGCAGCCTATTAAACATCAAATAGCTGCTGAGTTTGCGAGCCAACACTTTATCTTAATGGAGTCTGGGTGTGTTTTGCCCCTTCAGCATCAGCTCCATCCTTGTGGACATCAGATGCATCTAAATTATTAGTATTGTGTTGGCTTCGTTCCCTCTTTATTTCTGTGGCTCTCAAGAAACCTGTTTCTTTAAAAGAAATGCGCCACCCCCCCCAGAAGATGTCTCCTTTGAACACCACAGCCAATGCCATGTTTTTAGTAAATGTAATATTTATAAGGCTCTGCAATTAATTTACAAATTTTTTTACATCAGAAGTTTGCCCTGATGATCTTATTCTTCGGGGATGGCAATGTCTCCTTTGCGACGTTTCCCAACACTAAAGGCAATTATTGTTGCTTCTAGCTGTAATAAAAAAATAACCAAAACAGATAGACGTGTCTTGGTGGAAATTGAGCTGCAACTCCCACTGTGGAAATAATCAGAAAATTAAAAGCACCGCAATCTTGCAAATAACATCACAACTTAATATTATTGGAACATAACATTGTTATCTCTTTTTATAGGGAAAACAAACATAAATATATTTTCAAACGGCACTACGATATTAGTTCTATTTTATTGGAGGGAGTGGGAGTGTGTGTGTGTGTGTGTGTGTGTGTGTGTGTGTGTGTGTGGACAATAAGGTTTTAGGGTTGACTAAGTGAAACAATGGGAAATTGTAATCAACAGCATAAGGGTGAACACTACTAATGTCAAGGCTAAGCTGATTCTTCAGTGTGTACAGTAGTCCTACCCAATCAACCCTCCTGGCTGGTTTTTCTAGAGTAGCTTCATCTACAGTTCCCCATGGTGTCAGCCAGGCACAAGGCATCCCACCCACTAGGCATTGAAAGGGCGTTAAATGAATGGTTAGTTATTACTGAAGGTACTCAAAGGTAATCCTGTCCTTTTCTATACCCAGATCTCTGTCCTTACCTTTTTTTCTTCTTTCATTCTTCTTAGCTTTCTGTCTGTGTGCCTTCCTTTACGTTGGTTTCAGTGATGAAGTGTAAAGCATGTTGTAAATGACAACCAAGCCAGTCGCTTGAACTCAATCAGTTAGGGAGGCGCCCAGCAAAAATGTTCGTTGTGGATACCGTATTTGAATAGCAGACCCAATTTAATGTCTAGTGCCTAGAAAAATCCAAGAGTCCCTGGATTTTTGTCCCTATCTTGGGCAAGGAGACAAGAATGAGAGAAAATTCCAAGGCTGACTCAAGTGTATGACCCAGGGTGTGTGGTCTTGAATAGACAGAGTGAGTTGTGTGTGTGGGAGGGGGGAGTCCATGGCTGTTAACAGATAGTGAGTTTGCTATAAGAGCCTTGCTTGGAAGGATCAACTGATACAAGCTACATGTATATCAAGACTCTCCGCTTCAGCTCCACATGGCCAGGGGAAAGTCTTGGATTGTGGCTGTGATGGATTCCTATTTTCTTAAAGAGCACAGGGTAGACCTTCTTCATAGGATGCCTGACAATCCCTGTGCCCTTGGAGATGCTCTTTGGTCACATGGGAGGGCACTGGGGATAAGAGAGGACAGCTAGAAGTGTCTGGCGGCTTAGCTACTATTGTTCAAGTCCCTCTTCCCCAAGAGATTCAGAATTAAATCCGCTCCTTACAGCTCTCTCAGGGTTAGCTACCCTGCGTACTATTTTGGAATAGAATAGCATTCGAAGGAAAAGCAGGAAGAATTGAAAAGAATGCATTCTGGATCTGGGGTTCGAACCCTATATCTGCAATTCATCAGCTCTAAGATGTCATGAAACTATCTTTCCTTTTTTCTTCTTGGTCTCTTAATCTACAGAATGGAAACGAGCCTTGGGTCAGGCCACATCAAAGACAGTGGCACAATCAGTGTGCTGTCTCAGACAGACTGGATTTGGTTAGTCGTAAGTGGCCAGGGCTTTTCTGTCCGCCAAACTCTCACAAAGCTTGAGTTATTCAAGTGGCAACCTCTTCCATTCTGCTCTGATCCATTTCGCCCACTTCTTTCTCACCAGAAACCTGTGTTCAAATATTTTTGGTTTCTTTAGGCAAAGTCATGTGTCACTTTCTTAATAGAGAGGCAAATATGACCTAATCAATTTATAAAAAGGCCAGAGACACCACAAGTGTCTTGATTATTCAGGATTTCTTACCTCTGAGACAATGACAGAAAGTATTTAGGAAGTACAGGCTCTGTGCCTCCGGATATAGCTTAGTTGGTAAAGCATGCGTTTGCAAGAGTGGAGACTTGAGTTTGGTCCCAGAACCCATATAAAAACAACTAAGCGTATCACTTGTAATCACAACCCCGGGCAAGTAAGAGAGAAATTCCCTGGGCCTAGTCAGCAAGCCCTGAGACCCAGTGAGAGTGTGTGCTTCAAAATACAAGGTGGACAGTTCCTGAGAAATGACAGCAGAAATTGACCTCTGGATCTGGGGTTCGAACCCTATATCTGCAATTCATCAGCTCTAA